>NC_073339.2:48040000-48402500 GCF_027580225.2 Misgurnus anguillicaudatus
TAACAAAAAGTACTTTAAACGTAGTTTATTTATATAACAAGAAAAATAAACAACACGTGGATTAACTAGGAAACCTAAACATTTGTTATTTTCGATGAGGTATTTGTTCAAAGGTTCAGTTTAACTAGTCAAACAATTAAAGATTGAAACCGTTCGGACCAGACGCATAATCGCGTCACCGCACGTGCGTCTGATGAAACGCTCTATATCGCAAAAAAGTTTTTAAGCTAACATGAGGTGGTTTTTCAAGCAATTCGGAAGAGGTGTATTTTGCAAAACTGCAATGGAAACAGTTTATTTGTATTTTCAGGTCACCTGATGTATGTAATTATTATTTTATAATTTATTATAATTTATATGTGGTATGAACTAAAACCTCCCAGAAACCCCTCAATACGTGTTTGCTTCCAAGTATAAGAGACTTTCCTTGCCAACAATGTCTCCTTCGGTTAACAATAATGCCTAGTGTGGTAGATGTAATATTAGTAAACCTACCAACATCAGTTAACGTGATGTTTGGAATGACTTATCACGAGAGGAAAAATAAAATTAAGTTGCATATCTTTTTTAATGGATACAGATCATTTTGCAATAGTCTTTTGTCGACATTTAGAAAATAACGCTGAAATTTTGTGCAAATATGCAATGGAAACGCAGCTACTGATGATGAAATTTTGCCACATTTTAGGCTATACGGCTGTGTTTGGACAGCTTAGACGTCTTTTAAATGCCAAATTGCTTATTGGAAATCTTATTCCTTGCCATCGATGAGTTATCTCATTAATTAAGAGAAAAGGCTTCCCTGCCAATGACGAGTTTTTACAGCAATCTATATTTCTGTTATTATCCACAAGCATGTTTGGTTTTAAAAGCAGGTAATACTCCTGTATGTTTTGCTTATCGCTCTGGATCTAATCTCTAATAAAAGTCCTTTACAAATCTTCTATTATCTCTGCAATTATCTGCAATTTTTTAAACACTCCCAGGAAAGAGTTATTATTGTTTCTCATTGTCTTCCCTCTCCCAATAATGCATTGATAAAACATCTACAGTAGTAGAAGTCTTGAAGAATCATCTTGTATATTGAAGCATGTAGTCCTCTTGAAAACACCTGAATTGATTCTGCATCTTGATATTCTCAACACAATGAAGAGTCGTTTCACAGTAGCAATTACAGAGCGGCGTTACGATAAACGAATGAATTAACATAACTTACCTCACCACTTTACCTTGCCAAACAACAACATGGTTACTTAAGAATCCGTAAGGAGTCGATGGTGAGCAGACACGTCAATGAAGCAGAACTTGGGTTGATCTTTATCACTCGGGTGAAATTGGATCGGCTCATTACAGCATTAAAAAAACAATTGGATTTTAATAACTAATTCCCCTCTGTGATTAAACTCCTCTACTTAGATGCCCTTTATGGTAATTGTTTAATTAAAACTGTTGTTCGGGTGTTGTACTACAAGGACAGACGCCACAAGATTCCTATAAAGATGAATGTCACATGGGAGGAAGATCATGCAAACCGGTTAACCCTTACATGTGTCATTGTATTGTGTCATGTCTTCAAACAGGTCCTCTGACACGCTGCATGTAATGTTTTGTATGTTGCGCTCTTTCTTTGTGAATGTGTTTGGTTGTAGCTGCTAAAAAGATTTTTTTTTGTACGTTTTCTTAGAGGTGTACCGTCCTAAATGCTTATACAAATGATGCGTGTCCATCCATTTGCACGTCTAACTTTTTGGTTTTGGTTTTAAAACATGCAGGAAAGAGAAAATAAGGTGCAGGACTTGCTTTGATGTTAAAAGAGTTATTAAGAGAGATAAGAATTGGAAACGATCTTCCTTGCGCTGACTGACAGATCTGAAGCATGTATATAGGTGTGCAACCCTAATATATATACACACATAGACAAAATTACAGTTTTATAAATATCTGTTTTGACAAGAATTCATGCAGATATAATCTGTTATGTCTTGTGTTCTGTTTGGTTAACTGTTGGAGATCTGATGTGTAAGATTATATTAGATCCTTGCAAAAAAAAAAAATGAGCATGTATTTTCCTATAGATATTGTTTTTGACTTTGTGTGTGCCAAATCTGATAGCAGTGATTTTAAGGTATGTATGCAGTGATTTTGTTTTTGAACTTGAATCTTTCACTAATAAACATACATTTGCATAAATCATCCATATTTGTCCATGCCCATGTTGATTAGAATATTAAAAACTTGAAAAGTGTTAAATTAAGGTAAATTTAAAACAGAAAAAATGTGCAATTAAATTGTGATTAATCTAGATTAAATATTTTAATTGATTGACAGCCCTAAAATCATTTTAACTTTGTCTTTTATACATATTTTATTAATAATTTGCAATAAGAGTGCTTCTTATTCTTTTTTCGTCAACATGAAGAAGCTGATTTGGTGTTGCAGTATCTGGGGTAAAATTAAATAAAACTTACATTACATGATAATGTGCATTTTATTATTTGACCCATATTAGAAACTTTCAAATGTATTGTTCAAGTTTCATTCAGACAGACATATTGAACGTTATGTATTATGTACTGTAATGTGAAGTATAGACTACTAAGGTATGAAATATCTTACATAAGCCTTTATTCACAATATGTCTTTTATTAAATGCAAGAAGAAATATAAAAGACAGAAATGAATGTGATCTCGCTCACATCTCACCCTGCTGACACGCAATGTTTTATTCTGCATCGTGAAACCTCGTTGTGTTTTAAATCTCTCTTGCTGAAGCAATAAATTGGGGTCATTAATTGCAACTTTAGACAAATGTTTTGTGTCACACATCTAGCGTACAGAACAATTTCACCCGACATGCCTGCATTCACATTTTCACTACAAATACTGTGATAATCATCACCACCGATGCTTTAAACTCCTGAGATGAATAAAAAGCTGAAAATCTAACACTGCAGAGTGCTCGGTGGATGCGGTCGCGTATAACCCTCGCCTTCTCCAGACATCCACTCCAATTAAAAAACACATTAATAACAGCACCTCTACCATTTGTGCTGTCAGTATGGCAGTCTAAGCCTCAGAAAATGACTTGTCTCAAACAATTAAGTCAATAAAAATGATCTTAATTTAATTAAGAGAAGCGACGGCGAGGTTTATTATAATGAAGGTGCTTGTTGGGTGGAGGTTAGTCGTGTCCGTCCTCTCCGAGCGTGTGGATGCGGGCGCTGAGCCGAACTGGGTCGCTTGTCATTAAGACAGATTTGAGGTGAATGACACACTGGAATCTCTTCATGCCAACTGTGTGACTGTTAAACTGGACAGCCGGCATCGGTAATGGGACAGATTCCTCTCCTTCACACCATCTGTCCTGCTCTGCTACATTTTGGGGGTCTTGGCAACTTGAATTGATCAAAAAAGGATTTTTTTGGGACATAAAATACATCTTTAGCCCCAATGTTTATTGCTTTTTGTATGTTACACGTTAAAACCACATGGCTTTTCTGTCCTGTTTTGATGTTTTTACAAAACTTTCATCTTTATCTAGATAACTGGACAAAAATGTGGATATCTGGTTGCATTTATTTAAATCTGCAACTATAAAAATTAAAAATTGGATTCATTTAAAAAATTACTTCAATTGGTACCACCTAAAAATGTATATGTTTTTCCAGCTTAAATATTCTTAAAAACGTTGAAAGTTGAAAAAGACTTCAGATGCAAAAGCCATTAAATGCCACCACTGTCAAAAATGAGATAATGATATACTGAATACTCTCAGCATGTATTATGCGTGCATCAAATACATTCACTTCAAATCCATTTAATCCCAGCCTCAGGCCATTCAGAAATACAGTTTTTTACTCGGTATAAGGAGGTTTACAGAATATATTAGGATATGGGTTGAACTTTTGAGCCTTTTAACTTTTTTCAAAAGGGACAGTGAAGACTGACACATTTGTAGAAGTGGATTTTTCTGCCCAAAAGACATTTGTGAACCTAAACATAATATCCTAATAAAAAAATACAAATTTACAAGAAAACATGTCAAATGAACTCTTCATGTGTATCTGACTTGGCTATATTATGTTTGTACAGTATTACAATTGTATAATGGTTTATTTAACTTTATTTAAAACACAAAATGTTTAAAAATTTGTTTAATCTTCAAAAACACCATTTTTTTCAAAAGTTGAGATAATTGCATTTTTGTAAAGGGCTTTTGTAAGAGATCAGATTCAGAGCGATGATCAAAACATACACATAGTTTTTACTGTTTTTGGATCTGTAGATGATGTAGTGTTTTATTAGTTGTGTAAGAGTGCCACCTAGTGGATAATAGCGGAAATGTGGATTGACGTAAAAACTCGTCATTGGCAGGGAAGTGTTTTTTTTAATTGACGAGATAACTCGTCAGTGGTGAAAGAGTTAAACAGTTTTTCATCATTTCTAAGTTCAGGTTTTTTTATAAAACGGTGACTTAATGACGCACTTGATCCACCGCACATGGCCCCGCCCCAACACAATCGCGAACATCTCTTCAGGTTGGTGGTATTTAAAAGTTTAGAGAGACAACAGCTTTCCCGCAAGTGGGCGTGGTTTCAGCCCCAAAAGCGGGCACGCCTCCACCACTGGCAGCATAAAATTCTGTATATTTTTATTTATTTTATTTACTTGGCCTTTTTTCCATTAGTGAAATTTGTTTGGGTGGTTAATTTTTTTCCACAAATTCATTATAACCAAAGCATTCATGACTCCCATTTACTTCCATAGCAGGACAAAAATAATACTATGGAAGTGAATAGGGCTCATGAACTGTTTGGTTACAAACATTCATCAAATCTTCCTTTATGTTTATTAAAACAAAACAAAAAATGTATACATGTTTGTAACAACATGAGAGTGAGTAAATGATGACAGAATTTACATTTTTGGGTGAACTGTCCCTTTAAATCATAATAATTCCATTCTATTCTTGAGATATTAAGAGTTTTAATTTGTTTTTATTTGACATGTTGTTGTTTTTTTTTCTAAAAAGACTTTTTTGTCTTGTTAAGCAGTTGCCAAGCAACAGTGGAGTGCTGTGTAATGTAAGTATAGCAGTGATAGCATCACATGTGAATGTTGAAAATCAATAAAGCTGGAGTCAGGAGGTCCTGCACCCGACCACAACTCCATCTATTACCTGTTGATCTTCTGCTGTAATACAAACTCACTGAGTGTGTCGAACCCATAGATTTAAATAGACTAACATTATTATATCTCAAGACATGTTTATAAGATCCCTATTCTGTAAAGATGTGATTCTGTAATCCCCCAAGCTAAAAGCTTAACAACCTTAAACAGGCAACGTACACCACAAGATGCATACAGTGTCTTGTTTGGGCATAGGAATGATTTTTCTCACCAAATCCTTATATCATTCATCATAGTGTCACTTGAAAAATAATTTTGCTGGCAAATATCTTAATATCAATCATCCACCCGTAATTAATTTGACCTTTCTCTTTACTAATAATGAAGATGCATGTTTCTAAAATATGTTGTTTTCTTGTAAGAGATATATTAAAGTCAGAATGCATGACTTTTTTGAATATGAAACAGTCATCAGATAAGTCAGGATATTATAGCTGCTGATATCTTCTCTGTTTCTGAACAAGTTTAGTCTTGATGACGCTCTAAATGTCTCTCACAATATTAAGTTAACGTCAAATGCTCTATAAAGTGAAGCGTTTTTGGCAAAACTGGGAAGCGCTTTGTCTTTCTTGACTTGCTGGCATTCACTGACTTTTTAGTGACCTGTCATCATCATTCCATCTTTTACACGATTTCAGAGAAACATAATGATGTCAAACGGCAAAATAAGAAAGTTAAGATGTACTTCGCTCTAAGTCATGACACCCTAAATGATTTCAACACAACAGAGCAGATGGGCAGAAGATAAAAGACGTTGTTTTTGCATTGGTGAACGTCTCTTACAACGCTGGAGTTTATATTCTGATTCAAACTCCTGAGGCAACTTCAGCTCATTTGAGAAAGTACGAATGATCTTCAGAGATGATTTGATGATGATGGTTTGCATTGACTTCAAGACATATTTCTACTCATACTGTTCAATTAAGTATTAGGTTCCTTACATTGAGACGTAACAAATAAGTGATTCTTTATTGAATTAATACATTATTACAATACATAGACAGTTTCATATGCAAAATTTATCCGCAAGCACAGCATAAATCACTTAGGAATGTCATGCATTTGAAACAGACAGCATACTTTTACCTTGAGAGGAAGTGCATGGACCCAATAGGCTACTATGCTTTTAATTTCATTCAACTAAATATAGACTGTGTTTACAAGGATAATTACGGCATTTTTAAATAGTTTAAATATGCACGTTTTGGTGCAAGATAACATGAACATAGTTTTTTGCGAGTAAATCTGTTTCGTGTATTCTTGGGCTTAAATGCTTAAATTTGCAACGCCTAAAAGCATGTGAAATAGTCATTTGTGATGACGCATGACTGACCTGATCAGCCAAGTGACATTTCTGTCCTGTTTCACTCTTTTGAAGCTGAATGAAGCGTTTTGAGCGTGCATGAAAGATGCTTGCTTACTTGTGATTGGGTTAATGTTACTTTATTCAAAGTGACAAACCAAAATAAATGGGCGGAAGGGTAACAGCAAGTTGAAAACTAGGGGGGACATGTCCCCCGTGTCCCCTGCGTGATCTACACCCATGCAATTATGGGTAAAAAATACATAATCGACTAATTTACAGCTGTCTATTTGTATTTCTGCAGTATGTTTGAGCACCATACAGTGATGAATCAGAGATTTTCAAACTGATGTGTTGATGTGTTATAAACTAATCATTTTAGATTGTTTACTTACAACATAACTTCCAGAATTATTTGTTTTTTACATTATTATTTAGTTTTAGATGTTTACCATGCAAGCTGCTTCACAGAAAGTTATAAAACAGCTCAAAACTTAAATGTAAAATGTATTAATCTGCAATAATAATTGTAATATCATGATAAATAATCATCAATTATGATTTTTGTGATAATTGTGCAGCTTTATAACAAAGGTTTAAATTTGTGTCTGCTTTGTAATTTATAAAATTCTTACAAAAAAGCGAAACACTTCTAGTGGACATTACATCAAAAGATGCAGTGATTTGAGGAATGTATTTCAGATTGTGCAGAAATGTAGGCAGAGTCTTAGTAAGAGGGTTTATCTATTTGCATTCATAACAGAATAAAAGTATTACATTAATATGAATTATGCAGAAAAGTTGAGGTGAAGATGGATTTATTTGACCAAAAAAAGTAAAGCACAGAGGGGAAGCGGTAAATCTAAATGAAAGGTGCTTGTAGTGTTATTATGTAAATGACATTATGTTGTCAAGGTGATGATTATTTCAGGGTAAAAATATTCTCCATAAACACCTCGCTGATGGTAAGTGCTCATCAGGCGTGCAAACAATAGAGTTTAACTAACAGTAAAATATTCCCTTGTGTAGCGACATCACAGCTCCTGTTAATATTAAATGCAAATATGAAATCATTTTCATGCAAGACTTCCATTAGCAACACAAACAGAATGAGAATCTAACTAACAATGTTTGATTGAGGACTCTCGATGATATTAGACAGGATTATTTCATGAGCGCTTGTAAAGATGCTTGTAAGAATATAAGAAACAGTGGAGTATATCTGAGACATGATGGATGTGTACACGGCCTGACAATCGACCTTGAGAAACAGATGGCATATCCGGCAACAACTTTTTGCCATTTTTCTCTCTTAATACTCTCTCGCAGACTTTTTCCCTCAATGCATTCATACGGCAATTAGTAGCAAAGAGAGTCTGTGCTTCAGGGATACATTAGCATTTATAATGCAGAGTCCTGGAGGAGAAGACATTCATATATCATTCTGCTTATTAGAGATTCATTTCTGTTTGTAAGACTTTTGAATTTAAGCATGAAATCTGCTCCAAATCACAACTTATCATAGCCAAAACAGACCGGTTAGACAGAAAGAGATCACCAGATCCAGATCATTTTTTCCCTGCACCATACCCATTATATTTACACTGTTACTTATTGACACTATGGGCCCTATTTTAACGATCTAAGCGCATTGGCAAAAGCGCACGGCACATGGTCTAAATGGGCATGTCCGATGCCACTTTTGCTAATTTAACAATAGTTTGTGCACCGAGCGCACGGTCGAAAAGAGTTGTTCATATTCTCCTAATGAGTAATGGGTGTGTTTTGGGCGTAACGTGCAATAAACCAATAAGAGTCTTATCTCTCATCCCTTTAAAAACCTGGGGTTGGCGCTATGTTTAATCCCTATTTATATGATGGACTTTGTAAACTGAAAAACTAAGTGGAGGAAGAAGGCCCCCAGTTTAAGAATAATGTTAAAAAATGTGTTGTTTTCATTTTTATTGAAATTTTATTTTTTTTGATTAAAACCTTTAAAAGCCTTTTTCTTTCAGTCATAGAAGTACAAATAGGCTTTTAATTGCTGTAAATGTATTGATATCCTACATAATCATTGTAATCTCATAAAATAATTTGCAAATATGCAAGAAAAGGTTTGTACTCTTAAAAATACAAACAAGAGAAAAAGGATTTACAAATGTGCAGAGAGCCAAAGAGTTTCAGCACTAGAACAACGCCATGGGATTTTTTACAAAGCATTACTTAAAATGTTTCTCATCTCATCATATCCACAGATACAGAGTCATCATATACAATAAATCCGTAAGGTAGCATTTAAAAACATTTAAAAATACATGCATTTGTTTAAAGCAATGCATTAATTTACTTACGAGGCTAAAGGTGAAGCAGCTCTTTGTGCCTTCTAACGTCTCATAATCATTCCTTATTTATGTCCAAGAGACTCAACAATAATCTTTTACATTCAATCCTTTAATCTTTCATATTTAAAAGCGTTTTTGTGCTGCTGCGCACTCATGTATGTGATAAGCAAACCTGCGTTGTCGTCCCATTTATAGGCACATATTACCAACGCGCTCATTAAATAAGAAAAAAACATATTGCGCCATTGACTTTAGACTTTAGAGCAGGTTTTTGTTGGTCAATGGCGTAGTCTATTTTAGTTGCCTCAAAATAGCAAAGCACCAACAATGCACCTGAACACACCTCGTTTTCAGACCAGAACGCCCATGGGTGCAAAATTGGGCCCAAATATATTTGCTATTTAAACAACGTGGCGCTAAACGTGAAAATGATAATTGCAAAAAATTGTGAAAAAGACACTTGTGTCACACATTGTTTGATAGAGCCCTGTATCTGCAATGTGCCTTGTATTTTTAGATTATAATATTATTTTTATCTGAACGCTGTAAAAAAATACAGCATGAAGTTAAAACAACTTGGTTTTGCAAGTAAATTCTACTATTTTAAGTTTTGGATTATGATAAGTTGACATAACTTATAAAATCAAATTGAAATTGTTTAACTTAATTTTTCAAAAGAACACTTAAAAACTACACTGCACAAAACTCATGAAGTCAGTAGAAAATTCTGTAGATATGAAAACATATTCCTCATATTACTCCTTTCAGAGTGCATTGTTGGACATCCGCTGACACCCGTCACCAATGACAGCTGTCGCTAAAAATGATTGACATGTAGTTGTCATTTATACAGCAGCAGTTTGTGTAATTTCTGTTGATTTTATGTTATGTTTAAATCTTCAGTATACGTAAAAACGTGAGCATGAAAAGTAATCTGTCTGTCTGTGTTTCTCACTCATGCCCAGCTCTTTCATTAAATTAAATTCAGTCGTGTGGGTGAAGAAACACAGAAAGAGAGAGAGAGAGAGAGAGAGAGAGAGAGAGAGAGAGAGAAAGAGAGAGATGGAGATCTTGTGATGCCGGCTCTGGCTCTTGGTCCAGACAGTGCCACTCTATCAAAGTAATTGCAGCGTTCTCCTTTTCTGCTAATGAGAAGGGAAAATATGATCAGACTATTATTTGTGGCTTCGGTTTCAATCTACCTCCACAAATCTGTGTGTAATGATTCTTCAGAGACAGACTCTTGATCTCTGTAATCCCACACAGGCAAACAGAAGAATTAAAGTTTAAGTGCAGTCTCTTATATGTGTCTGTGGTTTAAGTGTATCTGTATTTCACTTAACCTACCTTATTGATTCCTCTAACCATTAGTTTAGTGCTCTTGGGTTACAGTTTTCACCAAAAAATTTAGTCTTACCACAATCTATATCTAAATAAGTAGTAAATGTATTAACCAACATGAACTAACAATAAGCAAGTTTTTCAGCATTTGTTAATCTTTGGTAATGTTAGTTAATATCAATACAATTGTTCATGATTATGTAAGGAATAATTGATGACAGGGCGTTCAATTTTTTAAAAATAATGCACACCGAATGTGGTAATGCGGCACCAGACCAATTATTCAAGAGTCAATTATCATACCCATAAAACATTTCTTATCCAATCAGAATAAAGCATTCAACAGCCCCATAGCATATCATTAACTACTGTTAACAGTTTCAACTTTTGGATTTAACATGTTGTGGAAGGATTGTACATTGTTTGTTTATGTTAACAAGTACATCCTTACTGTAAAGTGTTTCCCATCAGTCTGTTAATATATATATATAAAATCTAACATTTGTAAATATATCAGTAAAAATAAACAAAACGACAACACGGTTTGTAGAAAGAATGTGTCTTTAGCTGATATCTGCATGTGTTTATAGCTCTATATTCTTAATATTCTTAAAACTAATATGATGGCAGGAAGCAGAAGAGATTGTGAATTAATTTGCCTGCTGGCTGTTTTGTGAGTTTTTTAATTGTGTAATTAATCTCTGTTTGACTTCATGTTATCTGGTGTTTCCAGAGGCGTCTGTAGGGTTTCTGCTTTTAGATTATCATCACATGAGCACACGAATGTTACAGTGACTCCAACCCGACACTTTATAATAAATCTGAATGTCACTGTAATAAACCTTAAAGCAGATGTTAATGGGACTGCTTTCAAAACTGACTTGAACTTTTAACAAATGTCATCGTTTAAAAATGATGTGTGGTTTCAACCCATGGTTAAGTAAAATTTGAACATTTTCTAGTTTAATCTAACCCAGCTGTTGGGGGTATCCATATTTACCCAACCATTATTTTAAGTGTATGCATTTTGTTCTCCTGTTCTTCACACAGACGACCCTGCAGCAGTCACCAATTTTGTCACAATAGTTTTTCTATTTATTTTAAACAATGCACCATGATTATATTTCTTTTAAATAAATGTTGAGTGAAAATGAAACTTACCCCATAATTTACTCACCCTCAAGCTATCCTCAATATATATGATTATCTTCTTTCAGACGAACACAATCAGAGTTATATTCGATATAAATGTCCTGGCTCTTCCAAGCTTGTAAATGGTGACCAAAAAAGTCCATTCACCCTTCACAGAAGTAATCCATACGGCTCCTGATGGTGATCGATGTAATCTTGTAATAAAAATATCCATATTTAAAACTGCAAATAGCATCCAGTATCTAAAACAATCTGGGGTTGGTTTAACCCATTGTTGGGTGAATATTGGACAAAACCAACTTTTGGGATAAATTAACCTATAATTGGTTGCCCAGCATCTAGGTTGTGTTATTTCAGTGCGATTTGCACGTATTTTATGAGTTTGCTAATTCAGCTAACTAAATCATACAAAAACTTAAAGAATAAACAATAATGACACCTCAAACCTAACACCGCCCCTAACCCCAACGTCACAGGGGTGAAAGAAAAATTAACAAAAACGTACCTCCAAAATTACAAACAAATTCCCATAAGATTGTGTTCACTCAAAACTGGTTCTGTCCAATATTTACCCAATCATTGGTTAAAAACAAATCTAAAACTATTTTAGACTGTGTGATTCATTAACATGCCATTAAAAAGGATCTAGTTTGGTCTTGCGTTTAACTGCTGGAGATTAAAGCTTTGTTTCTGTAGTTAAAATGAAAAGCTTTTATTCTGTAGTAGTTACTATTAACTTCTCTTCTTTTAGATTTCAATATAAAATAAACTGTTCACAGTCCAATCTGAATACATGTAGTTGAGTTACTCAATGACAGGTAAGAATATTGACTATCTATACAGAGGAACATGTTTACATTTTAGTAATATTATTTTTAGCTGGTTACTGTTGCATTGACTAGCTACACTGTAAAAAAATATTACGCTGAATTTACTAAAAAATATAGTGCATCATTTTTGCGTCCCTCTTTTTAAGCAAGTTTCACATGGAATTTTAAGCAATTGCTTAATTTTTTTTAAGCTTAAACTGCTTAAAATTCCATGAAAAAGTTACTTTAAAAATTTCAGTTGCTTAAACTGCTTAAAATTCCATGTAAAACTTACTTTAAAAAGTGGGTGCAAAAATTGTGCATTATATATTAATTTTTTTAGTAAATCTAGCGTATTACTTTTTTCAGTGTAGACTAGTTTAGCCATAATAGGTCACAACCAAAAAGATCATTAAACCGTTTCTGACTGTCACTGGTTAGTAATGTTGTCTTTAACCTGTCATTAAGATTAGGCTGTTTTTGTATTCAGCAGAGATCTGTGTTATATAAAAGTCAAATAAAAAATATTAATTGCACACTTTATCTCCTAAAGTGGTAATTTATTCTCTGTTAATGACTTAGAGGTTTTTATTTATGCATTTAAAGTTTAAAGTTGTGAGTCCTTCATATTCTTGCTTCTTGTTTAATTATTCAGATGTGTGTTCAAATCTCCTGCATGTGTGCTTTATTCTGCAACGCGTGCTAATGTATTAATTTTAATGAATCATTTTCCTCAGCAAATGTGTTTTTGTTACTTTGTAATAACATTTTATCATATTTAAAAAAAATTGCTGAAGGTCTTATGTGACTGATTCATCCGAGTAAAGATGAAAAATCTCAGACTAAACCATCTATGAGAGGACACAGAGTCATTTCTTTCTGTCCAGGAAATTAAAAATGTCTGGATACCAATCTGACACCTAAAATACCCAAAAGCATTGGCCATATATAGCAGATTAAAATGAGCATCTCTTTAAATTCTCACATGATTTTTCTGACTGTATGTAACAATCTTTCAATGTGCTGTCATTATTATAATATAGTGTTAAATATATCAACATTTAATCTAGTTTCATCAGATGCATTTAACTTTTTGCCAAATCATGTGCATATTATGAGAAATGCAAATGATTCGGACCATTTAGTCGAGTACTTCATATGTTTATAGACAATAATGTGCTAGTAGCTTACATAACCTTTCATCATTTACACGTTGATTATTGAATAATATTTCTGTTCTTCTATATCTTGTATTAATTTGTAGTGCCGATTAATTGTTATCATATTGTATTTCTCATTCTCAGGATTAGTTACATTAATAATCATGCATTCACATAATAATTGTATTTTTAAAGGGGTCTAACACAATAAAGTATGTAAGCAATAGTATGAGCTTGGTGTACAGCATAAAGTCTCAATTCCAGACTAACATGAGTTTTATTATTCAGGTTTTGTAACCCAAACTATAGAAAACAGAACATCATAAACCAGTTTTGACAGAAAAACAATAATCTGTGTGGTTTTGAAGTGGTTGTTCAGCCTCATATCTATATTCTGGTCTTTAGATATGGATTGTTGCTTCTTCAAAATGTTTGTGATATTTCATGCGTTTTATCATCTGCTGGGTGAAAATGTTACATGCAGTTGTTTAGAAAAAAAAGTTAGCACGTAAATATCTTCAAGAGCCATCAGCACAAACAGTACAGGACAAAAATGTTGAAATGTAATACATTAAATGGGTTGTACTTTGCTCAGTTAAAGAGCACACATTATGGCCACTTTTACAAAATGTAATATAAGTCTCAGGTGTACCCAGAATTTGTCTGTGAAGTTTCAGCTCAAAATAGCCCACAGATCATGTATTATAGCATGTCCAAAATGCCCCTGTACATGTATGTCCGTTTAAATGCAAATGAACTACAGCTCATCACTTTCTTACAAAAGACAGTGAGCACTTTCAGATAAAATAGATCTGATTCCTGTGAATACAGTCTTAGACAAAAGTATCTCACCATTGAGATATGAAGAACAGCATACAACTCACAGAGAGTGGAAACTAAGGTAATACTGTCAGTCAGTGGCCATGGGAGGGGCTTTATCAGTGTGATGTCACATTAACAAGAGAATCAAAACAGCATGTCTAATAAAACTGCTTTGGTTTAATGTAGATTAAAAAAAGAAAGAATGGGTGTTTTTTATTGTAGGATTGTTGTGTTCACACATTGCCAACACACATTTATGTCCAAAAACCTTGTTAGCTGCTATTGCTTATCTCTCTGTTTGATCTCATTGATGTCTAAGAGAAAATACATCAACAAAATATCCTCATTGAGTTTTCTGTCAGCAATTTTTTTATTAAATCCTAACCTATATCCACCATAATAATTATGATGATTTTACAAGTCACCGCTTCTTATATTCTTTTCATTTTCAGTCTTATTTTCTGTCAGGATTTTTTTCACATTTGTGAAAATCAGCTGTCAGCACAAGCTGTGATATGAATAAGAAACTGCATGTTTTTCAGCCCTGACGGCTCGAATGGAAACTTTAATTATATCTCACGTCAACAAGTCATCATTACTTACTCCAGACTGTTTGTCTTTCCAAATGTTGCCGTCGGTTTTCTGCAAATTAAAAGGATTCAGAAATAAAAGTTTTATACTTATTTATATTTGCTGTATATTTTATATTTTTTATAAATCAATCATCTACTGTAGGCACCAGAAGCAACCTGCAGAAGTAAGCACATACTAAAGATTACTCAAAGCTGGAAATCACTTTAGCATCACTGAGCATCATTCAGGTGAGTTTTGCACATGCAAGCAAATGTGAGCCATGATGGCAAATTGAGTCGGAATGAGCAAATTTAAAAAAAAAAAATTATCTTTTGACATCATCTGTTTGAAGTTGATCGAGTCAGCAAAGTCAATTTTGAAAAAAAAAATAGTTAACGATTTTTGAAGGTTTGAAAAACAAAATCAGCACATCCATATCTTAAAATCACAGTAAAACTAATAGATTCAACACACACAAAGTCAAAAACAATATCTATAGGGAAAATATAAGTTCAACTTTTTTCTTTCTCTTATTGTTTGATTGACATTGAGACAGACAGCTTTACTGTAATGCAAGGATCTAATATAATCTTACACATCAGATCCCCAACAGTTATCCAAACATTAATTCCTGCATGTCTTAAAACCAAAATGTCAGACGTGCAAGTGGATGGACACGCTTTCTTTGTATTAGTTAAGCATTTAAGACAGTACACAATAAATTGAATTAATTTACGCTGCTCTTAGTAGATTGTGTTGTTGGTCACTATAATCACCTGTTGTGCCTGTGTTATTTAATTTGCATCTTTTTTTAGTAAATAACACACAGATTACCACTCCCATTACTTTTTTCAGAATTGCGCTAATTTGCCCTGTTTAGTAAATCTGGCCTTTTATGCCTTAAGTGAGATTTAAGGTTTTAAAACCCCGGGAAATGTGTGCTAACCACACTAAAGAGCTGTCAAAGTTTCCTCTATTATCACTGGTTGACATTAAAGCTTGTCGCTGTCAGTAGATGAGAACACATCATCTATCAGGTTACTTCAGCTCCGTCTTCCTCTGCAGCTCATGTGACAATTACATTTTGTTATTGAAGCCAGACAAGATGAGTTTGAAAAGATACGGGTTTTGCCACATAATATTAAAGATAAGAGAATGAGAAGAGGCAGAGAAAGGTCAGGTTTCTGCGGCGATGCATCAGGCCGGACGGCCGCTGAAGGTCACGTAGATGTTGAATGAGATCTGCTTCACCGTAATGACATCTGAGCCCCAGAGTTTAATTGTGTCACTGTGATATCACTCCAGATTTCTGATTCTGTCCCACTGGAGCTACAGCAGAAGAATCCTGAAGCAGTTTCAACCTGGAACAGAAGATATTGCTTACTTATCCCAGTGAAAATCTTCCAATAAAACAAAATAAAGAAGAGAAATGAAATACAAATGAAATGTCTGGGTCATAGAAGAAATAACACATTATTTGGCATCAACAGTTTTTGCTGTTCTTGAAGAAGAATGAAAATTTCACCCTGAAGACAGAGAAAGAGAGAGAGAGAGAGAGAGAGAGAGAGAGAGAGAGAGAGAGAGAGAGATGAATTCATGTGGATGGACTCTTCATAGTTTCACAAGAGTTCCTTCTGCGTACTGATTCAAACTTGTTCTGATGTGACCTCAGATTGACTGCAAAGCTGAAGTATACCTGGATCTACAGAGACATATATGGACTCATACACACAACTATCACTCAACCACATATAAAGAGTAAGTGTGGTACCACCAGGGGAAAGTTTTTTAAGGGGGCACAGTTTGCACACTTCATATCTCATATCGTATACCTTATTATTATCATCTATTAATAAAATACAATAAAACCTTTTTATAGGCCATATTCTCATGGACTACACAGAGAAAAGGGTAAGAGGTGTTTAGGAGTTATTTTAATTGCTAGTTGAGACATTCATGTGGAAAAAAATATACTTTAAAGGCAGGGTGCATGATTTTGAAAAACACTTTTGAAAAGGGACTACCAAAACACACTAGCCAATCAGCAGTAAGGGGCGTGTCCACTAACCGACATCATTGCCTGAGTTGTGGATGTGTGGGGTGGGTCTATCAAAAGGAGGTCCAGATTCTATGGTTAACGGTTTTGGGAAATACACACAGAAGGTCACACGTGTTTTTATCAAAAGTAGTAATACATTTATATTCTGCAATATAGTACAGCTCAGTAAATGTTCTGAAACATCTTTATCTACCCGCTCTTATATGTTGCTACAAACACCCAACAGTTACACCTGCTGACTAACCAACCAACCGCATCCAAAGATGCTTCCAGAAGTTTAATACATCTGCTCTTACAGAATGCAGGAAAGCAACAAAGCACAAGTAAATTCAATCTTTCTGTCACATTATATCTGCTGAGATGCTTTCATCTAGTCAACACAAAGTTGTTCATCACTGGCTATGATATCCCATAATCCTGTGCATGCAGAACAGTAGCTGGTGGAAATTAAATAAAGAAGAGATTACATTTATTTATGAATGAATTTGTAGCATTTGCATCTTTTAGTATACACTTTTGTTTACAGCTTTAATGTGTAATTCACACATACTAATAAAATGTATAGCTTAAATGCACTGTACGTTGTATGAGGTTTGTAACCAACCCATCCTCATGATTTGTGTATAAATAGCACGCAGTGTGAAAAGTCGTCCAGTATATAAACCAAATTCCAATTTTGCATGCATATGACACCAGTCCTTCCCGTTCACTTATACGGTGCATCTTTTCATGTCGTTTTATGTATTGGTTTCTCTTTTTTCTTCTGTTTTTTAAACCATTGTCGCTTGGGTTTGGGGTTAGATTTTGGATTTGCTTTAGATCATTAAATATATAGGTTTCTTCATGTGTCTTCATGTATATTTTTAAACCATGGTCGCTTGGAGTTGGAGTTAGAATTTGGGTTTGGGTTAGGATGTCATTTTCTGTATCAAAAACCCAAGCAACAATGGTAAAAAAATAGAAAAACACAAATAAAGTGACAGAAATTGATGTGCAGTATAAGTGAACGTGAAGGATGGCGAATCATATGCACATAAAATTGTAATTTTCTGTATGTATTGCACACCACATAGCACAAACATGGACCAATACACTGCTTTATGTTCAAAGAAAAATATTTGGTTATTATATTTATTGGTTCTTCCTAACCCCCAAATAGCTGAAAGAAATCTGAAAACAAAGACAAACCAAAGCTCAGGTTTAAAGAAAATAAAGATTGTGACTCATTTCTCTTGGTTGTTTCAACTTACAAAACAATCTCTTTGGTTGGACTGCTGTTGGTTCAGATGTTTGGTGCTTTAGTAATTTAATGTCAGACTTTATAAAGCTTAAAACAAAATATCTCACATTTCCTATAAACCACACAAATAAAGCAGGTTACATTAAAGGAAATGTATCACATGGACAAATACAGTTGACTTTTCTAAAGATATCATACACATTAAAATAAGTTAACAAGATGCAACATCCTTTCAATGATTATGGTTGCTCATGTATAGGTCAGTGGTAGAGCATTGCATTAGCAGCATGAAGGTCATGGGTTCGAATGCAGGAAACACACATACTAATCAAAAGTGTATACCTTGTAAAGGATTGTAAGTTGCTTTGGATAAAAGCGTTTGCCACATGCGTAAATGTAAATATGTAATATACCTGACTGGAATACAGCATGTTTGTAACAATAAATTGCTTTAAGCATTGAAATGAAGTTTTATTTTCATTTTTCAAATATCCTGTTGCACTGAGACATATGTGATGTTTTTAAAAGTGAAATGCATTGTGTTGACTCATTAATGGACTAAACAGTAAACATCAGTGTAGCTATAGAGACATGATTATTGTAAATGATGTTTACTGAGATCATAGCCTGAAGAATATCATACTCAAAACATCTGGTTAAGGAATCAGGACAATGTGAAATAATAAAAATACATTATATAAATAGTAATCAGCTGGACATAATGAAAAACAATTCTCCTTCTTGCTGACACTGGGGAAAATAAATCTTCTCAAACAAACACTTCAATGAGTCTTTTTGCCTCTAAGCAGATGGAGATGGAGACTCAGATTGAATTGGACAGATGCCTATAACTGACAGAACAGCTGCTGTACTCCTGTATATATGTGGCAATGATACTGCCGGGCTTTTATTAAAGAGAATAATCCCAATATTCATTAAGTAAAGGAGAATGATTGAAAACTGATAGACTACAAATATCATCAATCAGATGGTCACTAATGGAAAATGATGTTGGCATCAGACAGACATGTTTACCTTATTAGTGATGCGCAGGTTGTTGATTTACAATCATTGCATTAAATAACAAAATATTCACATAAGTGCCATTTGAACAAATGACGCTGGAGCTGGTGAACATCTATGAATGAAATTCATCTTTTTTAAACGGAAGTATATTCATCCATTTTTGTGTGACTTTGTAGGTTAACTAAAGATCTCTGGGTTACAATAGACTGTAATATTTCACTGTATGCTGGATTTTAGAGGACATCAGTGTACTATTTGCTCAGGGCTTCATTCAATCATTTTGAACAGAGGATTTTTTTATTCAAACACACTGATATTCAACCATCGGGATTTAGAAAAGGTTTTGAAATGTAATGGCAGCTGTGTTTTCTTGTCATTATAGTAATTCACATGCTGTTACCACAAAACACTGTTATTGCCAAAGCCCATGGGGATGTGCATTATAAATAAGAACAGGTATAAAGAAATGAATGAAAATATTATTAATATGCAATGATATTTGCTATAACTGCTGTGACACCAAAAAAAGCCTAAAGTCGTGTATCCAAAATGAGATGTTGCATCCTGCTGAATCTTGCTGACATTCTCTTTATTTTTCTTGAAGTGTCTTGATATTTGGCTCCATCCTGCAATGTGGTACCCAGAGGGACAAACCTTAATTATTTTGTCACTATACACACCCTACAAAACAAATTACAGTTGTATTCATAGCATACGCAATGAAGGGAGCATGGAACTTGGGCAAATATGTGTCAAAATTCCAGGAATTTTCAAGGCTGAAAACTTTGCATGAGAATTATTGGGATTAAACTGGCAATCGGAAAAATTGCAGAGTTGCCTATAACAGGGAACGTAAATGTATGTCTTGCAGCATAATTTTGTTTAAAACAATATGATTTAATGCAATTTTAGTTGAATTTCTCCCCTGCACATTCATCAGTCACATGCACACAGCACACTGCTTACTGAAGGGACATTGAGGCCACACCCCCTGCATGTACTTGCATTCTTACATAACATGCACAGCACAGATCATTTCTTCAATCCTGCACACAAAATAATGTCAAAATGTCCATCTTTGCATGCATTCACATAAATCCCCCTGAAATAAAAAAAATCCTCCATATATCACTTAAGTGTTGTCCAGGCCTTGACTACCACAGAAGCCAAACTTTCTGTATTTTAACAGTTTATCTAGCAATTACCAAAATGTGTTTATAGATGTATAGCTAAACAGTTAATCAGATACATAAATGTAAGCTAGCAAACTAAATATTTATTTATGTTTGTATATGATATAGTTTATACACATTTCCCAAATTATTCACATAAATTCCTGTTAAGTTTCCAATTTGGAATATTTCCAAAATTTCCTAGATTACTTTCCCATGAAAAGTTTCCAGAAATTCACTTTGCAACCCTATATAGGGGAAACTGGGGCAAGTTGTCACAAGGGCCATATCTCTGTACTGTATGCATTTCCCAAAAGCATCGCTAGTTAACCATAGTCGTTGTTAACACTTGCAACCATAGTTGCTTTTGGGAAATGCACCCCAGTTTGACTCAAACTGTCCCTGTCTTACGATGTCTTATAACGTTGACAGTTTGAACTCTGTGTTTATGTTTCAACACTCAAAACTTTATTCATCTGTAGTTTAGTAAATGACACTGTTGCTTTTTGTTTGAGTTCCTCTTTAAGCTTTCTAGAAACTCTTGTTTATCACTCACAGAGTTTTAAAAAAATTTTCTTTCTAATGATAGCTTTTGAATCCACAGGTGATCTCTAACTGTGTGCTGGTCGCAAAACAAAAAAAGATTGCGCTGGTTAAACTGAATGAAACAAAGTACATAAAAGCCCATGAAGTGAATGAAATCCTAAAAAGTAATGTATTGAGATGAACAAGGTTGTTGATTTGTGTTACATGAGACTGTTAAATTGGTTAAGGGATAACATGGTTTGGTAAATTAGTTCTGCCCTAAGACACAAAAACAGAACATAACATTAAAAGTATGTAGTAATAATAAAGCAACTCTGTCCGTGTTATAGATGAAAGAAATTAAATTGAGTGAATTCATTGATGATTTTGTATTAATAAATGCTTTGATGCCTAAATGTAGACATAGTTTATGTGTTAAGTTTTTTTCTTTTGTACTCTATATAAAACTGGATACTGTGGGGGTGCCATGGTATGATTGTGGCAATGATATCAGATACTGGAAGAGTTAAATAAAAACACCATTGCCATACTTTCAGCCAGTGAAGAGTAAACTAAATTAGTGTCATGTTCCTTTGTTTATTTATGAATGCAAAATTAACATGAACAATTTAACAAAATATGTCCAGGTCACATTTAACCCCAAAATTATTGTTGACATTACTTGAGGAGAACAATGAAAGACTGTCGGATTTAATCATGCAGGTAAACTCACATCCTGCTGTGGGAACGCAAATATTAAACCTGATCAGGTTTTGGGACAACAGCCCTGACATATTATATAAATACATGAATACTATTATGAAAGATTTGGGGCATTTGGGTTACAAATGGGTAGTATTTGTTGGACTGTCTATAGACTAATTTACATAAAAACTAAACTGTATTAAAGTAATGAGGATGACATTATTTGTACTACGGTAATGAGATCTCAAGGGTAAAATGTGCTTAATTGCTCATTTGACAGGTTTCATGAGATTTCACAGTCATAGAGATCTACAGCCATGAGTGAGTGAGTGAGACAGCATGTGTGTGTGTGTGTGTGTGTGTGTGTGTGTGTGTGTGTGTGTGTGAGTGTGTGTGTGTGAGAGAGAGAGAGAGAGAGAGAGAGAGAGACAGAGAGACAGAGAGAAATTGTAACTAAACACAATCATGCCAATAAAGGTACTTTAAAAAACTGATTTGAGTGAGTTTGTGTGTGTGTGAGTGTGTGTGTGTGTGTGTGTGTGTGTGTGTGTGTGTGTGTGTGTGTGTGTGTGTGTGTGTGTGTGTGTGTGTGTGTGTGTGTGTGTGTGTGTGTGTGTGTGTGTGTGTGCGAGAGTGAGAGCGAGAGAGAGAGAGAGAGAGAGACTTTGAGAAAGAGAGAGATTCGCTACTTTCATTCGGCTCACTGAGGTTTCATCTCGCAGCACGAGAGTCGGTCTGTCTATCTATCTGTCATCTGTTACCTGATGAAGATGATGATGATGATGCTCACCTGTCTGCTCGGATTGCTGGTGTGCGGCACTCAAGGTAAAACAATTTAACATCTCCACGCGCTCAATGCCTCGATCCTCGTTTGGGTGCTTTATTGATGAGATGGAGGAGAACAGTTGAGACTGTGATGAGAATAAATATGTGTCAGCACTGTTTACTGTTGACTTGTGAGAGGAGAGATATGGCATTTAGAGGTTTACCCAAATTTACTCTTTACTGATGCTTGAAACATCATGACTGATGTAAACCGCGCGGTTTCTGAGAGGCTGATGCTGACTGTTATCGATAAGATCTGCGTCTCTCAGCGCTTGGCATGTGTTTTAAACATGGACTGTGCGATCATTAGAGACTTTTATAAATGTATGCGTGTGTTTAATCAGTTTTTGTTAGGTAACCAACACCCCTGCATTCCTTTGCTCTCAG
Source organism: Misgurnus anguillicaudatus (assembly GCF_027580225.2). Taxonomy (NCBI): domain Eukaryota; kingdom Metazoa; phylum Chordata; class Actinopteri; order Cypriniformes; family Cobitidae; genus Misgurnus; species Misgurnus anguillicaudatus. The sequence continues at coordinate 48,062,632 of NC_073339.2, forward strand.
TTCACAGTTTTACATCGCCTTGTTCTGCGCCTGTTTAATTCGTTTTGTCCGCGCAACTTGACGGATTCGTGCGCTATAATGTTTAACAACGTCTGTAAAGTGCAAACGGCGCATATAAAATCTTGACACGCGCCTGCCTGGTGCGCGCTCTGAGATGAAATTTATTCGCGTTTATTTATGGTGCAGATAATTTCATTTATTTATTTATTTCTGGTCTCTCATGACAGAGCTCATGTAGATCAAAGTAACGGTGCACGAGAGTTGCAATGCGACAATCAAAACGCGAAATCTTATGCGCTTTGGTTATAATCCGCTATCAGTACGCGCGTTAAAACGCGGATCATAACTCAGTAGTTTTGTTGCGTCGAGACTAGTTTCTGTGCCAGAACGACAGGTGGGAGTAGAGGACCAAAGTCCTGGTCCAGTCTCACTGGGTCCTGTTCTGTTCTGTTTTGTTTTGTTAACCAACCTTCTGGGTTCTACCATAGAAGTAAGTTCAGCATATCTGTGAGAAGATGCAATGAGAGGGATTTTTGTTTTAGTAGTAATGGTGTTTCTGTGTTCAATGTAGGTGTGTTAATAATTACACAATGTACAATGCTGATCAAACCAGAACCATATAGAATAGTGCAGTATTTTGTTTTTAGTAGTCCATTAATCCCATTACAAACATGTTATGTCCTGCCTTAATGTAGAAGGTCGGAATAAATCAGTTGACGCGTGCGTTTAAGCTGTGAAGTGCTTGTTATGATCTATGGCGGTCTTTCCATTTGTGAATAATGGGAAAAGGCCAGAATTCAAATCAACATTACATTACATTGTGTGATTTATTTACACATTTCTCCTTGTGTGGATGTAGGTTTTGCTTACATTTGCCAGCCAAAGGTTTAGCTAAATATAAAAGTAGGCTTGTGTTCTGGTTGCTAAATTAATGAAGGGTTATGTTAGCAGTGCATGCTGTAAATTGCGTTCGGATTAAGGCATCTGCCAAATGCATATATACAAGAAGCAGAAAGTCCTCACATTGATGGATAAATCGGTGTGTTGGACTATAAACATCTCTAAAAATATAATGGAGCATGTTCAGGCATTTAATGTCATCCTCACTTTTTGAAAGGTTCATATGTTTTGCTTAAAATCCAATCCAACAGGTTTAAACATTATTATAATATGAAAACTACTTTGACCGTGAGATGTCCTCATTAATACAGCTTCTAAAGATTTCTGCAAGTGTGTGTAAAATCTGCTTTAGTGCACTAAAGAGTTGGCATTAATAAAGTGTCCCAGAGCAGAGAACACAACATGTGCATATTTTCATATATAAGAATGTTTATGCACAAGTTCAGATAAGACACTGTAAGATATTTAACTTGAAGTCTTGTTACTCTTAATTTCTGCACTGCATGTTGAATGTGGACATTGAAGCTCTCCAAATTCTGTTTTATTTCATTTTATTTTAGTGTAGAAACTGTTTGCTAAAGGGGTTTCTCAAGAGTCCTTCTTAGCGAGTGTCACGGGTATAAAAACCTTCCATCTTCATTCCGTCTTTACGCTGTTTTTGAGGTCTGGGCTCTCGGCGCAGTGAATTATGCGCTCTGCGGCGTCGACTGCAGCTATCGTGTGCTATGTTAAGTGCCATAATTAAGAGATTTCTTTGAGTTGTGAGGAGGAATCTCAGTGGTGGGAGTACCGTATTAAAAGATTTATGTGGCGTGCCGTGTGGAGGGTATACGTCTGAAGAACATCTCCGCAGAGATGCATGCACAACCTGCTCGCTGGGGACTGGGAAAAAATGCAAAGCAAAGCGGGAGACAGTCAGAGTAATAGTCGTGCTTGTATAAACCGCATGTGGTAGACTCATACATACACATAGATAAATAAAGATTAGTAAGTAATCCCTGTTTATTGCCCTTTACGTGAGGGGAAAACAAAAGCGGTACAGCGAAAATATACAGTATGCAAGAAGGAATTTTTGGTGGTTGCCAAGGTGGGTTGCTATGCTGTAGTGTAAGATTTTTTGCTTAATGTAAATCTTTGGGTGCTTGTCTTCTTGGTCAAGAGCTCACTTTATGGGGTCAGTCATATTCTTGTCTCTAGATATACTGTAGGGCTCAGTCCTTTGTTCACTGTAGGTCTATGAAATTTATTCAAACTTTGTAATTGTATGTCAGGCAAAACACAAATGAGATTTCCAAGATATCTCCTCAACAACCCACATGATTTTAGGTATCAGCCCTCAGACTTCAAACGATACAAAACAACTTACAAACAGAAGTTAGAGATTTAAACAAACTCAATGAACATCAATAACAATATTGATGTTTGTCATAAAAAGCAATATTAATAAATGAATTGATGTAGGTTTGGTTTTTGCAATTACTAACATACAAGAAAACCTACATCTGAGTAGGGATCGACCGATATGGATTTTTAAGTGCCGATACCGATTTTTGTTTCATCAGCCTTAGCCGATGACCGATACAGGCTGCCGATTTTCTTGAGCTGATATTTGGAGCCGATACTGCTTTTACTCACTCAATTTACATCATAAAAATGACACGATGATGCCAAATGCTCAACCTGATCTCACGAATTTCCGTGGCATAGTCACAGAATTTTGTGCTAATTGTTCCGTTGCATTCTCACGGATCTCCGCATTTTTCCGTGGCCCTGCTATGGACTGTCTTTTTCCGTGGCATTCTCACGGATTGGTTACTCAACTGTTTTGTCCTATTTTCTTACCATTTTCGCTTCAGTTTAGGGTTGACGGAAAAATGCGGAGATCCGTGAGAACGTCACGGAAAAATGAGCACAAAACTCCGTGACCATGCCACGGAACTTTGTGAGATCATGTTGCAAATGCTACAAGTCTCAATTTAATAAAAGCAACATGTATTGAACTTAAAAAAATTGTATTTAACAAATAGTAAAAACTGCTGAGGGTGCTATGGAACCATGAACTGCACTCTCTAAAATGACGAGGAACTATCAGCATATGAAAGGATATTAATTTCTAGCACTTTACTACTACAAATATATAGAGAGATGAGAAATAAAAACTCGCTTTGTCCAGCTATGATCAGTTGTTAGGCCGAGCTTTCGAAGTTGTCATGGAAAGGTTGGTTGCTTTTAGTCACATGACCTGCAAGAGCTTGTGGCTTTCAGCACTCTGTCTGTAAATAATGCCGGAAAAAAACGGCGAACACAGCAGCCACATACCAGCCGATGCCGATACACATAAAACTCGCAAATATCGGCCCGATATATCGGCCGGCCGATATATCGGTCTATCACTACATCTGAGTTTAATAATATAAAAATTGCTTTATTGTTTGATTATTAAGTAGAGAGAAGTACAGCTTCATAGACATACTGTAGTTATTAAAAAACAAAGCTGTATCAGAGCACTTAGAAAATATATTTAAACACTGTGTCCTCCGAGCTGAATAGATGGATTACTTTTATGATATTCAATGCTGCATGTATGCTTTTATCTCATCAGTATAAGTACTAAAATGGACATGAACAGATTTTAATGGGCTGTTGAATCGGAATAGATTTTACATTTACATAAAATACTTGAAAAAGTTTACATTTGCAAATAACTTACCCAACTTTTATTAAGATAGAGACAGTTCTTCAGATAAAGTTTGCTGATCTTTTAATTGCTACTGTAGATGTTGTAATAAATGTACTGTAATCTCCCAAAATCTGTTATCATTTACTTCATTACTGATTAAAATGTTTGTTTACATGTACATTCTCTATAATCCGATCCAAACGTCTGCGCAAGTGCACAGCCAGGGTTGCCAGATTCACGTATCAAAACCAGCCCAATGGACACCCAAAAATAGCCCAAAAGGATCCCAATGACTATTAATAGCCTAAATACTAATAACTCAACAATATCCTTTCATCTTTAACATGCAGAAAACAAATAACTCACTGAATCAGTTTAAACAGTAGCCCAGATATGAATCCCTGCCAAAAGCAGAGGACTTGGCAATGCAGCGCACAGCATCTCTCATCGAGTTCACGCTTTATCTCTGGATAAATGTACAAAGTCAAAGTTGAGTTGGAGAAAGTTGTTCTTAAGACGTTTTCAGCATCATGCATCTGAATGTGTATATCAAATTCAACCAATGATGAGGCTTAACGACAAAGACAGGGTGACACGGGAGCCAGGGAGTATATCACTATCTGAAATATTGCCGAAGACAGCGTTACAGGGACACAGGAAGTATGGCAAGAGAGACGCAGCGTCTCGTTCCCTTCTCAGTGAACAACAGCTACATACGTAACCCGAGACGTTTTCATGTGTCAAACACAACTATGCAAAAAAGCATTTTGGTATGAATCATCATTTGCATACAGAAGATATAAGCATTTAAAGTGAACAGTTTAGCACGTGTGATTAAAAAGTCTAGAATTTTTATGATATTATCCTACACTACACAGGGAATAATATGGATTTTTCCAGAAAACTTCTTGCATAAAATAGATTCAAGCACTTTCAATGACCTGTATCTATGTATGTATATTTTCAAAAACTTCCCAGGGCCTTGAAATTTCCCCCCAGATTCTTTCAAGGATTTCAAAGACCCGTGGGAACCCTTTTAAAACTAATAATGCATGTTGCCATTGCCTTAAATAAGCGGTAAATATAAGACATGAATTTAAGCACAGTTCTTCTGCGCTTGTGCACAAGGTATTTTGCATCTGTTTGAGAAAATACCATGAGTTACAACTTTTTGATCAGATTACAGATTGGACTACACCACCCCTTTAAATATGATCAAAATTTGCATCTGATCGGCCTCAATCATATTGATTATGGTGTGTACATAAAGGCTTTTCATTTGAGCCATCAATACGTTTACAAACAGATTATTTGGTTGCATGTAAACATTCATATATGAATTGAGTTTTGAAGTAAGAGATATGGATGGTTGGTATCTAGTCGTGCTCCAGCATTTTTCGTGCCACCGGCATGACTCAAGCGTCTGTGTTTACGAGTCCATCCGTTTCATCCTCGTCTCATAGTTTCAGCCACTACAGCAGTGATAAGCAGATTCACAAACCCAGTTCCTGCAGCCCACCGTAAGACTCCAGAGACAGCTGTGAGTGGGCACACGGGCCAGATTTCAAAGACACAGAGGAGGCAGCCAGTGTCTGTGAAGATATCTTACAGTTTTACTCTCGGTCACTTCCCACGGGAAGAATATTCACAAGTGAATTCATTTTAATACGGACTTATAAATGAACATTTGTGAGGGGTGTGTTCATCTAATCTGTCAATCAAACTAAAATACATTTTACGATAACCTCACAAAGTCTCCTCGCTAATGCAAAACATGACCATTCTCATCATTACTCAAATATAGTAGGCCTTTCTGCTGTTTCTAATTTATAGTGATTAAAAACAAAATCTATAATTTTACTATTATTGCAATATTATCGTGTATTCACCATGATATTGTAATTGCGATTATTATTGCTGATTAATAGATTTTACATTTAAGTTTTGAAATGTTTTATAACTCTCCGTGAAGCTGCTGCATGGTACATTCTAAATATCCAAAACTAAATAATGAAATGTAAATAACAAATCCAAAACAAAAGGCTAAAGCTCACATCAACTTATCAATTTTAAAATCTCTGATTCAACACTGTATTTGGTAGGGCTGTAAATCAAACAGCACATTGCGATACGATACCATATTGATTATCTCCGCCAGCGATGCGGTATTTGCTGATACATCAAACGTTTCTTCGACGCAAAAAAGACACAATCTCTGACCCAACTGGGACATTTACAACGACAAACTAAAAAATATATAAAAATACACTTTTATATAAAATATAAAAGTATAAAAATATTTATATTTAAATATAAAATACACTTTTAAAATAAAGAAAAATAAATAATGAGGAAAAAATGACACATAAAATCAAGGTTATGATGGCAACAATCCAAGTCTTTAGTGTTTCAGCTGGTGCTGGCAAAGGTTTTGTGGTAACACTTTATTATAATGTTCATTAGTTAACATTAGTTAATGTATTAACAAACATGAACAAACCATGAGCAATACATTTGTTACAGTATTTATTCATCTTTGTTGATGTTAGTTAATAGAAATAAAGCTGTTTATTGTTTGTTCATGTTAGTTCACGGTGCATTAACTAACGTTAACCAAATTTTAATAAAGTATTAGTAATTGTTGAAATTAACATTAATAAAGATTAATAAATGCTGCACAAGTGCAGTTCATCATTAGTTCATGTTAACTAATATAGTTAACTAATGTTAACTAATGAACATCATAATAAAGTGTTACCGGTTTTGTTTGTCCAATCCCATTTTCCAAATACAAATTTTCAAACCCATGATTTGCGTCTGATAGTAGACACAACGTCTTCTGGCTCTTTTTCTGTGTTTTCGCTGCTACAACCGCTTTGTTGCTGCATTGCATTCACTTGCTGACACATGAAAATAAATGAAAATGTACGCTTTGGCGGAAATGCGTAGATGGACGTTACATCAAGGAATGAGGACACGGAGGATAAGCCAAAATAAAGGTAAATCATATCAATATTTTACAGTATGTATGGCATCAATGCATCTATTAAATTTCTAACGATACGATGCCTCGGTGCCACACATTAAATATCGATATGAGTTACCTTTATTTTGACTAATCCTCCGTGTCCTCATTCTTTGACATGACGTCCATATCCATGTATTGTTACACCCCTAGTATTTGGTTCTCAAACATACTGTACTAGTGAAACACACAGACATGGCACAAATGGGCAGCTGTAATTAAGGCGTTTGGCGATTATGTAATTGTTTTACCCGTAATTGTAATTTTGATTAGTTTTTCGATGATTTGTGCAGCCCTATTATCGAGTAATCTTTTTTTTAAGAATAATTCAGTAATGAGTTTACCACTGTAATTAAAATTAGTGAAGGATAAAAACGTGTGCTTCATTATTTATTGTTTTTGCCATATATTTAAATTGCTACCAGCCTTGTTTTTTGTTCTTTGTTGTAAAATCACCGATTTATCAGTGGGGGTTTCATTAGTCAGAGGAAAAGTGTTGAGTTTCATTGCAGAGATAAATGATGTGATTGAACAATAACAACAATAACTGCAGTAGGTGACAGTAATGAGAGCTGTACAGAATAATCATTCAGTACAGATGTAATAAATCACTGCTTCAGCTCTATAGGTGCACAGATGAGAATGTGACGCTAGTCGAAATCCTTAAATATCCCATTCATCCTAAAACGATTTATAGCCTAAAACCCATAAACATGTAGAACCTGTGTGTAGCTGTGTGTAGCTAGATAAATGTTATAAATATTATATCATAATGTGAATATTATTACCACTAAAGAAATATATATATATATATATATATATATATATATATATATATATATATATATATATATATATATATATATATATATATATATATCAGTATATAGTAATTGTTACACAAAATCTAATAAAAAAGCAGTTTATAGTAACCATGTGATAGTGTTTATTTTGTATAATCATGGTTGCAAATCAGGGTTTTCCAAACTGGGGGAATGGCATGGTAAGAGGGTTTGTGAGTTGATGAAAAATTATTAATTACAATTACATCATAAAATGTAAATTAATTCTTTCAAAATGTAAAAAATCTAAATAAAACACTAACAAAATATATATTTTACTTGTTTAATCTGCATGTCATGTGACCATTGCGCAACTCTAGGCTAGGTGTAATATACTAATAAATGAAAAGGACAATTATTATGTAAAATACGGATGAAAAAAGTATTTAAAAAAATGTTTTTGATATTAAACATGCAAATGTGCTATTAAATTATTGAAATATTTACCTAAAAACTCTGAGGGTACCTCAAATAAATAATGTAGGACAAAGGGGTAAAAAAACCCTGCTGTAAATTAACAATGTTAGGCATTTTATATCATTTGTTTTGTAATGAATGTACTTTCTGCACTATTTGTCTAATAAACAACTGTGCTTTACTGACAGCATTTTCATAACACTGTTGTAAAGATTTGTAATGTGGGACTTTTATGTTGTTAAGTTCTTGTTTCATAAGCATCACTTCCTATTTGTATGCAGGTATGTAGCCTAGCAACTCACAGACTCTCCGTGGGCACCATGTTGGAGATCACTGGTCGAAACATTTGACACTTTTTACATAATAATTGCAAGATTTTCCTAAAAATATGTTTTGAGTAAAAATAAAGTATTTCACTTAACTTAAAGCTATTAAGTAAAAGGGTATTCTGTGATTTTAGTTTTATTTAGGGCAAACGGATCATTACCACTTTAACCCCCCTTTTAATTGTGCAGATCTTTGTCATAAAATCTGTATATAAACAAAATGTTATCAGTCAGAAGGATGAATGTTTTATAAATTTGCATAATAAAACTGACCTATTTTTAGTTCAACCAACCATATTAGACACACGGGTCAATTGTGATCAACTCCCCCTAGTGGTGAACCATCAGATTTCGAAACTTTCAAAACTAGTATGAGGAAATAAGTCTCATTTTTTAAAATCACTTGACTTGGGCAGTTTGAAACAAGCTTTGATTTCAAAACAAAAGATTTGTAAATGTTTTGAGGATTCATGAAGCAATGCTTCAAAATCGCCCATCACTAGTTAAAATCACATCCTTTATGCTAGACTGGTTTTCATCATATGGTTGCCAGGTTGTGTAGACCTACAGTAGTTGTTAGGCCATAGGTTGTTGCACAAAATGTCAGTATGTCAATGCTTTTGTGCTGGTCTAAACTGAAGTGTCATTTGTTGTGTTGTTATTTATATCATAAACAGCAAATTAAGTAGAGATCTAGAAAACTCTTTTAATATTAAGTGAGGATGAGTGTAATTAAGGTGATAAAAGACTACCAACTCACAGATGTTTCCTGAAAGAAAGATTTGTCTGCAGGACTTTAAACTTCAGTCGCTCGTCTTTAATTCCAAGACAGAACCCAAGATCTTTCATGACTTATGAAACTGACGTTGTGCCAAAACAAGACAAACCTCTTGAGATGTTCCACAGAACTTCAGAAACATCTTCTAGAGCTTTTGTGCTGACCCAGTAGTGTCTGTCTCTCCAAAGGAAATGTTTTTTGTTGTTTTTTTTGCTTATGTTTTATGTCTTGTAATTTTTTATTAATTTATCCTCTACAGTATATAAATCAGCTTTGTCTTAGATGTTTTTCCTAAATTTATTTTAAAGAAATAAAAATAGCATGTGTATATCTCAGCTCATTTGGTCTTATAAGAATTTATTAAGAAATGTTTAAGGTCTTCAGGTTTATAATAATTTCTCTTGCTTTTAATTGCAGACTTTAGTATCTTTGTAACTGTGTGCTCAGATGAGATGTTGCTTAGACAGATGACGTTTACATTTAGACATTTACTAGATGATTTTATCCGTGATACAGTGAGAAAAACAATAAAAGTAAGTTGGGTTTTATTCAGGAGAAACTTCTGAAACATTGAGATAAAGAGATCTCTTTGGAGGTTTTTTGTGGGTTTCTCTTTTTCTCATTTCTTTCTGTTCTCTTCAACTATTATTTTGCCAAAGTCATTGAAATTCAACTGCCCTTGTCACTTTATTGTAATTTATGGTATGGTAGTTGTGTTTAGAGGTAATGAGTTGAAATGCATTTCAGCCTAGATATACATCACATCATTTGAAAGCGTATGTTGCACTGTTTTCTTAAAACCATTTAATGATGTTTGTGTTGTAAGGAGTAATGATGCTTTCTTTCTGTCAGACACCGATGTTTGCTCTTACTGGTTACTGGTTAAATAATGATAGTGTAAGCGCTAAGTCATTGGCATGCTTTTCAAACTGTTGTGATGTTTGCTAAACAGAGCTAATGGTGTTTGTTATCAGATGCTGGGGAGTTTGTAAGAACAAGGTAATAGTGTTTGCTATCAGACGCTGTGGAGTTTGTTAAAATTAGATAATGGTGTTTTGTTATCAGACGCTGGGGAGTTTGTTAAAATTAGATAATGGTGTTTGTTATTAGACGCTGTGGAGTTTGTTAAAATGAGATAATGGTGTTTGTTATCAGACGCCGGGGAGTTTGTTAAAATGAGATAATGGTGTTATCAGACGCTGTGGGTTTGTTAAAATGAGATAATGGTGTTTGTTATCAGACGCTGGGGAGTTTGTAAGAACAAGGTAATAGTGTTTGCTATCAGACGCTGTGGAGTTTGTTAAAATTAGATAATGGTGTTTGTTATCAGATGCTGGGGAGTTTGTTAAAATTAGATAATGGTGTTTGTTATTAGACGCTGTGGAGTTTGTTAAAATTAGATAATGGTGTTTGTTATTAGACGCTGTGGGGTTTGTTAAAATGAGATGATGGTGTTTACTATCAGATGCTGTGGAGTTTGTTAAAATTAGATAATGGTGTTTGTTATCAGATGCTGGGGAGTTTGTAAGAACAAGGTAATAGTGTTTGCTATCAGACGCTGTGGAGTTTGTTAAAATTAGATAATGGTGTTTTGTTATCAGACGCTGGGGAGTTTGTTAAAATTAGATAATGGTGTTTGTTATTAGACGCTGTGGAGTTTGTTAAAATGAGATAATGGTGTTTGTTATCAGACGCCGGGGAGTTTGTTAAAATGAGATAATGGTGTTATCAGACGCTGTGGGTTTGTTAAAATGAGATAATGGTGTTTGTTATCAGACGCTGGGGAGTTTGTAAGAACAAGGTAATAGTGTTTGCTATCAGACGCTGTGGAGTTTGTTAAAATTAGATAATGGTGTTTGTTATCAGATGCTGGGGAGTTTGTTAAAATTAGATAATGGTGTTTGTTATTAGACGCTGTGGAGTTTGTTAAAATTAGATAATGGTGTTTGTTATTAGACGCTGTGGGGTTTGTTAAAATGAGATGATGGTGTTTACTATCAGATGCTGTGGAGTTTGTTAAAATTAGATAATGGTGTTTGTTATCAGATGCTGGGGAGTTTGTAAGAACAAGGTAATAGTGTTTGCTATCAGACGCTGTGGAGTTTGTTAAAATTAGATAATGGTGTTTGTTATCAGATGCTGGGGAGTTTGTTAAAATTAGATAATGGTGTTTGTTATTAGACGCTGTGGAGTTTGTTAAAATGAGATAATGGTGTTTGTTATCAGACGCTGGGGAGTTTGTTAAAATGAGATAATGGTGTTATCAGAGGCTCGGGAGTTTGTTAAAATGAGATAATGGTGTTTGTTATCAGACGCTGTCGAGTTTGTTAAAATTATATAATGGTGTTTGTTATCAGACGCTGTCGAGTTTGTTAAAATGATATAATGGTGTTTGTTATCAAACGCTGTGGGGTTTGTTAAAATGAGATAGGGGTGTTTGTTATCAGATGCTGTGGTGTTTGTTAAAATGAGATAATGGTGTTTGTTATCAGACGCTGGGGAGTTTGTAAGAACAAGGGAATGGTGTTTGTTATCAAACGCTGGGGAGTTTGTAAGAACAAGGTAATAGTGTTTGCTATCAGATGCTGTGGAGTTTGTTAAAATGAGATAATGGTGTTTCTTATTAGATGCTGTGGAGTTTGTTAAAATGAGATAATGGTGTTTGTTATCAGACACTGTGGAGTTTGTTAAAATGAGATAATGGTGTTTGTTATCAGACGCTGGGGAGTTTGTTAAAATGAGATAATGGTGTTTGTTATCAGATGCTGTGGAGTTTGTTAAAATAAAGTAATAGTGTTTGTTATCAGATCCTGTGGAGTTTGTTAAAATAAGGTAATGGTGTTTGTGATCAGACGCTGTGGAGTTTGTTAAAAGTTGGTAATGGTGTTTGTTATCAGATCTTGTAGAGTTTGTTAAAAGTTGGTAATGGTGTTTGTTATCAGATCCTGTGGAGTTTGTTAAAAGTTGGTAATGGTGTTTGTTATCAGATCCTGTGGAGTTTTTTTTAAAGTTGGTAATGGTGTTTGTTATCAGATCCTGAGGAGTTTGTTAAAATAAAGTAATAGTGTTTGTTATCAGATCCTGTGGAGTTTGTTAAAATAAGGTAATGGTGTTTGTTATCAAATCCTGTCGAGTTTGTTAAAATAAGGTAATGGTGTTTGTTATCAGAAGCTGTGAAGTTTGCTAGAGCGAGGGAATGGTGTTTGTTTCTGACTGAGCTGCAATACTGCGGTGGGAAACGAGCGTTCAGGTTATCAGTACACAATGAGTGGATAGCTTCATTTATCACAGCTGCTGCAGTGAGGCACAAAACACACAGCACCCTGTCTTCATTGTCTGATGAAGGGCATAAACCTCATTTACTATGCTACTACATTTCCCATAATCCTACAGTCAGTGTTGGAGCTAGGGGTTGGTACTACTAAAACGGTCCCCAATTTCAGCTCCTGTGTACTGCTAGGGATTTAGTGAGTGTGTTTGTGTGTTTTTATTTCTGTCTTTGATGAATTGAAGCCCTATTTACATTTGCTGTTAACATCAGTTTCAGGTTATCCCCTTTCAGAGGCAGTCAAGAAACACAAATCTTCATAATGTGTTTATAGCAAACGCTAATGTCTTGGACAGCAATGATATACTTGTCCATTTCAAGGTTTTGGCAATTGGCTAATAGGTGTTATGAGAAGTGTTAATGCCCGTTTCTGACAGCTATGTTAGTTACAAAGTCTTTTGACAGCCTTATGAAAGTATTTTAGCATCCTAAAAATATGTATTAGGGTTAGATTTAGCAGTTTTTACATTTATCGAAATGCATTTTTACCGGCAGCTTTATGTAACACAAGAATCACTCAATATTTATATGTTAATATCCTGATATGATTTTGAATTTCTACTACAGGTGGTACGTCCTTTTCGACACCTGTTAATAGCACACCCAAGCTAAGACACCTGTGCTGCATCCTTGCAAAACTTTAGTTATCTTGCAGTGTATTTGGCTGTTTAAGAATAAGGTACAGTGTAAGATAAGATAAGCCTATATTTATGAAGTGTGGGAAGTGTGGTAAAATACTATGGTGTTATCTTACAGTATAGTCCCAGGGTCGATTCGTCTCCTAACCGCATCAAGTCCTTCAGTACCAGACAAATCTCTTCCAGTAAATCTATGGACAAAACTGCTGTCTCTAATCCAAGCATTTATGGTCTCATAGGCGAGCACGGCTCTCAGCGTCCCATCTAAGTGATGCTAGCAGTCACCAAAGTGAGACGAGTGAATAATGAAAGCAAAGACAGAGGAGTTACAGAAACTGGAGGGCTGCTGATCCAGATCTTCTGCTGGTCTTCAGAGATGTGTAATGGGACTATGGGGAGATGAGCTACTCCACAAAACATAAATGCAGAAGAAGTATCTAAATACGATGATGCAAGATGATGGAAAGCAGTGCTTTTGAGAAAAAGACAGATTCCTTTAAGGTTCCCTGAGTACTTCTGATAATAAAGCTTTCGACATGATGTTGCTGGCGATAGGTTCATTTTCGTCAAGACAGACCTGTCAATCAGTTTTGAATGCACATTTTTGCGGTGACCTTGGTGTCGCCGTCAGATAACAAAGGAAAATAAATGAAGCAGCGGACCAATGGGGTTTCTTTTTGTCTGACTGATAGGTGCGGGGATGCCGATTGCACGCACATCGGTGCCGTTTACATTCGGGTTAAAAAATTGTTATAGGCTTGGGTCAGTTTCATTTTCTTGGTTTTGTCTCAGGTCGGGTCTTTCTTATGCACGATTTATGCACGTCGGGTTATTTTGGGTTGGGTACATTTCTTTGGACCCGAGAAGACCTCTAATGCAAATATAGTTTGGTTTATTTTTTAGCACATGTACATTTATATTGCTTTATATATTATCTCGGGAAATGCATATTTAATCGTGTGGAAAAATAATAGCACATTTCCATCAACAACCGTCATTCAATTCAGATTTATTACACTTTATTACACTGTTGCAAGCACCTTCACATGAAAGAAGAAAAGAAAGCACAGAAAATGGGAAATTATGAAATATGTAGTATATAATATACGGTATTATTGCAAATCATGAATGACGTTTTTTTAATGTAGCACAAATTGAAGTTTTTATTTACTGAAGTGTTTGGGGTTCATTCATATCACTTTCTTGTTTTCAGCATAAACCTCATTCATCTATAATAGAATATCTTAAATAATATATTTAGTTTGATTTATGCTTAAAGTAAGTAGAAAATGATTTGATTTGCCAGCGGGGTAAGAAAAATAAAGTTGATTTAAAACATTATCTTACTATAAATACTGTAACATATTATGCATTTTTCACTAGGTATATGTTTTAGGTATGTTTAGATAATTTTTCTGTGAAAATGACAAAAATACAGATTAAGGAAATCATTTTTGCAGTGATCTTATACACTCACCTAAAGGATTATTAGGAACACCATACTAATACTGTGTTTGACCCCCTTTTGCCTTTAGAACTGCCTTAGTTCTACATGACATTGATTCAACAACGTGCTGAAAGTATTCTTTAGAAATGTTGGCCCATATTGATAGGATAGCATCTTGCAGTTGATGGAGATGTGTGGGATGCACATCCAGGGCACGAAGCTCCCATTCCACCACATCCCAAAGATGCTCTATTGGGTTGAGATCTGGTGACTGTGGGGGCCATTTTAGTAAAGTGAACTCATTGTCATGTATAAGAAACCAATTTGAAATGATTTGAGCTTTGTGACATGGTGCATTATCCTGCTGGAAGTAGCCATCAGAGGATGAGTACATGGTTGTCATAAAGGGATGGACATGGTCAGAAACAATGCTCAGGTAGGCCGTGGCATTTAAACGATTCCCAATTGGCACTAATTGGCCTAAAGTGTGCCAAGAAAACATCCCCCACACCATTACACCATTGCATTAATGAGAAATTGAACAGGTGTTCCTAATAATCCTTTAGGTGAGTGTATTTCACATGTGTAAAAATAAGACTTTACTGTAGGACACAGTAGTGCCGGCGGTAAACAGGCACCTATTCTCAGAAGTGTATTTAGGGCTGACTTTAAATTCAGGGGTCAGAACGAATGCTTTTCTGGTCAAGGATAATCTGCATCCCTATGTAACTTTATCTGTGTTGATGTCCTGCTGCTGTAAATTAACCCGAGGTCGTTGTTTGTTTGAGCGTAGATGCTGAAGGTCAGTGGAGAAGTAAGAGGAGACAACGCAGACGATTGTCTTTTTAGCTTTAGTTAAAAGCAAAGAGAAACCAGAACCCTGTCTGGACCACATCAGACCCTTCCAGAACCATAGTGTGTTGGCGCAGGTAGAGTTAGTAAGCGAAGCAAAACCTTGGACGTGGTTTTCCTACACCCATAAACTCAGGTGCTGCTGACAGGAAGGCGTTCATGCAGCTGGAAATGAGTACAATCCACAGATTAATTGGCCGACCCACAACGCTCGGCAGCTTCATTTAGGACAGTCATGCTACATAAACTCCAGTATGAGCAAGTTTCTCCCTCCAGGGCCAAACTAACCACCAGCACAGTCTGAAAATAACACTGGACTTACTGCTGTCCCTTGATAGACACCATGGATAATACTCTCCGCAGCTCACCCCGGGCAGCCTCTATCACCGTGGACAAAAGCCCTTCTTTGGAAATGGTTTTTGTTTTCCTCACCCTTATGGGGTCAGTTTATGGGATGTTTTCTATTTTGCTTTTCCTATCGGTTCCTGATGGTCCCTTTATCCAGAGGATTGACCCCAGGGTGTTGGGGTCGATTTCACATTCCCTTCCCAAGTCCCCGGATTAGTGTTTTTCACGTAAGACTATCAACCGCACACCACGAAGACAACATTTGTGAGGCACGTACGCACTATTTCTGGCACACGAACATAGCGCAAGTAAGAGCCAGATAAAGGCTTAAGCGTATGAGTGTGAAAGAGTTGACAATAGTAATAATCTCCGTCTCCGTTGCCCAAGACCTCTCCATGATTTTCCTGTTTATTCCCAGTAGATCAGATTAGCTGCTATTAGCATCCTTTTCATTATCTTAAGCCTCAAATCCGGTCTGCGATTCAAGAGGATCAAACCAATACAAGATGCTTTGCTAATAACAATGATTGGTGAAACACAGACGAGCCGTTGTACTGAGATTAGGAGATGGGAAGCTTATGAATGTTTCCATGACTGCTAGAATACTTTGAAGCAATAAAGCCACGCTTCAAATGCATAAACACATTTTGCTTCCTAAGACGTCTATGCTTCTTAAAAACTGTAATTATTGAGTACATCAAAAAAAAAAAATGTACTTACTGAAGCTGTGAAAACTTTGCAATGAGACGGATAGATGCCAACTTTCATGGGCAGAGACTTTATGTATAAATCATGCATTGGCCTGTCAGTTGTGAATCTTTGGGCTCTGAGTCAAAGTCACATCAGGCGCCTAGGTTTTGTATGGTTAGCTTTAGTAGTTAGCCTTTTCTCTCAGTTGCCGTAACTATATATATATATATATATATATATATATATATATATATATATATATATATATATATATATATATATATATATATATATATATATATATATATATATATATATATATATATATATATATATATATATATATTCAATCCAATTTTATTTATATAGCTCTTTTCACAATTGTTTAACTGATTTCCCGTCAGCTTTTTTTTTTATAAATGAATAAACAAATATATCAAATAAAAGAACAAATCCTCTCATTTCAAACAAACAAACAAAATGGGGAAAAAAATCATTCTTCATTTGTAAATAATAAGTTTAATACCAAATTTTGAGCCAAAATCTGAAATAATTGCATAGGTTCAGAACGATTATCGAAACATACACAGAGTTTAAAATTTGTAAAATATGTTTTTGCTTCAGTTTTTTTTATAAATTGGGATATCTAGTGGATACTAGTGGAATTACAGATTACCGTAAAAACTCGTCAGGAAAGCGTCATTGGCAGGGAAATGTTTTCTCTTAATTGATGAAAACTTGACAAAATGTATGCGTATATTCTGCTTAATCATTTTCTTACAGGCAAATAAGTAGTTTAAGCAATAACTATATCTGTAACAGTAAGAGTTTATTTCACATCATCCGCTGAGGTACACTAGACATCAGGCTTGTGCAGAATTCAGAATTGAATTGAGAATGACTCCTAAATTCCAATTCAATTCTTGAATTTGAATTGAATTTGAATTTATGTCAAAAACAGGATGTGGAATTACAATTCGAGTTTGAATTAAGGGAAGCGGAATTGCAATTCAATGGAAATTCAAAGAAATTCTTATACATATTATACAGTAAGTGAAGTGTTAAAAATGAAGCTTTCAGTATATGTCATATATGTTTGCCTTACATATTCTATAAATATATTCGTTTGTACAGATTATATTAACAGGAAATGTTTTCCCCTAGCAATTAATTTTAAAAACTCTAGTCACATAACAAATAATTAAGTTTGATTTTTTTGCAATTGTAATTTTATGGAACACGATGTAACATGACTTCATTTCTCAGAATGCTTTAATTTTACCAAGTATTTAAAATGGTTGGCAAACAATTTTCCAAAGTAACTTTCCTAACACTGAATGTATGTGAGATTCTTTCTGTTGTGTGACTGTGGAATTTCTTTGAATTGCCATGAATTTAATTCCACTTCCTGTCATTCCAATTCCAATTCAAATTCAACTTCCTGTAGGGCGGAGTCAATTCAATTCAAATTCCAATTCATGAATTGAATGGAGGCCAATTCTGAAATTCTGAATTGTGCACAAGCCTGCTGTTCATAGACTTCCCTAAATATTTGTGTCCCAGTATAAGACTTTAAAAGCCCATGTATTGTAGACTGGTTCAGTTCATACACACTAGAGTATTTTAGGCATGGTTTCAAACCTTAGCTAAAGCCAAGACCAGGCCTTGGTTAAATTAAGATGTTTAAAGGAATATTCCACTTTCATAAAAAATCCCAATAATTTACTCACCCCCATGTCATCCAAGATAATTATGTCTTTATTTGTTCAGTCAAAAAGAAAGTTTTTTGAGGAAAACATTCCAGGATTTTTCTCCATATAGTGTGCTTTAATGGACCTCAACAGTTTGCAGTTTCAATAAAGCTTCAAAGGAGCTTTAAATGATCTCAACCGAGGCATAAGGCTCTCATCTAGAGAAACCATCCTCATTTTCACTAATAAATAAAAAAATAAAAAACACAACATCTAATCTTGCACTAGATGTATAACACCCCAGCGCGGCCTCATGTATTGTGTAATCACGTTGAAAGGTCACGCGTTGTGAAATGCACACTTGCAGACCATTTTAAAAATAAACTGACACAAACACATAAATTTGTTTCATTCCACATACAACAACATCTGAACGCTCCTCTTTCTCACATACATCATCCATGACCTCTTGACATTATTTTGTAATACACAAGGTCACGCTGTCGCGTCACACGTCTAGTGCAAGATGAGAAGTTGTGGTTTAAAAGTAAAAAAATTCTTGTGAGTAAATTTGTGAGTAAAAGTGGAATATTCCTTTAAATATCTTTAATAAAAATGCCTTAGAAAAAGATGTTACTGTTGTGTATCTAGAGACAAATCAATGGCGCTGGCTTAATTTAAAATCTGTCACTGCAAGTTATTTTCAGTTGAGACAACTCAAACATGTGTTTTAGTCTAGGACTAGACTTATTTTTAAGCAGGTGATGCATCTATTAAAGATGTTGTTGGCTTTTCTTACAAAAGGCCAGACTTGCGTACAGGCACTATTCTGAGCATTATGATTTCTATCCATCATTTCTTTATGTGTGATCCGTCTCCTCTTTCATGTATCATTTATGTTTACTTGTAAAGCGTGTTTACTGTAGAGCCCTCGTCCATCCTTTCCTGAATCTGAAGTGTTTGTCTGGCCTCGAAGAGCACATTTGCTGGGAAGAGAAGTGATCTTGAGAAAGGGATGTTGGCACATGGTTTTATGTGCTGAGTGGTGACGTTCAACGACTCTGAATCAATCATTACAACATTATAGTTGACAGGTTCTTAATGGAAACATCCATAAAATAGCTTTGACGATTGATCGCAGCCATCAAATCAAAAATGTGGAATATATACATCTACAAAATAAGAGAGGACGAAGTGTAGGGACATGAGCTGGTAAGGTCATTTTCACCCTGGAGCTTTTGCTTTTCTATTTGTTATCCTAATATTTGATTTACTGTGAATGCATTTTTTCTGTGTGTGCTTGGGCTAAACTTGTGTTAGTGAACTGATAAACGCTTGTTAAGTTAAGTTTCCCGGTCCAAGCTTGAGGTCCACTGATTTCAAGAGAGACTACAATCTAAACAGTCATTTATGATTTGTTCATTCATATCATGCGATTATGCTAAGATTATATCAACTAATGGTGGACACTACATTCTCCGGACTCAAGGCATACCGAACAATAACAGGTTAATGATTTATTTAAGATGAATCACTGTTTTGTCATCTGGGACATCAGTATGGACATAGAGGATAGGATACTGATTTTTAAAAAAACTCGTCAGGAAAGCGTCATTGGCAGGAAAATGTTTTGTCTTAATTGACAAGATAATTCGTCAATGGCGGGGAAAGAGTTAAGCATTTTTCCGTGGCATTGTCACGGATCTCTGCAATTTTCCCTGGCCATACAATGGACTTTCTTTTCCGTGTCATTGTCACGGATTGGGTACTCAACTGCTTTTCCCTATTTTCAAACCTTTGTCGCTTTGGTTTAGGGTTAGATTTGGTGTTTGCGTATTGGTTTATACAATTTTTTTCTGATTTATTCTTTTATATTTTCTGAATTTTTAAACCATTGTCGCCTGGTGTTAGGGTTAGAGTTGGGTTTGGGTAAGGATGTCATTTTATGTAAATCTAACCCTAAACTGAAGCAACAATGGTAAGAAACTAGTACAAAACAGTTGAGTAACCAATCCGTGACAATGACACAGAAAATTAAATTTGCTAAATATTCTGTGACTATACCACGGAAATTCGTGAAATCAGGTTAAGCATAAATATTAATTATTTGTCTGCATGCATTTCTCACAGTGCAAACTCAGCTGTCGTTTGTACCTGGCTGTAATGTTTTAGTAGTGTATCCAGGAGGACAAATGCTTCAGTTACACAACATTCAGATAACCGCAGTAACAAACATGCTTAAAGGACATCAACTTGCTCATCTACTTAATTTCTCCATTTCTAGAGTAAACAATAACATCAACTGCACCCCAGCCACTCGTACAGTAACTCCTCCCAACTTCAGCCATGTGATGATTCAGCACAAGCTCACGTAAACCAGACACACGCTCGGCACGTCCTCATTCATTCTGTTCTTATTGGCGCTCAGCAGAAGTCTCATTCATTCCCAGCTCATCTTCTCTTCATTCTCAACACAGCCATGAATCCATCATTCTCATGTTTTACTGGCTGTGAACGTGCCATCAGCTCAGGATCCATCGCAATAAAGAAGAGAAATCACATCTGCAGGCATGAGAATATTGCTGTTGGGACATGCACTTGATAATTGGGCTACTTGTTGACATTGCCAGCATAGATGTGTAAGTGTAGTGTATATATTGTGATTTCAACTACTAATCAAATCCCATCAGTATTATACCAAAAGTGTTGCTGGCAGGCATTTATCTTCAGTTAGTTTTGGAGATTTCTGTGACACGAGTGCTGGGTCTCACAAATCAACAGTCCTCACACAACTTTGAGCAGTGGCGCGATGGCTACCAATAGGAGTAAAGACATTGAAACAGATGCGAACCATCGACTTTGAGATATTGTTGTCAAGTAAATGATGAAGTCCATGCTACTGCAAGTGATGCCAATCTTCTTTATTTGTTCATAAGAACATGCACAGATTTACTTTCTATAAAATGATGCATGGAGAACAGTGTCACAAATTTCAAGTGAGTTTGATTCATGCAGTAATAATTCATCTTGTTCATGTTTATGTATTTTGCTGTGATTTACATTTGCAGTTACATTTATGCATCTGGCCGACACTTTTATCCAAAGCAACTCTGAGTGCATTTAAGCTATACATTTAATCGGTACGTCTGGGATGTAATGCACAACCTTTTGCGCTGCTTACAAAGTGCTTGACCATTTGAGCTATAGAAACACATCTAAATACTTTCATTTACATTTATATTTAAGCACTTTCCTACTGAAAAGACCAGTTAAAACCAGCCTAAGATGGTTGGCTATTTTTACTTCCCAAACTTGTTTTAGCTGTTGGACCCCTCAGCTTGATCAGGCTGGAAGCTTTGACAGGCTGTGATGACCAGTTACTACTATCTTAAACCAGCTAAGGCCAGCCAACCAGCTTAACCAAGCTTACAGTCTGGTCAAGCTGGTTTAGGCTGGTGAGACAGCTTGTCCCTACTGAAAAATCCAGCTAAGACCAGAATAAGCTGATGAGTTGGGTTTTAGTCACTAGCTGTGTTTTGTTCACTTTTTAAGCTGGTCTAGCTGGACTTTGCTGGTCATGCTGGGAGACCAGCTGACTCGCCAGCTTGACCAGCTTTGCCAGGTTGGGAAGACCATCTTAAACCAGCTACTGCCCTCTTAAACCAGCTTTAACCAGCTTATGCTAGTCATAGCTGGATTTTTCAGTAGGGGTCTTTCAGCCTGACCAGCCAAGACCAGCTAAAAGTGTGCAAAACCAACATGCTACACTAGCTTATCCAGCTAAAACCAGCCTGGGAGACCATCTAAACCCAGCCAACCAGCTTAGCCAAGCTGGCCAAGCTTACAGCCTGGTCAAGCTGGTTTAGGCTGGTGGGACAGCTGGTTTTTCAGTATGACAAGCCAAGACCAGCTAAAAGTGTGCGAAACCCCTTTAAAACCAACATGCTACACCAGCTTAACCAACTAATACCAGCCTTGGTGACCAGCTAAAACCAGCTTAGGTATTTTTATTAGGAGTGTTACCAGATGCTTTTGTCCAAATAATTTTTTTCATTCAAGTGAAGAAAACAACACAGTGACAAATTTTTACCTTCAGAATGATGCATTTTAGAGTCAATGTCAATATTCACTGCCATATGTTTACCAGGAATTCCTCTCATCTGTGATCAAATGGTTGCTTCGAATATCATTAAAACCTTCAGGTTTAGGAACATCCACTAATGTCCAGCAGTATACAGCGACCTCCAGAGACACAAGCTCTGTATGTGTGAAGGTGACATTAGGTTGTGTATGGGTTTGGGAGATGTGAAGAGGTTGGGGTGTTTGACAGTGTAATCAGAGTAAAAGAATGATCACAGTGATAGTCATCAAAAAACCTAATCACTTCCTCAGCTCTATTGATATTCAAATGAGATCCACACGAGAGCGGCTCATCAGACCCCTTTGAAGAAAAAACACCATATGATTGGAAACACTCAGTGTGTGTGTGTGTGTATTATAGATCAACAGCTCACAGAGGAGATTCTTCTGAAATCACTCATCTATCTCAACTTTCTGATTATCTGGAGTCACTTTGATGGAGATCTTTTCCAATCAGCTTTTGAAACTCAAGATTTCAGAATGTTCCTCAGGCAGGGGTGTCATGCAACAAAGTTTTTTAAGGGGGCACAGATGAAAAGGAAGTCAAAATATGGACACATTGGCAGAAGCTACTTTTAAAATGGCAGTTATGTTTATGTACATCAACTGTTTAATGCTGATTAGATGTGCCAGTTTTTTGATGTGGTAGGCACGCGTGTAACCACAGTAGCAGCTAAACCGCCAAAGAAGAAGCAGCTTGGCCAGTAAACCCACAAAGTTCTAGTGGACCAATCACAGCGCTTGCTGTTAGCTAGTGATTTTCACAAACGTTTCACAAAATGCCTTCCAAAATTTTATTCTAAGAATATATAAACATACAAACATATAAAAATAAAAGAACAGACCATCTGCTTACAAACAAACAAAACGGGATTTTTTTTTCATCCTATTTTTTTTCTCTGCTTACAAACTCTTAAATATGGGTATTTTTCTAAAAAAAAAAAAATAAAAGAAATAATTGCATTTATGTGAAGGAATTTTGTTAGAAATCAGATTCAGAGCGATTATCAAAACATACACAGAGTTTAAAATTAGTAAACGTCTCAGGTTACGTATGTAACCCTGGTTCCCAGAGAAGGGAACGAGACGCTGCGTCACCATATCAATGCTTTAGGAAACGCCTCGGCCTGACTGATCTGAAGCACGTGTAACACATAATCAATAATCTGATGATTGGATATAGGCTGGATGCCGTGCGGACCAGGGGTATAAGAAGGCATCCGACACAAACACACATGCTACCAAGTGCTGAAGCAAGTGCCTACAGGGATGCAGAGAGTATGGCATGGAGACGCAGTGTCTCGTTCCCTTCTCAGGGAACCAGGGTTACATAAGTAACCTGAGACGTTCCCTTTCGAGGAACTTGAGCTGCGTTGCCATACCAATGCTTTGGGGAACGAGATGCCCACTCCTCCATACAACCAAATGCCTGTAGCATGTATAACTGAACACAGTCAAGGCAAAAAAAAAAACCTGGGACCCTAAAGAGGGGTCTAGGTCTAAATTATAAAATCTGACGAAGGTGAGCGGTGAAGACCACCGGCCGCATCACATACGTCCTGGAGCGAAGCGCCTGATCCTAAGGCCTTAGAGGGTAGAGTCGGCCCTCACAGCAACGGGTGAGCGTATGCCCTGATGTTTGTGTGTTTGCGTGGTATGCCTTTTATCCAATCATCAAATTATTGGTGTTACACGTGCTTCAGATCAGTTAAGCCGAGGCGTTTCCCAAAGCATTGCTATGGTGACGCAGCTTGAGGTCCTCGAAAGGGAATAATTTTTTGCTTCAGATTTTTATAAATTGTGTAAGTGCACCATCTAATGGATACTCTCATTATTAAAGATTTACATAAAAACTCACCAGGAACACGTTTTTTTCATGCAAATGTTTTCTCTTAATTGACGAGATAACTCGTCAGTGGCGGGGAAAGAGTTACAATTTTGGAGAGGTGCGCATCATGCTACGGATAACCTTCGGCGTAGACCTTACACATGAGTATAACTTGCATTTCAGAGGAGATGTTGAGTGGTGTAGCAGTGCGTTTAGCAGCTCGACGACTGCATATGACCCACTTTTAGGATATTTTAATATAATGCTCTTTGTTTGACAGACCCTGATGTGATTCACCTTGACTGTATGGATCAGAACATTCTCATGTTACGTTGTCTATAGAGTAAAGAAGGTCATAAAGGTTTTAAATGACTCGTGGCCGAACGAACAAGGACAGAATATTAATTTCTGGGCCAACTATTACTTAAATACAATAACAGGTTCTTTTTTTAAAGAGACTTTGTGTTAAACCCTTTGAACAGCCGTTAAGATAAACAGCAGGAGATTGATTCTGGCCTTTACTTGCCTCTCAATCTTGTGTGTTAAAGCACACAGCCGTGCCATTATTTTATCTCGCAGTCGTAGGATTAGCACCATGAAATATCTCATTTCATGCAGAGAAAATAAACTAGAAGGCGTTTTCTAGCCCTCCAGCTCAACTTTAAACTCAATGTGTTTAACTCTCAATGAACAGACTTTGATGTTTCCACCTGATTCTGTTTCTCTCTCTCTCTCTGATGATGAGGTTGGATGGAGGAAATAGAGATGATGTCTTTGTTTGCTTAAAGCCTGAGTGCTGCTATCATGGCTCATGTTGTCCTGTTGTTGTTTGTCTGCGATGTAATGGTCAGGGATTCTGTGTCAGATTGGTCTAGAGATGGTGCCAGCGAAGCGTTGGTGAAAGCAGGTTAGGACCTACTTTAATATCCCTCTTTCTGGTCCCTAGAGAGGTTTTAGTGATAACCTTAGATAATTAGCCTCAGGTATGTGTGTGTTTGGAAAGGGTTGGTAGATAACAGCGAGTAAACATGTTTATCTGCAGGTGCACCTGCCTGCTATATCTCCAGCTTTACAAGATACATTTCAGGCAGTGCTGGGTGATTTTAAAGCTGTATTCCCAGAAATATTTCTTCTCAGCCTCTACATGCACTTTATCATGGTCTGTAACATGGAGTATAAAGACTTTTATCTCTCTCGCATTATTTAGCAGCTTGTATTCTGTATCAGCCCAAACTCCAAACTCCAAATCCAGCTTTCTGCATGCAGAAAATTACTTCTTATATCTTGCCTACTATTTTTCTAGGAATGGGAAACAGTTTGACGTGATAATAATTAATTCTGCACACTAACATCACAACACAAACATCAGTTTGTTTAGTTTAACATGGTATTGTATGAATATGAATTCATTGGCTTGTTTGACTTGCTTGTTTACACGCTATAACAGACAAAGATTGAAATAATTATGGGACAATTGGCATTACCATTAATCCAAGTCATTAAAGCTGGCTTTATTTATAAAGAGGTGAGATCGTTTTAGTGAAACATTGCTAGATCCACAACATTAATGTTCCATAAAAATTCCCTTGTAGGTTGTCTACAAATCCCGATGAGCTGGATGACGCCTTTCATGGCTGACACCACTGTCGTTGTATGAATGTGTGAGTGAATGGGTGAATGTGAGGCAATATATAAAGCCCTTTGGATGGCCATTGGTCTATGAAAGCACTATATAAATGCAGTCCATTTACCATTTAAAAAGACTCATACAAATATACAAAGAAAATACAAATACAATTTGATCTTTAATTTAATGCTGCCTTCATGTTTTTACAGGGAAGATCCTACTTATGAGTTTGGAAATTGAAATGATGAAATTGAAGATAAAAATTTAATGGACTTGATCTGCAAGCCATAATTATTTGTAGTGCAACAACACTGTAAAAAGTTAAACGTTTATTCAACTTAATTTTTTCACCAAAAGTGAAACTAAAGTAAAATTTAAAGTGCCCATCTTATGACTGCTTTTCCACAAGTTATATAGGTGTATGAGTTCCATAAAGCATGTTTCAAAAATTTTTTGCTCGAAATAGCTTGTAGGAAAAGATTGTTACCCATCTCTAGGAGCCTCTGTTTCAAGGCAGTTCAGATTGTGCCGTTTTGAGCCAGTCATTACATATTTATGAGTTGCTGCTCCTTTGATCACGCCCCACTACTAACGTCATGTGCCCGTGCGCATGCTCAGTGGTATCGTGAGCAGTACAGACCATACTGTGTTATTATTTTATATATTATTATTAACGGTTTATGTTGCCAACAGACAAATCATGCAGAAAAGTATCACTAATAAGTACACTCCAGGAGAAGAAACTCATGACACACAATGATTCCAGAGTCAATTGTGATGTAACGTTAGTAGTCTCAACAATAAACTCGTTTTCCCTGGACAATACTAACATATTCCCGTTATAAAACATTTTCAAACACATTATTTTCGCAAATTACAGAAATTAAGACCCGGCGGGGGATGTATACTGCTTGTGGACCGCGTGCTAATTGCTAAAAGCTAGCGGGAGGTCCGGACCGTAAAGTTATAAGAGGCTCGGGGGTTAGCCACGTCAGAAAAGCCGGGGCGGTAAGGCCCGGTCTCGGTGTGTCAAACTAATCATGACACAAAGATTCCAGCGTAAATTGTGATGAGCAGTCTCAACAATACACTCGTTTTCTCTGGACAATACTAACATATTCCTGTTATAAACATTTTCAAACGCATTATTTTTGCAAATTACAGAAATTAAGACCCGGTAGG
The DNA here is from genome assembly GCF_027580225.2 of Misgurnus anguillicaudatus. NCBI lineage: Eukaryota > Metazoa > Chordata > Actinopteri > Cypriniformes > Cobitidae > Misgurnus > Misgurnus anguillicaudatus. Next base: position 48,089,371 of record NC_073339.2, read on the forward strand.
GGATGTATACTGCTTGTGGACCGCGTGCTAATTGCTAGAAGCTAGCGGGAGCTCCGGACCGTACAGTTATTAGAGGCTCAGGGGTTAACTTAGCCTCGTCAGAAAAGCCGGTGCGTAAGGCCCGGTCTCGGTTAGTTTGGCAAAAAAAATTTAGCTCTAGCATCATAAATGTAGTATTTTGTGATAGAAGATGACAACATGCAAAATATAACGTGACTTCTTACCTTTTGTGTTTGATACAAAGATCGCGAATCGAATCCAGTCTGTTTCAGATGTGTGAATGATCCATGAAAGTCCAGTAAAATACAATACAAATAAAAAACACATCCATTTTTGTCCACAAATGCGTATAATCCGTGGGAGCTACATAGTCTGTTGTTTACATCAGATTTCGCATGAAGGTCTTATCGCCTACAATCTGATGACTATTTGCGTCGTAACACACTGTATATAAGAATACTCCGGGTTCCAATAACCACGCATTACAACTTTGTTTTTAAAAGTAGGCGGGAGTATAATCCATAATATCCAAATAGCGCTGTTATTTCAGTGAGACATGATAACAGCAGGGTATCAGCGAGCGAAGTGACTGACTGCTCTCTGTGCTCTCTCTAGCTCCCTGGTGGGTGGGGACCAGCGAGTGGGGTGGTGGGCGGGAAAATTCAAACTGAAGGTGACGAAACGGTTTGTGACGTCACAACGGAGCTGAGTTTGAACTCGCGCAATCTGAGACTCAAGGCAGAGGACATTCAGAAACGTGTATCTCACTCAAAACAGCATGGATGGATTTTTTTCCAAGTTTGTATGCGTGTGGGAGCATCAGAGACACAAAATAACACCCCAAAACCCAGAAAAAGTGAGTTTTTCATAATATGGGCACTTTAAGATGATCCAACTTTTTACTTTTGTTTATCATCTTAAATGTGATGGCATCACAGCTGTAGTTTATAGACGGTTTCATCGGATGCACGTGATACACGTCTGGATCCGAACTTTACTTCCGGTTTCGTTTTGACTAGTTGCTAAACTGATCTCTTGAACAAATGCCTCATCGAAAATAACAAATGATTTGGTTTCCTATGTAATCTATGTGTTGTTTTTTGCTTGTTATATAAACAAACTACGTTTAAAGTAGTGATCGACCGATAAATCGGCCGGCCGATACATCGGGCCGATTTTAGCAGGTTTTAGGTGTATCGGCATCGGCCGATTCGCGGCTTGCGTTCGCCGATAGCTTTTCCCCGGCATTAATTACAGACAGGCGCCCACAGGCAGCTCTGTGTTCTTGGAGGCTGCCTGCAGCCCGTGCATTGCCCCTCCCCCCACTAGCAGAGCGGAGCGCTCCAAGCCTGCTCAGTGCTCTGGTAAGTTTTAAACTTCAAAGCATCTTTTAACTGTTTGACTGAAATATTGCCATATACTTTGAAAGTGTAAGCACGTTGCTCTATATGTGCGTGCAATCATAGCTTAGAAAGTTTGGTGGCCATAATGGAAAACGCGAATGCCTATAAAACTGCTTGCCATTGTATTTAGGGAGCTTCAAATAGCCTTGCATACGGCAGCTGTTACGAACATCATAGGATTAAATAATGCTGACGTTGTTGTTCCGTGATTTCGTGGTATTTATAGGAGTTTTATTCAGTGACCACCAGTCTGACGTTTGGACGCGACGCGTGCTCATAATGCCGCAAGCGAACGCAGGTCATCAGCCGAACAGCAGATCATAGCTGGACATGCTGGGTTTATAATTTTCATCTCCATAAATATATGTAGTAGTAAAAGGCTAAAAATTAATATCCATTGCTGATAGTTTCTCGTCATTGTGGAGAGCGCAGTTCATGGTTGCATACGTTTATGGTTGTTAACACGGAGTTTCGCGGAATTTTCGTCAGCGAAAAAAAATAAGAAATATGACCCAAAGCACTTAGTTCCAAACAGTTCCCACATGACTTTTATGTGACCGGAGAAGTGTTTTTTTGTAAGTTTTGTCAACATTTCTGTTCACTGGGAGAGCAAAGATACATGCACTCTCTCATCCATGTCTCACTGCACCTCTCCCACGTGCACGCGCTCTACTATCTGACCGAAGTCCGTACACAAATCCTCATGTATTTGTTCAGTTTTATGGGTTTTAAGCGAGCTGAGGCAAACTAACTATCCCTCGCATTTATTATAGGGCAAGAGGGTGTGTGAGAATTCTTTTTAAGTTGTTTTTTTATCAGTATTGCTGTTTACATTTTCCTTGTCTTCTTATTAAAGACATTTGCTCTACAAGAGATTAAGTTAAGTGCACTAAAACTTAGACCTAAGCATTAAATAGGTTGTAAATAGTTGGTTACTTTCATGGATAAAGTAAAGTGTTCCCCTTGTTATGCTGCTTGGTTGTTGCTACTGTGTGCAATGGTGTAATTATTATTTTATTTATGTATTTTAAGCAGCACTGAATTTTCTTACTTGTTCTACCTCACCTGTTTTTACTATTTGTTAAATATAGTTCAATAAATGTTCCTTTTTTAAATTAAGAGCTGTAACATTTGGTTTTATCATTGTGTCATTTTTATGATATAAACTGAATGAGAAAAAGCAGTATCGGCTCCAAATATCGGCTAAAGAAAATCGGCAGCCTGTATCGGTCATCGGCTAAAGCTGATGGAAAAAAATCGGTATCGGCATCGGCACAAAAAAATCCATATCGGTCGATCCCTAGTTTAAAGTACTTTTTTGTTATTTATTATTAGCGGAGTTTACCGGAAGTTACGTGCGGACCACGACAGCCGCTTGTTTATGTTGTTACTGCTGAAACCGTCTATACAGTAGTACATTGACTAAAGTAAACGGGATTATGGTTAAAATTACATTGATAAAAACAACATTGTTTTGTGTATTTGCTGTAATGCAATGTGTTTGTGTGGTTTGTGGTTCAAAAAACACATTATTTTCCACATATTGTACATTATTGTTGATCCTCTATGTCCTGCCTCCCTAAAACACATTGATTTTGTACAAACCTCATCATTCTAAAAAGCGCTGTCTTCTGATTGGCCAGCTAATCTGTACATTGTGATTGGCCTGAATACCTCTGATGTCTCCTTACCATGTTTGAAAGGTCAGCTCACAATGAAATGCTGACAGGGGTTAATATCGTCTTTACTACCTTATTAATACGAGCCGAATCTGATCCAGAAAATGCAGATGACTAAGTTAAGATCAACTTTACTAGTGCAGCTTGAGCAGAACGTCTGCATTTTTGATCGTAGAAATGACAAAAATGCGCTGCACAAAACTTCATGGTTTAGTCATGAGTACATTTTTTAAATATTAAGACTACTTACAGACTTTGAGTCTGAAGCGAATTATGATAATGAGCGAGGAAGTAAACTGTTGCCTACAATATGCGTGTTTGTTGTAGTTCAAGAAAAGAGATTTAAGTTGGAGACAATAACTCACGTCATCGTTTATTTGGGATTTGTACTTCTTCATATCGTTAACATGAACTAATACACACTTACATACCAAAGGAAATGTAAAATCTTGAATCGAATAATAGGTGGTCTTTAAGTTCTTACTCTGTTTTTTATTGACATGTTCTGTCGCTCTGCTTTGAGCTCATGCGATGATAAAGTTGGCTTTTGCGTTTCTGCAAGAAAGCCACAAATGCTCCCAAACGTGTTGTTGTTCACTAACACTGAAGATATTACATCAATCTTGCATCACCCTGATCTCTTTAGCGTTAGGCGTTATTAAAAAATAAGAGTTGTGATGTCTCCTGTCGTCTGGCTTTGCTTCGCTGTGTCCCATCATTTGTTCAATGGCTAACCACTTCTCTTAATACGCATACATTTTAAAGTAAATGTTGTTGTTAACAGCATTTCCCCACAGTTGTCTGATTTAGGTCTTTAATTGTGTCTGGATTTGGTTCTAACATGAATAGGAATAAATCTCAAACTCGTTCTGAGTGTCTGGGAGATTTTACAAACATAAGATGCACCATAAATGTTGAATCGTGCCAGGCTGACCTAATGTTACCATAGATATAGACAGACTGATGTGAAAGGTCCCTAAGCTCTTCTGTTTTTGTTCAGTTTAATCCAGTTTGTTGTATTGTTTTACAGTCTTGTTTAGGGTCACAGCTCTTCTTGTGTTTGGCAAGCTGTGTTTTGCTCGTCAATGGTGTCTATGTTTGCCTCTTAGGGTTCCTGCGACGAGACGCTTCACGCAGGTGTTTGCCATTTCTGCTGCGTTTATCATATAAAACAAGTGCTTCACAGTGTGCTGTCTTTCTAGTGCACACATCAAGGCAGATAGACACTACAAAAATATTTCTGACTTGATAATTCTGCTTACTGTATACTGCTTAGTACTGTTTAGTATAATGGAATATAGATGGAAATATTGACCTATGAAGTGACCTATAATTGCTGTCATTTGTGTCTGATGTGAGTTGTTCGTATACAGGATTGGTACACGCACACATACAGTATAACCAGGGGCTGTTGGGTATTAAACGCTCAGAGAAATGTCACGGTTAATTGAATTGGCTGCAGCGCACCATGATGGCAGATGTCATTTACTAACAGTAATGAAACCACAGGAATGATTTGTTTCTTGTTACAGATGGATGGGTTGGACACAATATTGATATATGCCTAAGGTACTAGAACGATATACTTTTTGAACTCGTAAATCAACCATATGTTTCTGTATCTTTATCCTATAACCCCTATTACATGGTGTTAAGTCCTATACTGCGTTCGGTCATGGTGATTTTTTAACTCTAACATGTCGAAAATAAATGCAATAGTAGGATGTTTTGAGAAGATATCATTTCCACTAGAGCTGAGTGATTCATTGAAATTGAATCGTGAATTGAAACGTTGAGATTATAAAATCTTGTCTCTCAATCACTTGTTTTCACTCACGCCTGTCTCTGCATTTAATACAGTGGAAATTTTATCTAACTGGTTTGCTATTTTCCCTTGGATGAAATGACAAGACACATTCAATGCATTATATACTCAATTTAAAAATCCCAAATATATTTAATAGTTTAATAATTAAGAATCAATCCAGCTTTTTCGTTTACATAAAATAAACATGCATTGCATACAAATATTAAAAATAAAGTGTTCATGTTTTTTAACCATATGACATTTCAGATGTCAACACTTGGTGGTTTAAATACCAATTTTGTATAAATTTGTATAATTTTATATAAAGCATTTTTTATTATTATGTCCCATAGTTAAGTAAGGGCAAATTTCAGAATTGTCACGTCCATAATGTCCATAACGCTGTTTCTCTCATGAATGCGCATACAGAAATAAAATAAATATTAAATGGTCTTTGAAGAACCACCCTTTCTCCATTTGTTGTGCATTATTGCTTCTGGTTTGTGCATTTTAATTCAAAGAATTCCTAAAAAGTTAGTTGTCTCCATAAAACCTTTTTGTTGTTGTTGTTTCATCATCTCAAAAAAACCTGCATATAGGCTTATAGTTTTCTGATGTCTGGACACTATTATCAGTGATTTATGAAAATAAAAAAGATGGTTCAATATACTGATAATAAATGCATTCTCTGAGAAATTATATTTCAAGTTTTGAATGCAAATTCACATTTTTTTTATGCTGGAATTACTCATTTTCATAAAAATATAAAAAACAACAAATTAAAACTACAGGTAAATTACCAGACCAGGCAAATGCACACTGCTACAAATTCAATCGCAAATTGATTTGATGATAACCACACAGTTGATGGTACCCATAGTAGGAACAAGAAGTACTATGGAAGTCAATGTTCAAATGTGTGCTTATCATCATTTATCAAAATATCTTCTTTTGTGTTTTTAACAACATGAGGATTAGGAACTATCCCTTTAATAGCTTAACACCTGAATTATTTCTTTCAACCTTTTTTGTATAAACAAAGTTTTTTTTGTTTAACCTCTGTATTCTCATTAAGTCTCAATTTGTTTTTCGCACCTCAACAGCTTGTTTACAACTCGTGTTTTCATTATTACAGTATCATTACAGGAAAAATATCATTTATTATTTTGTCCTGTTTATTTCCACATCAAATGATAGACATTCGCTAAAATAATGATTAAAAGTCTTTGAAAACGAATAAACTCACCAGATCTGAGATTGAAGTTATACTGTATGAATGACTGTCATTCAGAGAGACTATATGGCAGGTCAATTACAAGAAAGATTACATTTGAATAGTCTCATAATTGCACGTCTACAGTGATCAAGTTCTCATTGGACATGACGTGCTGAAATTGTCAAACTTCAATTACACAGCGAGACCGGATTGATCTGCACCGCATGATCCAAAAGAAACTTGATGTAGTTTCACAGACGGACACAGAAAGTTTTACAGACTTCTCAGATGTTCATGAATCATAATACAGACAGATGACCTTGTTGCTTGTCTGGCATTTAACTGATCGAAACGCTCATTGATTTTCAGTTATGATTTTCATGTTTAATGGATCATTGAGGTAAACGTCTTATTATTAGCGTTTTCATCTCTGTTTGTGTTGTTGACATCTTTGTTGCTTTATCTCACTGTATGTTTGTTGTATTGACTGTGGCTGATTTTTCAACTATTGTCTCTTCGACATCTTTGAAACGTTTTAAACACCATTAATAGTTCAGTCAGGACCACTTGAGTCTTCATTTGATACAGACTCAAACATAAAATCTGTTTAAACACACACACAGAGCTACTGAAGGAGAAACAGCCAATTAGAGCAGAGCTCAACATTATTATTCATGACCCTTTCAAACAAGGTAATAATAGATCATTTCATTCTAAAGGCAAATCCTAGGGTTGTAAATGGACATGGAAAACTGACTCTGGATCATTTGTGCACTTAATAAAGCCACAAACCTTCTATGCAGATATCAGAGAATGATTTAACAGATTACACTGCAAAAAATGATTTTCAAGAAAAAAATTCTTAGTATTTTTGTCTTGTTTTCAGTAAAAAATATCAAAAAATTCTTAAATTAAGATGCTTTATCTTGATGAGCAAAACGACCCAAGAAAATAAGTCTAGTTTTTAGACCAAAAATATCAAATTTAAGTGATTTTGTGCATAAAACAATCAAAACAAGCTTGAAAATTTTTCATGAACACTAAATTAAAGAAAAATTCAATAAGAACTTTCTTACCCCATTGGCAGATTTCTTTTGCTTTTTTATGCTATTTTTGTTCTAAAAACTAGACTTATTTTCTTGGGTTGTTTTGCTCATCAAGATAAACCATCTTAATTTAAGAATGTTTAGATATTTTTACTGAAAACAAGACAAAAATACTAAGAAATGTTTTTCTTGAAAATAATTTTTTGCAGTGTATTACAATACATTTTTTGGCACATTTAGGCTATGTCCACACGAAGCCGGTGCATTCCCTATCCAATCATTTTTTTTCCTTGCTCTAAAAAAATAATCCGTAAACACGAAACCACTGAAACCGACTGAAAGCAGTGTAGTATATATGCCGGACCAGTATGGGGCGCTGTAATTCTGCCACAGATATACACTATACACGGAGAAGAAGACTTTGAGCACGCGCATAACCAACGTATGGTGTTGTCCATTATCGCTTGTTGGTCACCACAATTGCATAGAAGCAATAGATTTTGCTGTTATAAAGCTAGTAGGCTTTAGGAGCTTCTGTAGCACAAACACAATCACGTAGTCTGCCGTTATTGTTGTTGCTGTTACGTGTGACGCTTCCGACACGTGATGTGATGACGTTTTCGCTTCACAAAATATACGGATTAGCTGTACAGACGAAACCGCAAGGGTGTCGGTTCCAGATTTATCCACTTTAGGACCCGGTTTAAAAAAATAGCAGATTCAGTCTCCCAAAACGCCGGATCCGTATGGATGAAACGCCAATACGATAACAAATTTATACGTATGCAGTGATACGCGTCTCCGTGTGGACAGCCCCTTAAGGTTTAGCTTTGATAAGTTGATTTCAGATTGATAAACAGAAGAAGCTGCTTTGGTTGTTTGGCAACAGTTTGGATAGAGCCACTGATCCTCCTGAACGGCTCAAGACGTACGGCACTGTAGCTCTGTAGTCTGAATAGACTCTTATAAGTGAATGATGCACTGAATTAAAACACACTACATGGTCAGCCAGTGTCGGTCTTTGAGTTTTGGCACACCATTAGCAGTCTTCACACAAAGACTTGATTCATTATAACAGCTGACTTTAATAGACTCTCATCTTCACTGAGCGCATCACAATGCATTCTGGGATTGGGGATTTGTGCCAAAAACAAGCTTGGTGCAAATGCAAATGCTTGGATAACACATTACGAGGAGTGTGTAGTCTCATTGTGGACCTAACGTGCTTACCTTTGAATGTCTGTGCCAATGCAGCACAGAACTGACAATAAACTCAGCAAGTTTCTCTTGACTGCATGTGACCTGTAACGAGAACGGTTTATGCTGATGTTCATTATTGGGTGTGCACTTCTAAACACAACATATGAAACTGAATTGTTGTTGCTGGACACGTGGTAAACTGTAATTTTAGCTTTCAGAGTTTGGCCAGCATAGTTTTGCTGTTTGGAACGGCAGATGCTTGTGGTGCACACCTACTGTACTGTATGTAGTCTAATGAGGGTGTTTAGGTAGTCAGCTCATGGGGGTTTGGCACAGAGCTCACGAGTGTCTCCTTGTGATGGTGCCTTGGGATTTGGCTCTGTTCTCTGCAGGGATGTGAGTTTTAGCACAGCACAGATGTTGTATGGACTCGTAAGCTGAGTTTCATGTTGGGGAACCACTGAACTGTCTCAATATCAGAGAGTTCGCTACTGAGAAACATCTGCCCTGAGTCTCATCTTCACATCTCACACTTATGATCTCTTGACTTTTTTAGTATCTTCATCTTCAGTTTCTGTCTTTAGAGCTGTTGAGATTGAGATTGGGACTTTAAATTTAGGTGAGAAATTTCATCTAAATAAAAGACATTTTAAAGGAGTTGTATGTAATGTTGTCTCCTAGCTGTCTTAATTCAAAATATTGAAGATGTCCCTGCCTCAAGTTACCAGATACACACAGAAGCACAACTGATTATGGAAAGTGTAAGTTTTTCTGCTTATTTTTACGTTTGCAATGCTTTTCGTTGTGTGCGGATCATTTTGCAGGCTGCATCCACCGGAGGTCACATTTATGGGTTATTGTGGTCTCATTTAAGCAACCATGATAACTAGCAACCCAGCTGTTGGGTAAATTGGCAGTGGGCAGGATCACACAGACCAAAACAAAACATGACAGACATGGAAGACACATTTTTAAAAAACTGCCTATAATAAGTAGCAAAGGGGTGATTCTCGCGAAATTAGACTTATGAGGTGTCATTAAACATTTTGATAAAAAAGTAAATGCAAAGTAGGAGTATCAAAATAAGAAGCATAAAGTTACCAACATCTCTTCATGTACTATTTAGCACATGATTTCAAATGACATCAGACAAATTTTGTTGTTTTTTCCACATTTAAGGGGAAAATTTTCATTACCGCAACATGTTCATTACTGGATTTTGACATGGAAATATTTATAATTAAAAAATCTAAAAAATAAAAAGCTTCAGTGCATGTTATACTATAAACATTTACAGTAAAGAAACATGTGGCATTTGGTGATCATTGGTAAATGTAGAGACTATATTAAGGAATATAAATGTGTCCAAGAAAAAATTTCTCATCCTCTGCAACAATTTTCAATCATTGTTTAAGCACTCAGGGAACTAACATTTTCAAAAAAAAAAAAAAGTTGGAAGGGAAATAATTGACTGTGACACTCAAGATGGCTACCAGGTAAGCAGTTCTTATTTTTTCTCTCCAGATAAAAGTTTACAACTTTTTAGTGCTCATTACCGAAACACGAGTATGTAAATGCATATATTTGATGAAAAATCATGTTGCGGTAATTATAATTTTTGATAATGATTGTCTAAAAAATGTAAATAATTCTATAGGAAATATGTTTTAAATCCTCTAAAAATAATTGTTATAGTAAGTTCAGACCTTAATCTATATGTGCAAAAAAAGAAAATTGACTTCAAGTGTTTTTTAAAAAATCAGATGCTGGACACATTTTTAGTCTAGATTTCATGAGAATCACCTTTAGGCGATATTATGCACAGCTTTTTCATGCGCTATGGCTCTTTGATAAGTCGAAAGTCCTTATCAATCTAAAATCACTGTGAGTTTGAGTTGTTTACAACATAATGATTATACATATTCTTTATTATCGTGAAAATACATGAAAAGTTTTGAAAAACAGTGATATAAATATGTGCTTATAGGCATCATGGAGCATGGTGTGTGTGTGTGTGTGTGTGTAATTATTATGTATATATAAATACACAAACATTCATGTAAAAACATTGTGTATATTTATATTTTTAAGTATTTTATTTTTTATAAATAAACAATTTTGTATATTAATATTTTTTTCCTTAAATGTATACATGTATGTGTGTATTTATAAATACAAAATAATTACACACCGTATACACACAAACTTTTATTTTGTATGTGATTAATCGCGATTAAGATTAAATATATTATAGTATTTTTTATTATTTAGTACAGTGAAAAACCCACATACAATATAAATATAGAAATGCCTGCAACGTCACACAAGATGTTTGTCTGTTACAGGTCCTAAAGAACTGAAGACAGAAATGTTGCGTAATATTTTAATATTCATATCAGCAGCAACAAAAAACAATAAAAAGAGAGGAATTAATATTACATTACTGTCATATAATATTTAGAATCCCTGGCTTCCAGGAGGATGACTGTAGATGTAAAGAGGGATCCAAGGAGAAATAATTTACACATTTAATCTTTTAATGTTCGTTATTCTTGGCATTTCAGCTATGCGCAGTGTTTGTTTACAAAGCCTTGAAGCAACAGCGTTTTATTCTCTGATTCAATCACTTAAACGAACCACACGATTGAATCATTAATCACAATTATTTGCGTGACATTTTACTGCCAGCCAAAACTTTATGGTGGTTGCACGCAGTCCTACCTGTTGTCATCTGGCACTCGGTTTGTGTTGAGTAAATGTAGCTGTTAATTGTGTGTGTATGTAACCTCCCCATGAGCTTTTATTGTCAGAGATCCAAGAACAGAAGGCAAATGTCTGTCTGTGCATCCCATTGCAATTACCCCACATGCCCCGGTGGCATCGCTCTGATCCCAGAGTCAGCGCCTTTGAAACACACCTGAGGTTTACACCATCAGCACAAAACACAAACAACGCAACCTTCTGGGACATGCTGAGATATTGCCCGACCGCAACTGTGTATCTCTGTGTGTGTGAGCGTGAAATAACACTTGTAAATGTGACTCAAACAGACCACAATATCACATAATGGCATGACAACTCAAATATTGATTTGCTTTATGCAACATCATCTTCACATAAATGAAGTGTTGTGCCAATATGCTCTTTTCCACCCTAATATTATTAGATGTTTAAAAGGGGAAACATGTCAGTGTATATCAGAAGATGTTTACTTCATTCATCTATTCGTAGAAACAGTAAGATGTTGTGTTGACATCATTGATCAAAATCTCTTCAGTTATGTTTTTGTAAGCATCACTGCTGATATGGGAGCTCAGCAGTAAAAGTCCATTTTGTTTTCTCCATAAAGAGTTTGATACCAATCTTTGCGATTTGAGTTTCATAGTAAATATCAGATAATGGTGTGATTATAGGCATATAGAAAAGACAGCGTTATTGTCATTTTATAACCATGGACAGAATTTAAAGCAGCAGTATCAGATGTGATGATCGGACCTGTCTGATCTCACCTGTCACCTGTTTTAGCTGTGATCCTCATGTGTGATGTCAGGCTGGATTGCAGATTTTCAATAATAAATTGCGTGTTTAAAATTGCAATTTATGTTTTGTTTTCCCCCGGTAAAATATCAAAATAATCCTTACTACTGTAGATCATTTAACTGTGTTTCTAATAAAACAAGTGTTTTAAGTGTGAAAAACTGTTTTTATGATTGATCTTTGTAGCTGGGTTTCCATCACACTGATTTTATGCACATTTTGAAGTATCGCATAAGAAACAAGTGATGGAAATGGCAAATTTCAAATAAAAATTGTGTTTTTATGCTTGCTTGAGGTGGTTTTTGACTTTTGGCGATAAATAAATGCGAATACTTGGAGATAGAAACACATTTGCAGAATAAATTCTGATGTAGCAGGTCATCTAGCTGTATCAGCTGATCTTTAGCATACATGTATATGGATAATGCTCTTGCTGCTAGTGCCTGCATCTAAAATTCTGCATTACTTTTTCTGTGCACAGCATTTAGTTTGGCGATTACAAGCTGCACTGCTAGTACATTTGTAACTTACCCAATTGTAACTAAATGCAGTCATGTCTCCATTTTCTAAGTGTGCCTTGTGTTTTGTTTACTGTTGGTTACTAGCTTACCAATACCGCGGTCATTCGCTCAAACAACTTAATGGAAACGCACCGAATTCGCATTTGTTTGTTTTTCCTTTTTTGCGAACATGGAAAAGATTTGCTTCATGTTTGGATGGAAACCCAGCTTGTGAGGTCTTATGAGCTCTTTAGAAGTTTTATTTTATTTATACAGCACCTTTTCATGCCTCAAGGCCGCTTTAGAGGACAGAAAACATTAGACGATCCTCTTCACAGAGATGTGCTGACCGGTACATGTATATAAATAGACCAGTGAAAAGAAATGAATCCTGACCTTTGTGTGATCATAATATGTCCTTTAAGTTAAGTAGACATTACCCAGTTCATTGGGTCAGCGGGGGATCGGTCATCTCTAAGCGTTGAGAGATTCATCTACATATGGAAATGAAGTCATGATGAATATTTCAAAACCTCTGCGTCAGAATTTGGCCTTGTGTTTTGAATAAAACCGATGGGTTCTTGTGAATATGTTTACAGCGGTTGACCTCTATTATACCAGTGTTATTTTTGCTGTTATCATTAAAATAATCAGATCAGCTGTGTGTGTGTGTGTGTGTGTGTGTGTGTGTGTGTGTGTGTGTGTGTGTGTGTGTGTGTGTGTGTGTGTGTGTGTGTGTGTGTGTGTGTGTGTGCGTGTGTGTGTGTGTGCGTGTGTGTGTGCGTGTGCGATTCACTTTGTCGCACTCCCAAGACGACTGAGCTGTTTTACTCTCAATACAGAGAGCAATACGCACCTCCATTTATAATTCAGACAGAATCAAACTGATCGTGATGACATTAAAAGCGTACTTATGTCTTAAGTTTGTAAATGTGGTTGTTGGCTCATTGGTTCACTGCAAAAATGACTTTCTTACTTAGTATTAATGTCTTGTACAAATTCAGCACAAATCTAAAAATTCTAAGAAGTAAGATGTATTTTCTTCATGTGCAAAATGACCTAAGAAAATAAGTCTAGTTTTTAGACAAAAATATACAATTTAGTGCTTAAAGCAAGCAAATAAATCTACCAGTGCCATATGCTAATTATTTCTTGATTTTTACTTGAATAAAGTTAAGATTTTTTTTCTTACCCCATTGGCAGATTTTTTTTGCTTGCTTTAACTCTTTCGCCGCTATTGACGAGTTATCTCGTCAATTAAGAGAAAACATTTCCTTGACAAAAAAACTGAAGCAAAAACAAATTAATAATTTTAAACTCTGTGTATGTTTTCGTCATCGTTCTGAATCTGATCTTTAACAAAATCCCTTTACAAAAATGCAACTATTTCAGCTTTTTGCTCAAAAATTGGTATTTTTGAAGAAACCTGCCCATATTTGAGAGGATATAAAAAGAGAACAAATGAAGATAATATGAGACCTTTTGTTTGTTTGAAAGCTGAGGGTCTGTTCTTTTATTTGATATATTTGCATGTTTATATATTTACAGAAGAACATTTTCCTGGAAAGTGTTTTGTGAAACCTTTGTGAAAATGACAAAAAATGCTGGTGGGCAACTTTTTTGAAAAAGGCTGGCGGGGAATGAGTTAAGCACAAATTTACTTTGTTTAAAAAACTAGACTTATTTTCTTAGGTCATTTTACTCATCAAGAAAATACATCTTGATTTAAGAATTTTTAGATGAAAGATCATGAAGATTTCATGATTTGCGTATAAATAGCACGCAGTGTGAAAGTTGTACAATACATACATCAAATTCCAATTTTCATGCATATTATACACCAGTCCTTCCTGTTCACTTATATGGCGCATCATTTTGTGTCGTTTTATGTATTGGTTTATCATATTTTACAGTTTTTTTTACCTTTGTCGCTTGGCTTTGGGGTTAGATTTGGGATTTGGTTTAGGGTGTTATTTAATATGTAGGTTTCTTCATGTTTTTGTCTATTTTTAAACCATGGTCACTTGGAGTTGGGGTTAGAATTGGGGCTTGGGTTATGATGTCTTTTTATGTAACAAAAAGTTGTTCTAACCCCAAACCCAAGTGACAAAAAACTGAAAAGAAAAAGAAACCGATACTGCCCTAAAAAGCCAAAGTGCAGTATCTACGCATTTGGTCAAAATTGAGTTAAGGGTTAAAATGGGCTTTGTAAAGTCTCCTGGTTCAATTTTGTCCCATTTCAGAGAAACATGTGTGCCAGAATTGCAGTAACATGTTTGCCTGCCTGGTTTAAAAACTTTAAGGGAATTTTTCTCAGTTCCAGTGTTTGTGTAGTTACTGCACTTAGCCTTTGGGGGGCAGAATACAAAAAACGGCACAAAAAGAAGCACTGTATTAAGTTAGGGTTAGGAAGGAACTGGTGTGTCATATGCATGCAAAATTGCACGACTTTTCACACTGCATGCTATTTATACGCAAATCATAAGAACGGGTTGAAATAGCATCACATTTGAGAATGATTTTATTGAGACATTTAACCAGACTGTAAACCAAATCAAAGAGAGTACAGGTGTAAATGTTGGGACTGGAATTGAATCGGTTCAGTAATAGTTCACAAGACAACAAACATCATCTGTGCTTCAGTAAAGATTGAATCCGTTGATAGCACTGCACTGGTGACCTGACTCTGGTTGGTGTATTTGTAGTGGACACAAATGAGTGTCTATCCTCTATTACCTTCAGCGATCGTGGTTCAAGGACACTGAAGATGAGAAGCTGAATAAAGAGATATTGCTCACATCGGCCGTAATAAACATGTTTTTACCACTGACAGATCTCAGCTGAGATATACTGAAGTATATATTGGGGCATATGTTTTGGTCAATGTAGTTGATTTTACCCTTCATGACAACTGTGAGGAGGGTGATTTTTTTGTAACTCATCCGTTTAAATTATATTAAGCCTTAAGTTTAGCATAATTAAGGGCTTGGCCACTTGAGCGATGTTTGAACTGCCATAGCTGTCACTAACGGCAAGCTAGGTGGGCATGGTTTCAGTAGCCAGCCCCCTCAGCTTCACCCTCGTCCCGCCTCTTTACCCATTTTTGGTTATCTGCAAGTTATTTGTCCCGCCTTTTTCTCCACTGTGATTGGGTGGCTGAGTGAGATGTGACATTGACGAGCTGAGCATTTTAACCAATAGTTGAACATTTTTCAACTCTCGGCGCGCAAAAAAACCCTGCTAGCGTTTTTGAGAAGCGTAGCTCTTCCATTGTTAACAATTACAAACATGTGCTGGCCGCCAGCCTAAACGCATCGGTGTGAATGTGTTTTTTATGTCTACACAGAACAAGATTCCTGCTTCTCATTGTTTGCTTTTAAACCACATAAATAATGAAAGCAACTTAATAGAGAACAACTTAAATGTTGTTTTATTCAGGAACATGACTTGCATGTGCATTATGAATTTAATCATATCACTGCTGGTTTAAAATTCATAATTCACATGCACATAATTCATCATTTAAACCACACTGACAGGACTCCTGCTAAAAGACTCCACATGGTGGTTTATGGTGGTCTATTCTGGTCTAGCAGATGGACAAGATATCCATACTGTTCACCAAAACATGTTGCTTAGGGATGTTTTGATTGTTAGGCTGGTTAAGAAGCCTGCTGGTAAACTAGAATCTAAAGCACGGTGGTATACTGGTGACCAGCAATGAAGGATTAAAGCATGAGGAAGTTAAATGTTATTAAATGTAACTGTACAGTATGATGAACAGTAACTGAGATCTCTTCAGACACTTCTGATCAGTTTTTCTGAGGTTGGTACGGAGCCATTCTCTGTAAAATACATCTTTATGAGAATTGCTGTGAAAATGACTTTCATTGGCATGATTTAGGGTTAGAGTGCACTTTTGATAACTATGTATATAGGATTCATCTTTAAATGGACGTCTAGAGCGTTATTCATGAAATTTACAAAATGTGAGTCATTTAAGGAAACTGCAGTTTCTTTTGTGATTTTCCATTTCACTAAGAAATGACATGGCAAATATCTCACATCTCATGCAGTCCGGCGTATATGAGAATCAATCTCTCTATAATCATCTTCCATAGTTATTGTTTTCACAAGTGTTGTTTCAAGATCTTTTCTTAGTCATTGTTGTATGTTATTAAACTTTGATTTGGAAAACAATCAAGGGGAACAATGAAGGCAACATTTCATTGAATGATGTGGTTTGTGAAAACCTTCAGTGAAGTTTTTAAGTGTTAAGTGAAATATCTGTACTGTAGTTTTTAGGAATGTGTGAATGTGTTAAATGAAGGCAGAATGATAAATATGTGTGTTAATAGTGCTTAAGCACACATTTCTTTGACAGGTGTTTAGTTTAATGTCAGGTTACCATGTCATGATCCCTGTCGAGTTTGTAAATCAATAAGTGTTTAGACTGTCTCACACGACATGTGCTGCTTCTGCGTATACACATCAACTAAAATCACGCAAGGAAATCAACTGTTAATAAGTTTTAACAATGCCTTTTTAACCTCATGTGGTTATATTTTTCTTTCACACCTTCACAAGCACTGTTCTTGGATTTGTTGTCATAGTAACTAATTTTTTAACTATTTATTGCTATTAATTAATTTGTTTAAATAATTTCCTACGGAGAGTCGCAAAAGGCCTCATGGGGTTGCGATTATCTGTCGATGCAAAATTTTCAGATGTGATGCAAACTTTTTATGCGTTAGAAAATTAAACTTGAGCGATTACACCGCATGCAACCTGCCAACCGGAAGTGATTTATTTCGGGGGTCTGTTGAATGCTGCATTCTGATTGGCTGAGAGATGTTCTATGGGTGTTGATTATTTTTGTGTAAACCGCACAGCTAACTTGTCAAATGTCTTAAAAATAGGCACCAGAGCAATGTTTGTGGTAACCGTGGTATAAGCAGAATAATTGACTCCGGTCCTTTGAATTATTTGAAAATAATGCACACCTGCGGTGTAACGCCACTCCGCTTCACGTCGTGCCGCATTACCACATTGGTGTGCATTATTTTCTTATAATTCAATGGCCCGCAATCAATTATTCCTTACGTATTCCAATCCAAACACTGTGTGCGATGTGAAAAATATTAATCAGTTTTGTTTAACTTTATCAGTATTTTCCCTGCTTTTATGCTCATTTTAAAGTATCCCAACTGAAACGAGTGATGGAGATCCAAATAAAAAAAAGTATTTACACTCACTTGAGGTGGTTTATGTTTTGTGCGAAAGAGTTAGATATTATTGAGATGGAAACACGTATGCCGCATACATTCTGACGTAGCAAACATTCATTAACATGAAACATTGATTTTTTTACAAAGCTCATCATTCTGAAAAGTGCCGTGTCCTCCGATTGGCCAGCTAACCAGAACATTGTGATTGGCCTAAATACCTCTGACTTCAGCCAGAAATGTGACGCCCCTTAACGTATTTTTAATATTAGCTCCCAATGCAATACTGACAGGAGTTAATATCGTCTGTACTACCTTATCAATACGAGCCAAATCTGATCCAGTAAATGCAGATAACCAAGCTGATCAATCAACTTTACCAGCATGGCTTGAGCAGAACATAACATATTGGTAAAGTTAAGGATACTAAAACATAAAACCATGTCTGCATTTTTATGATAATGGGAGTTATGATAATGACTGTTGCCTACAATCCATGTGTTTGTTGAAGAAAAGACATTTACGTTAAATATAATAATTTGCGGTATCGTTTACTTTGGGATTTGTACCTTTCGCATATCGTAACATAGTAGTAATACACACGTATACACTAAAGTAAAAACTTTGGTTTCTTTTATTAACGGTCTAGTTTATAGCGGAAAAAACTGTCATCTGACTGAAATTTTGTTATGACTGCAACTAGGAGGCGCACTCCGACAGTCGTGTCCGAAGGTCATGTGCAGTGTAAAGGCAGCTTAACAGTATAGTGCCTAAAAATCCCCTTCATCATTTAACAAAAAACTCATAAAATAAACTTTTAACATCCATTTTGTCATTATTAATTTCTACATATTTGTCTCATTTTACTTGGTTGCATTTTAACTCAATCACTTGAGTTTGTTTAGGATGGTTTGATTGACTTTAAGGTGCCATGGAATCCTGTTTTAATAATATAAGCACGTAATGATTAGTGCTCTTGATTTAAAGCAGAACTGTCATATGTGGTTTTTTTGGCCCACAGTCGAGTCCCTGGACTGCCGTTGATCTTCTCAACAGTGTCTGAATCAAAGCCATTAACAAAGATGAATCATCTGCTGTTATCGATCAATCGCTGTGTATGGACAAGAAATTCTCAGATGATATGAAGTTATAGTAAATGCCAAAGTCATCACTGCTTAAAAGACTCAACTTGTACTAATCTAACTCTACAGCTAAATGCCACGCGGGATATTGGTTTCACACAAATGCATTTGATGTTTTTTTCTCCGATATGTTTGGGATTGAAGCATCTGTCGGCCGGCTCTCGTCCTACTTTATACTTTAACCGGTTTGGTTTTCTGATGATAAGCAGGGAGAGAAAAGCTGGATGTGTTGGAAACTGAATCAGTAGGCGTGTCAATTGCATCTGAAATGTGTAAGGTGCTGAATGTTTATATTTGGTGTAATCTCATTAGGCCGCATACAGAAATACTGCATGTATGAAATGAAGTGGTAATGTGTGCAGGACACATTTAACTCTAATGCTCTTTAATTACATTTCATGAGAGATAATACTGCACATTTACCACATGCCTGTTTACTCTTCAATTAAAGCCATTAGTATGCATACTAATCTAATGAGCTTGCGTTTGATAAACGGGCCATTTTAGATGTATTTTTACTGTATCTGTATTAGTTCTCTATACTATAAATAAAAAAATGAAATGAAACACATTTTTATCATAGTTAAATGTATATACTGTAATGTGGTCAATACATTTATGTGACCCATGCTGGCAAAATTAATGTCTGAATGCGCACCATCTAATTTTTAGCTAGAGCCAAAAGAAAGTATAAATGCAGATTTTGGTCAAAATTTAGGTCAATTTCATAAAAATAAAGTACATTAAGCCCTCGTCTAGCAATCCCATAGTCATTAAATATCTAAACTGATCTTTATTTGTATGTTTTCTGACAGGTGCACAATCCTAAATGCTTCCAATACAATTATGTGTCTCCACCCACATGCACGTCTGACATTTTGGTTTTGGTTTTAAAATGGGCAGAAATGAGAAAATAAAGTTCAGGAGTTGTCTTGTCTTGTCTTGCCTTGATGTTAAAATAGTTATTAAGAAGGATCAAGTTGGGACCTGATATATGTTAATAGAGTTATTAAGAGATAAGACATGAAAACGATCTTCCTCGTGCTGACTGATATATCTGAAGCATGCACACAGATATATACACAGAAATACAGTTTTATGAGTATCTGTTTTGATTAATTTAATTTAATCTGTTATGTCTTAAGTGAATGTTTGGTTAACTGTTGAGGAAAAATATCTGATGTGTAACATTATATTAGATCCTTGCATTATACAGTAGATCTTAAAGCTATCCGTCTCAATGTCAATCAAATAATAAAAGAAAGTAAAACATATATTTTCCCTATAGATATTGTGTTTGACTTTGTGTGTGTTAAATCAATTTACAGTGATTTTAAGTTATGAATGGGATGATTTTGCTTTAGACCCTTCAAAAATCTTTAACTTGATGAGTGACGCAGTGCAAGTTCCCTCGAAAGGGAACTGTAACAATTTTTCTTAAAAGGTAACACAATGTAACCTTGCTCGCATTTGAAATGTGTCCCCACATTTAGTCCTTGAATTTAAGAGGTATTGGACCTGGAAAGTCCTTGAAAAATCCTTGAATTTGAAGTTAACTAAGGTGTGGGAACCCTGTCTGTCATTTTGAAGTTTTTTAGTAGAGAATGTCAAAATATATATATTTTTTATTCCAACTCATTTTGCGAGCATGGGTCACGTATTGAAGTTAAACTGGCTACTTTTTAGATATTCTGCTTCAACTATAAGACATATTGAGTATGGGTTGTATTGAGAAGATTTAATTGTAGTCATAAGCATCCCATAAGAGGAAAATCCCATGAGAGGAAAAACTCTTCCTACTGATCTCTGAACAGCATTCAAGATCCAAACAATCTTTGTTAAAACTCAAAAGAGTAGAATATACCTATTCAGGCCCAGATTCAGGCTCAATTCTAGTTCCAGACTAAAATACATGTTTTACCTGTTTTAACAAAAAACAACTGTAACTTGTACTGACAAGGCTTAAAATATACAGTATCAGTGCCTATTTATGTCTCAATGGATGCACTCCTTTTTTTACAACACAAGTGTGACTTCTAAATTTAAAGCATACATTCATTATTTATATACAATGTACATTAAATATTAATATTGACTATGACAAGCATCACCATTGCTGTGGGTTAGGAAATTGAACAACCCCAAAGCATTTATTCATCTTTATAGACTACTGAAGGAGAAGTCATATACAGCAGATTTTCACAGACACTTCTAGTGACTTATAGTATTCTGATTAACTTTATAAACCTGCAAACTACTTGTGTCTATCTGACTATTGCACATAAAAAATAAATAGTTATTTTTATAATTCAGTAGTTTTGTATTAGTGTATTGAGTAATAAGTAATTTCAGCTTTCAAACTTTACTACTGATGTGATTTGAATTATGACACATAGAGTATGTCTGTACAAAATGATGTTTTGTACAATTTATGGGAAAAATAAAATAATATGCAACTAGTGATCGTCGTACTTTGATGCTTTTTATCAAAAATCATTTTTCATCTTTACCTGTTGGGTGATATTCGCTTCACTAATGAGGATTCATAAAACATTTGCACAGACGCGGGATCAGAATCTTGCCGGTAAAGCAAAAAGACATAATTCTCCCTCACTTCTTTTCATTTGCATAGGACTCTACCTGATTTGCATAGTAGCGTTGTGGGTGATTTGCATGCGAGGCAGAGATGCAGGCCGTGCAATCGCTTCTTGTGCCTCATGCAACTTTTACTCATTTATTTACACCGACTGCAACACCCGCACACAAACTTTTCCTTTCCTTATTATTAATAAAAACTCTTTCTCCAGATGGTAGAATTAGAGATGCCAAAAAATGGATCTAAAAATATAATTTTTCTGCAAAAACAAAATCAGCATATGTCGGCTTTGTTTCAGACTACAGTGAGCTGCCAATATAGGCTGTATTTTCAGGCAAGTTTGATTTGATTAAATGGTCAGATTGTTTTATTTTTATGGATGGTGGTCAGGTGCGACAGAAATAGTGACAGCAGGTTAAAGGGCGAATGTGAGCTAATAATTTAGCGTCTTGAACTGGAAATGTGTAAGAATCGGTGTCAGATAACACACAGCTGGTGCACAAATTATATCATTTTTTAAAGGAAACTATTTAGAAAATAAAGTGCCTGTTTTCTCAATAATGACTGTTTGTCCTGTGGTACTTTATCATATTAATACATTTGCATTGTTGCTCTTATATCTTTGTTTTTCAGTATCTCCTGCGAACATTACTACAACCTAACATCATGAATGTTTCTTTAGCTGTCTGTATCATATTTGCGGCATATCCATCCATAACGCAAAATAAATTCATCTGAGAGGTCTGTGGCTTTCTTTCCATGTTATTAATTTCTGTTAAATGAAATTCTTTCCAGCAATACGCTAATGGGCTTGCTAAGTCACTAACATTGACCGTAATGAGTCCCGCTGTAGATTTGCGAAATTTTAGAGAAATTCTCCTGACAGAGCCACTTAAGTCTTAATTGCACTTCAGAGCCACTTGACCAGTTATTCAACCCCAAAATCCATTAGACACTTAAATTATGATTACTGAACCATTCTGCCAATCCAGGCAAAAAGAAAATCACATTTTCTGCCTCCGAATGGCTATTCCGGATCTTTCTAAACGTTAGATCATACTGGCTAAAAGTGTGCATGCTTTAAAGTCCTCCACATCTCTAAGATAAAGGGAAGGTCAAATTGGCGTTGGTATTGTGGTGCCTAATGTGAAGCTTTGGAGGTAAAGTACTTTAATTTATAAATAATACTGTAGTGTCTGATTGTGTGGATCTGTGCAAGGTTTTAGTGCATTTGTGCTTTTGTTTCACCCCAAACACTTAATATGAGCAATAGTGATGTTCTACCCTCTGAAAGCATTTTGCTTACATTTACATTTATTCATTTAGAAGTTGCTTTTATCCGAAATGACTTCCAAATGAGAAAGTGTTTAACGTTTTGTGTTTACCTTGCTTTATCATTGCAGCTCATTATAATATCTTGGCAGTGATACGAGTTGTTTGTCTTCTCACGTTGTTTGTGCAGTGAAGAAAATAAAGAACTGCAGCGCCGAATTGAATATCTGACAACTAATTCTCTCTCTTTCTTCTTGGCTGTACAGTGTTTGCTATAGGCGTCATAGATAAATCAACAGTCGTTCACTTGTTATTCTCATCACAGCCCTAATGGCGACGTTTGTTGTCGTCCGTTGTCAATCGTACGTGAACGCTGTCTGTGAGCGGCAGGAATGAAAATGATCAGACGAGAAATGAAGATAAATGCGGCGGATGTGCGATAATGCGTTTTAGATGTGTTTGTTTTCTGTTTGACGTTGAGTGATTATGATGTTCATAAATCATTGATGGCTATAAGTGAGAGATGCATGCAGATGAATGTTTAGCGATGGAGGAAGTAAAGAAAAACAAACAAACAAATCTTTCCCAACTCCAAAGGAATCTTTATGTAGCATTCAGCCGCACGTCACAGCTGCCTGAAATCTGTAAATAACTTTGTTTGGCAAACTATGCGATTTAAAAGTGAGTCCTGTAAGTGGGTTACCATAAATTATAACTCTACAAAAGAGGTCACGGCTCTTCAGAGAGGATTTTACTGTATGTCCTGTGTCGGCTCTCTGAAGATATAAAGCTTTCACGTTTATTCGCCCTGTGGTCTTCGAGTGCTGACAGCTTCTTTATTTTGTGGGTCATCGTGCATTAGAGCCTCACAGACTAGACTAGTTTGATGGTAGTGTAAACTAGTCATTTCTTCAACTTAATACATCGATCAGATTCATTCTGTTTCGCTGTGAACCTTGTTCAACTCCGTCCTGGTTTTTGAATCTCACGATGATCTGACGAAAAGCCCCTCAGGACATTCAGCGAGGCTTTCAATAATTCAATCTAGCAAAAGCCAAAAGGGATCTTTGTGCGAACTTTAATAGCATTCAAAGTCTGAAATGGCCTCAAGAATACACGGCTGAAGAATTTATATTCCTGCACTGTAATTTTATTTCGCGGGAGTGTGAAAGGTTGCCTTTTATGCCCAAAGACCACACATTACCCAGTTAAGTGCCTTTTTTACTACTTTTCTCAATCATTTGGGCTTAAACTTTGGAGTAGCTGTATGAAACGGCTCTGTAAGTGTTAGGGCGTGTTGAAGTCTCTAATAATGGCTGCGTCAGCTCTTTGCATTAAAACTCTCTAGTGTGTGTTTTGTACCTTTATGAAATGCCAGCTTTTTAAAGAGATCTTTAACAGCGATATTAAGGACGGTGGCAAATGAAGTGAATATGTGTTTGGCAAGCAGTCATCACCGTGAATGGAAGTATAGTTAGTTTGATGGAAACATTGGCAAGCTGCTTTTTGGCAGATGTAAAGAGATCCATTATTTTCTGTCAAAACTGCACTGATAGAAAATTGCTCATTGCCGCCTTGACTAAAAAACAAAAGTATCCATTTATTTGGTTTACAATTAAAAGTGGCTTCTCTATAGCATGTTCTCAAACTATTGATCAGTATTATATTGGGGGGGGGGGGGGGTGATGCTATTTCATGCATTCTGACTTATTAACACAGTTAAAGAGTTATAATCTTCATCCTAAACAAATGCAAAGTGTCAAAAAATTAGTAAAGAGTATTTCTTGGCCAAACTCACGCCTACAAGTTTCTGAAAGTTTTTTTCGAACATGGGTACCTGTTACATATCAGTGACCTCTTATTCCTTTTATGGGCACTTCCCCTGGAAAGCACGCCCACACGTCAATCACAGTGAGAGCGAGAATAACGAGGATGCTCATTAGCATTGATCCTTCCAGTAGAATCACAGACATCACTGCATGCGACAGCTTTGTTTTATATTATAACTTCACAATGGCACGAAAGAAGAAGAAGTGTGTTTTAAATGTAAGGAGAAGAAAGCATTGTTCAGCTTTCCAAGTAAGTCAGCTTTATATAAACAGTGGATATAGTTTGTTTATCGGGGATAGCAGCAGAGTTTTGCGTATTTGTTTGTTTAACACTGGATTTAGTTGAAATGGGGCGGACCCAACCGGGTCATGAGTCACAGGCTGTAAGTAAAACTGCATTAAATGTCTGTGTTATGTTGGTAATTGGCATGTAAGTGCATATAATGTAAACGGCATGAACATGTAGTGAATCATAAGTTATCCAGAGATGTGGGATAATGTTTTGTGTGTGTGCTTGCTCTTGATTCGCTCCTCCCGCTGGACAACTCCGGGATCTCTTGTTTTTTTTCAGAAACAATCGCTAGTCTTGATCTGTCTTTTATTAATCTGATCAAACTAAAGACTCTTCTGAGATATGAAGGATGTAATATTACTCTATAGGTACTCAAGATTAACATGAGATGAGCAGAAACAGTGTATGTTATGTGAGATTTAAATGTTGTTTATAAGAAATAAATGATGAAATGTCTAGAATTTGATTCAGTTATGTGGCAAATGTGCTTGGGAAATCTTTTGCATTAGTGGATTCTTCATTGGTTTAACAATGTCATTGGTTTTTCCTCTTTAATCTTCCTGTAGTGAGTTTCTTTCATTTCATTTACTTTCATAAAAGCTTCTTCTTCTAGCAGGTGCACAATTTCAGGTCTTTTCAAGACAATAATCCCATAAACAGAAAATGTCAGCTGGACGGTTAAACAAAGGTGTCTGGAGTCGTGTCCTTTAGGACTGAATCTTTCGGATGTGCGGGGAGATACAGGTGATGGGAATATTGGCTGAAAGCTAAAGCAGCTCATTAATTCTGAATAGATGTTCAGGTGAGGGTTAGATAAGAAGACAAGTAGATGATAAGAGGAACAGCTTTGTCCTGGCTGGACGAACACTTCAAAGTCGCTATAAGGTTTGAATTCTACGGTCAGTTTCAATGGAATAAATGAATGAATGTTGATGGCTCATTACTTTTGCACAACCAAATTCGATTAATAAATGAATAAAGGAAAGGGTCTTGTACTGAAGAAGATGTTTAAATCTTTCATTTTTAAAAGTAAACCTCATATGTATTGAAATATTGAAGTCTCAATGTGTCGCTGGTGTCAGATCGTATCCAACAGGCTTGATTCCAGAATTGAAGTCTGTATTCACACAGGACCTGATCTGATTTGTTGTGATATAAGACTTAATGTCTGATTGGTTGGCAGAGATGAACGGTATTCATGAAAGTTGTTGGGGAGGCCATGCAGTCTTTATAGGGTCATAAGACGTGACCAACATCCATGAAGAATTGTGAATGACATCATAAAGTTAAATTTCTATACACTACATAAGTGTTTGTAGTTTAACTAACTCAGACTTTTTTAAATGTGTTTTTAACCACCCATCCACATTTGAATAAATGATAAAATGGCAAATAAATAAAATACATCCCAAATCTTGGAAAACAGGCAGGATTCTCTCTGCTCTCAAGCGCTGGGGGTGTGTCCTCTGATGGTGCTGAAACCACACCCACAAACCTGAATGGATACTCCAGTGTGTCATTAAGTCACTGTTTTAACTCCGCCCAAATAATCCTGAACACAAAAAATGTTAATAACGGTGTAACTCCATAATTCAGTACTACATAATTCACTTAACTCTTTGCAAGGTGTTTGAATAATGAATTTCTAACATTTATAATGTGTTTAGAAACAATTCTCTGAAATGAATTTACATGGACTTTAAATACTCTTCTGTCATGAATTTTGTGTTTGAAAGGGAAACAACTTTATTTTGCATTTGCAATAAGATCAGTCGCAAAATAACTACACCATGTTCACACCTTTTTATTGCTAATTTTCACTTTATTTAGTATTAATTACACTTTTGTCTTTGTTACTGACTGTCAAATACTTGTTTTACTTCAAATCAAAGCTTAGATCTTTCAAGAAGAAACTTATATAGTAAATAAATAAGGGAAATTCTTTTATGCGGTGTGTTTCTTTTAAAATGATTTAGGTTTGTGGGTCCAGTGTTAAAGGGGGGGTTTAATGGTATTTCAAGCATTCTGACTTATTAACACAGTTATAGAGTTGTTTCCTCATGCTAAATGTAGGCAAAGTGTCAAAACCGCAGTTGGGCGTGTTTCAGAGTATTTCTGTGCCGAATGCACTTCGCCAGGGTTCGTACAAGTTTCGGCTAGTTTTTTTCGATTACAGTTCTAACTGACGTTTCAGGGGTTTTCGATACGTATCACTTCTTTATATGGGCTTCCACCGGAAAACTTCCCCCGGAAAACCCCGCCCAGCCGTCAGTCAGCGGGAGACGCTAGAGCCAGCTTATCACGCCACTCAGCTTTGTTTAATTTCAAAAGTCAACAATGGCACAACAAGAAGTGTGTTTTTGGATGTAAGGAGAAGACATCCAGCCTTATGGAAACAATGGATATAGTTTATTATCCGGATTAGCAGCGGAGTTTTGCGTGTGTGTTTGATGCTGTGGATTTTCAGAACCGGGTCATGACGAGTTACACGTGGTAAGTAAGACTTCTGTCTTATGTTGGAAATAGGCGCGTGTATATTATATAAATGACACGAACATGTAGTGAATCATAAGTTAAATCAGTGTTGTATAGTGTTGCATGACTCGTACTCGCTCCTCCTGCGGTAGTAACTCCTCCTTCTTCATTTTTTCGTACGTTATCGGAAAGATTCGGTAAAGCTAATCTTTCTTTTATGAATCTGATTAAACTAAAGACTCTTCAGAGATATAAAGGATGTCATACTACTCTATAGGTACTCCAGATTAACATCAGAAATGCAGAAACAGCGTGTGTTACGTGAGCTTTAAAGCCATAATGTTGAAGAGCAATAAGTAACTCATTTTTAATACATTACAGTTTTATCTGAGCTTAACCTCACATGACTGTCATATTATTTTAGTTTTAACAGGAGTTTTTTTTTACTGTATTATTTGCCTCCCTCACATTCACATGCTACAGGACCACAGTGAAAACACAGTGAGCTTGAGGGAGATAAAAAGAGATGACTCATTATCCACTAGTGTTACTTTAGTTACTTTATTAGATAGTTTTATATTATTTGTGTTGTCTTTATAATGTTTGTATTTTGTATCATGCAATCTGGAGGTTCACAAGAGATTTGCGTCTGTGGTTGGCTCATTGAGTTTGGGAAATCTCAGATCTGAAAAATCTCTTTCAATGCCTCAGACTTTTCACTTGGCACCTTTGAAACCTTACGATGTTGTCAGCCTGCCTTTATTTCATCAATTATGTAAAACATCTCAGTCTCAGCTAGTATTTTATGCTAACGTCTCAAGTGTTAATCTCCAACCCAGTCTCCTGAAAATGCGTATAAATAGCACGAAGTGTAAAACTCGTGCAATACATGCGCCAAATTCCACTTTGGCGTGCATACGCAAGTCCTTCCCATTCACTTAAACGGGGCATCTTTTTTTGTCATTTTATTTATTGGTTTCTTTTTTTTTTTTGCTTTTTTTTTACCATTTTCGCTTTTGTTTAGAGTTAGAACAACTTTTTGTTATTTAAAAATGACATCCTAACCCAAATGCCAATTCTAACCCTAACTCCAAGCGACCATGGCTTAAATATGGACAAAAACATAGAGAAACCTGTATATTAAATAACCTTATTAAGCAAATCTAAAATCTAACCCTAAACCCAAGTGAAAATGGTTTAAAAAACAGAAAAAAATTGAGAAACCAATAAATAAAATGACAAAAAAGATGCCCGTTTAAGTGAATGGGAAGGACATGCGTATCATATGCACGCCAAAGTGGAATTTGGCGAATGTATTGCACGAGTTTTACACTTCGTGCTATTTATACGCAAACTCAGGAGACTGGGTAGTAATCTCTCAGAAAAATAAAGATTTGTTTCTTCCATTTGCTTTATCACTGACCTGAGATCAGTCTGCGGCTATGTATGGAATAGTTTACTTACATCCTATTTTATTATCTCTGCTTTATGTTTACCGTGCACTGTATGCACATTTACTTTATTCAGGGAACACTCATATGACCTACAACATTTATCAAAGTATGCAGTATATGACTGGACTGTGTATCACATAATGCAATGCTTGTTTTTATTCTTAGTCAGCATTTCTTTTTTTTTTAAATCAATATTAATTGTTATTTATTATATGTAATCTTAAATAACTGTATCTATTTCCAAAATAATATCTGGAAATCACTAACATGGAATGTAATGAGGTCATGTGACAACATTAATGGCGTAAACAAAAGAAATATACCGCAGTATAGTATTTCATTGTGAAGAGTTGTCTTGTCAGAGTCACTCTGTTGGTTTTTTACCCAGAATCCCCGGCATACTTGTGGTCAGCTGGTGTTTTTGTGTTTTGGTTGTGATGTTTCGTCCTCTTTTATAGCTGTATTATAGCTGTAGGGAAGCGTTTCTGACTTTTAAAGAGAATAGCAGATAAACAGTAAGATCAGTCCGAATGGTGACAGCATTCTCATGAAGTGAGATTTGTCCCTTGAGATGAGGAAATGGGACGAGCCACACGCAGTCTGTATGGAGAGAGAGAGAGAGAGAGAGAGAGAGAGAGAGAGAGAGAGAGAGAGAGAGAGAACAGCAGAGGTGAACAACACCTGAAAATATTGTGATCTCAAATAAGATTATATTCTGTGTGAAAATAAACTGTGCCATTGGCCTTGTTCAGATTCGCTGTTAACATTTGTCTTGCTTGATCTGAGAGAGATTTCAATGAAATACCTGAACAGCTACTGAACTTCAGATGAGCTTCACATCTCTGTGATCCCAGCATGCGTCAGACAGAGCGCATGCACTGATATCAGACATACTGAAGTCTTCTGTGTCTAAGATTTAGAAATATGTGAAAATAATCTTACAATTGGAAAATATTTGGATGGTCCTTGAACATTACCATACTGTTCATTTTCTGACAAGCCGATTTTAGTGGTTAAGTCATCATAAAACATGTTAAAAAAAGTTTTTGACTCCAGTAACATGATAAGATGCAATGAGGAAGAAGTCATGAAAAGTATCGCTATATGACAGGCAGGCAGCAGAAGAGAGCTATAGCAGAGTAATATCAAATGCTACGATGAAGTATACTGCTTTATAATTTAAGAGTACGCTCTACAGTGTATTTCGGACATACTGCATTCACCATGTTTTCATTGTCATGTGACATGCATGTCCTTTGACCTATGATGTAATCACAACAACTGCAACCAAAATTTATGCATGCAATGTTTAACAAGTACAATTGAATCACAAGAAATTCATTTATTGGTATGAAAATTACTTAAAGAGCCGTCTGGTTCATAGATACTTTATGAAGTTTTAAATGTAGGTTTGGGAGGAGCCTAATCATTTAAGCCTGTCAAACAGCATTTAGAGAATATATAAAAGAAGTCTCTGCCACTCCACACCCAGCAGTAATTCTTCCAGCATCCCTCCTCCTCCCCATCTCCTCCATCACTGCTTTCTTTCTTCCTCTGTGTGGTTCTGTTATAGGCGGGCTGAACTTTGGGACTCTGAGCTCCATTGGAGGACAACAAGCCAAGTTTGTTTACCATTAATTATTAAGAGTGAATGGGCAGGCGAAGTTGTGTATTGATATTTGGTAGCTCATCAGCTTCACAGGATAGTAAAGTGCCCATCGAATGCACACTTAGAAATCAATCAAAGTAGTAGGTCATCCGAGAACCCACTGTTTTTTGAATATTATGAATTCTTACATACTGTACTACTCGCCTTGCATACTGATTTTCACCTACTATGTAGTATGGAAGTAAGCAATTTCAGACCATGACCCAATAGAGAGCAGAACTGTCTATTTGTGTAAAGCTACATTAAAGTCATAGAAAAAATAGGGCAAAAAATTTTGAACCAAGAAAACAGATCTGAAATTTTGTAGTGCAATCTAAAGTAATCTATGATACGTTAAGATATAAATCTAATACACTCTTTAAAGAGCCCTCTATAAGACATATCTTGAATTATATTTGATATATTTTACCATTAGAGTATAAATGGCTTCTGTTTGCATGATTAAAACCGCTGACCCTTTGGCCCAAATATTATTTTTAAGTTATATTTTTTTCATGGAAAAAACTGGTTATAAGAGCGTTGCGCAGTGATTAACAATATAAATAAATGAAGCTGGCACTTCGGTGACTCCTGGTCTGGAAACGGCAGCTCATTTCTGTGTACAGAAGAGTTAATGTTAGTGATGTAGTATTTAGTACAGACCGCTGGTTTTCAGTGTAATGATGTAGGAGCACAGATACTTGTATGTTGTCACGTTGCCTGTAATGGTTGGCTTTAGACTCTCATTAGCTCAAGCTTGTAGGGAGTGAATGTAAATCATGATATAATAGCGGAGCAGGAAGCTGCTACTGTGTTTGCACCAAACATTAATTTTCATTAGGTTTTAAAGGTCGAAGATCTTTATGTTCCCAATTTACCCACAGCGCTCGTTCTTCATGTGGGGCACAGTAGGGTAGAAGATTTGCCTTTAGACCGCTGTGAACAAAACATTTCTGTCTTTGGTTCTGTACCACTTGACCAATAACCGCAGTTAAAATGTACAGAAAAAATATTTTCTTAATGTCTCGATTCGTTTGAGATTAAATAGAGAACAATTAAAGATTTCCCCACAGATTTCTCTGAGATACTGTTTTGTTTCAGAGCAATATTTTCAACTGTGCCCGGCTTGAAAAAGTCTTAGTTATGACTGTAACCTCGGTTCCCTGAGATAGGGAACGAGACGCTGCATCTCAAAATGTCATTTCATGATGCACCATTGAATTATCTCAAAAGGGAACAATCGTCTTAGCTGTGAATATTTTTATTTCTTCAAAGACATTGGAGGAAAGACATTCAAACATTAGAAAAAGTTATTTCTCACACTGCAAAAAAATTACTTTCTTACTTGGTACACTGCAAAAAAAAGAAAAGAAAAAAAATTCTTAGTATTTTTGTTTTGTAAAAATATCAAAAAATTCTTAAATGAAGATGCTTTTTCTTGATGAGCAAAACGACCCAAGAAAATAAGTCTAGTTTTTAGACCAAAAATATCAAATTGAAGTGATTTTGTGCATAAAACAAGCAAAAAATCTACCAATGGGGTAAGCAAAAAAAAAAAAAAAACATTTTTGTAAAACACTAAATTCAAGAAAAATTGGCTTACCCCATTTGCTTGTTTTATGCACAAAATCACTTAAATTTGATATTTTTGGTCTAGAAAGTAGACTTATTATCTTGGGTTGTTTTGCTTATCAAGAAAAAGCATCTTAATTTAAGAATTTTTAGATATTTTTACTGAAAACAAGACAAAAATACTTCTTGAAAATCATTTTTGCAGTGTATTTTTGTCTTGTTTTCAGTACAAATATCAAAAAATTCTTAAATCATGATGCATTTTCTTGATGAGTAAAATGACCTAAAATAAGTCTAGGTTTTAGACAAAATATATATTACATTTAATTGAATTTGTGCCAAAAAAATCTGCAAGCTATGCATAAAAAATCTTATTTTTGTAGGTAATTTTGCTCATCAAGAAAATGCATCCTGATTTTAGAATTTTTTGATATTTGTACTGAAAACATGAAAAAAAATCTAAGAAAGTAATTTTTTGAAGTGCAGATGTTGTCTTTTTGTAGCTTATGATAAATGATTACATTTTTAGTAGTGATTTCAGTTTCAACTTGGTCTCAGATGTTTCTCCTAAAAATGGCATAGAAATAAAAACTGATACAAATGTGACACTTGTTGAAATGATTCAAATAAGTATATGGAGCTATAAAATGAATGTAGATTGTATAGCTAAAATAATCTTTCTAATAATATCTCCTGCGATATATGTTGACATTTACCCAAAAAATGTAAATTCTGTCATCATTTACTCATCCTTAACTTGTTACAGACCTGTATAAATGTCTTTGTTCTGCTGAACACAAAGGATTGACAGGAGCACCATTGACTTCCATAGAAGGAAAACAAATGAAGAGTTTCGTTGCAAAATGAGATAAATCCATTTTTTAACATTTTTGTCAAAACGTTTATTATTATGTTATCATGTTATTATTTTGTTTTATGGTTCTACCTAGCTGTATTTTTTAAGTTATGAAGGTGTAAATCAAAACAAACCAACTTCAGTTGCATTGAAACTAATTGGAATGCACAACCAAAAAACGAGATTTCTGAACAATTAAAAAAACGGTGGTTATCTCGTTTTGCAACGAAACTCTTCAAATACTCATGGTGCTCAGAAACGGTTTAGTTATAAACAAACATTCCTTTGTATTCAGCAGAACAAATAAATGTACACTGTAAAAAAATTCCGTAGAAATTGCAGCTGGGTTGCCGGTAATTTACCGTAAATTTACATTTATGTTATTTACTGGCAAGAGTTTGTTCAAAGTTAAATGAACATTAAACATTTACAAGTCTTTGTCTTTACAGAGTAAAACTAAAAAAACAGCATCAAGCAAAACATTCTGGGAAACAAAATCTGAAGCAAAAACAGAAAAAGGTTGATGATGATTTCTGGTTCCCAGAATGCTTTGCATGAGGCTGTTATTGTATAGTTTTATTCTGTAAAGATAAAGACTTGTTAATATTTAAAATTTATTTAACTTTGAACAAACTCTGGCCAGTAAATAACAAATTTAAATCTACAGTAAATTACCGGCAACCCAGCTGCAATGACATTGAAATTTCTACGGAATTTTTTTACAGTGTATTCAAATCTTTAACAACATGAGAGCGAGTAAATGATGACAGAATTGTTATTTTTGGTTGAACTACAGTATCCCTTAAAATGAATACATAAATAAAACGTCCAGAGCAATAACTGATGTATCTCTCAGTGCCTTTGGGGTTCAGGCCAACCTGGTTCTTAGCAGCTACATCCATCTAGCGTTTCATCATATTAAAACCTTAACAGGCTGTCGTAATTATTCCTGTGAACGTGCCGTGTTCCCGACAGAGCTTCTGTCTCGCTAACAGTGAAAATGGCTGCAGAAGTGAAGAGAAGGTAATGAACGCAGTGCATTGTGGGTAACTAATGGAGGCAGATGGTGTGTAGTATCAGATGATGACAGACCTTTGAGAGGTTCCTCAGGCTCAGAGGTTGTCAACAAGATGACATGCTGGTTCTCCCGCATGCCCTGCTGTCAGACTGAACCTCCATATTTCCTCATTTCATCTCATTTACACACAGATACACACATATGAATACAATCTCTCTACACGACACACTTCAGCAGCAGGCAAACTCGCAGAACCAGCAGGCTTATTTGTCAACTTTTGTTTTGTTTGGATGTAAAATCACTATGCTTTGCTCAAATAATGATATGTTAAATGTATACTGTATGTGTGTGTTATTTTAGTCTTTAGTTTCTAAATGATTTGAGAATGTGTGATATGTCAAACAGATGGACTGTGAACAAATGGCTGTGACCTCCATTAATGCTTGCTGGTTTATCAGAGCATAAAACATTTAAGTGTTAAAAAAATCACTTGTTCATTAAGTGGCCATGAGAAAATTTAACCCTACTGACATTAACCAGCGTCTGCACTTCTGTGCTCTTTATACTTTTAGTTGATTTTTACAATCATTTAGCTACTAACACATACGGCAAAAAGATATGTTAAAATATAATTTAAAATATATTTCGAAATATACAAAAAATGCCAAAAAATATATTTTAAAATCTGTTTACAAATCTGTTTTTTTATCAATATATTTTTGCCATTTTTTGTATATTTTGAAATATATATTTAAAATAAATATATTAAAGCATTTATATTTATGTCACATTGGAAGAAATACTTAAAGAGTAAAGATAACAGGTTTGAAAATATTAAAATTCAATATATTTTCAACTGCAAAATATGTATACATATTTATACTTAAAATATATAATTTATACATACTTATACATTTAATACTTAATATATATATAGGCCTATGCAGTATGGGTTGTAAAATTAAAAATGTAATATATGAAGGTTAAAACTAAATATATTTTCACATTCAAAAATATATTTTTAATTAAGCTTCACTTTTAACAAAATGTATTTAGCATATATTAAAAAAAATAGGCTATATTTGGTTAAAGAAATGTATTTTTGCCATATGGGAACACAAAGACACAAACTAAGATTCACTTTTTTATCAATTAGAAAATAAATGTTTATATGTTAGAAGAATTAGACAAATTTTTAATATATATAATAAAATCAATTAAGGTATTCTTCATTTTGTCACATGATTTATCTCTCAGTGAATCGCCATCTGTCACACTAAAATCATTGACAATTTTTATCTATCATATATTTTTATTTGATAATGATATGTTTCCTTACAGCTCAATTTAATTTTTTTTAGCAATCTTCAGATTGTGAGTCTGTGTTGTTACTCGCACTACTCGCATTATAAAGTCAATTTTTACTTTCATTGGACTGGTGTTAATTTGGCCGCTGTGTTCAGGTTATGTGAGTGAAGATCTGTGAGACACGGCAGTGATATTTGGAAAGTGACTGCGATCAGAGAGAAGTAGCGAGCGAAGTGACTGCTCTTGTCTATCTTGTCTTACGTGTCTGACGTCTTACTATTCTTACCTCGTATCTTACCGACTCTGATGGTTAAAAGAGACCAAACTTTATCTGTTCGTCTTGTTCATCTGAAGCAGTCGGTAGAGTCTGATGTTTTAAGAGATGCAGTGAATGATGTACTATAATGGGTGAAATTGAGGTGAAAAGGGTCTTCAATAAAGTTTACTGATGCAAACATGAACCGTTAGTAAAAGAGAAAGATCATACTAAATCAAAAGTTGCTCAAACTAGAAACGTCTCACATCTGTTCAAGTTGTATTGATATTAAGCTGAGGTGATCAACAGGCTTCTGTCTACTACAACTGATTATCAAAATAATTACTGAATAAATAACACAACATACTGTACTGTGGTGTAAACTGTCTGAAAACAGCACACGGGGAAACAAGTTTGTTAGGAGAACAAAAGCCTGTTGGGAAACAGTTGTGTTAACAAGAGTATGAGTCTGATACAATTAACAATTACTTCAGAGGAAATACACACTAGTCACAAGCACATTGACAATGAATGTGCAATAAAAATCTATCCAAAGCGATTTTAATACAAGGTATACAGGTCAGGGGTTCATGTTCCCATACTGATAAAACGTCTATCTCTTGTTATTTACATATTGTGATCTATAGCTGATAGGCTATTTAACACAATCCTCTTCTGCTGGCTCCGCCCCTGTTGGGTGAGTGACAGGTCTTGGCTATTGCCGAGAGGCAATGAGTCTTAAACACAGTGTATTTGCAAGCTGGAGTCATTGCGCCTGAAACTATGCCAGCTGTTGCAATGATACCAGCACACAGCAGAGAGAAAGACAGAGATTTTTCTTTGAGAGAAAGAATCCAGAGAGACAAAGAGAGATACAGAAACAAATATGTTTATATTTAGGTAGTTGTGGTGTTTGTTACTTTATTATCTTTTGTGTCTGTCCACACATATTGGGGCAGTTTTCCAGACAGGGTTTAGATTAATCCAGGACCAGACTTGGGCAAGTTACTTCCAAAATGTAATACATTATATACAGTATTACTGTCACTTGAAAGTGGTTACAATACAATATTACTGTCTCTGAACTGTAAATCTTTGTTTATACTTGACACGTCCACATAAGCTTGTTGACATCAATGCAGAGCGGTCGTGCGGGACCTTATTTCGCATGGAGGTGTGCATGCCAATTTTTGTAACTGCACAAGCGCAGCTCTGCATCCAAAAATGACCGACCTCGAGGCGATTCTCTCCGGGCAGCCAAGCCTGTGATATATCTCTTTGATCAATCCTTGCAAAACATTGCATATACTCTTTATCTAACACTCTTAAAGTATGGAAACTTTGCCATTGAAAACAAGAATTCTTTTACATATGATTCAGAATTATTGGCTTTTATACAACAGTTCTTTCTGGTTCTCGAATCTGATTGGCTAAGAGCCATACGATATTGTGCTGATAACAGCACTGTAGCCGCTTCACCTTTAGTATTATTCCGCCACCTAGTGAATGGAGGTCCTAAGCAGGCTCATCTCTGAAGGGAAAAACACAGACGCGCTGTTTGAATCACTCTCCGTGTGTGTGTCTCATTAGTTTACTAGCTCATAAATCAGTCTGAATCCCCAATCGGAAGTTATTAGTCAAAGATCGGCGCTCTTGGATGTTACGTTACAGTTAATGGGAGAAATGTCTTGTCACATCGTGTGGATTATTAACACTTGGAAAGAGGAATATAAACACTCGTTTTTTTTCTGGAGCTATATTTCTTATCAGAACGCGAAAACACCGTGAAACTGCAGGTAAGCACCGCAGCTTTTAAATGTGGACATTGATCATTTACTTTATCGTGACCTGACTATTAAAACATGTTATGAGATATTGCCACTGGTATATTTATAAGCAGCATGCAAAAACATATCTCTGACACTTATAAAAAACCGTTTTATATAGTACTGACAAGAACAACGTTTAATAATAATAATCGAGTGCTCGTATCACGTTAAGAATAAATGAGAAAGCAATAGTAACGTTATACAAATAGTTTTATTAACTTTTACCTCGCGCCAAAACAATAACAACACAAAAGACACTAAATATGAATTAAAAAAAAACAAGTAATAGTTTGATCATGACACCAAATACTGCTGATTTGATCTCATTTTGACGATCATAAACAAACAAGGCCAACATGAGAGCCAGGGAATCCTGTCAGAGATGTAGCCCAGAGAGAGCGGTGGTCAGCGGGGCGAGTGAACACTGACGTCCGCTCATGCTTTGGTTCTCATTCGTACCGAATCTCACTAAGCAAACGTTCAAACAGGCGCTATCTTTATTAATCGACTGCAGATTTAAATATAATACATATACATTCTCGACTGAACTAATCTTAAAACTACACTTTGTGACCAAGAAACGGTAATATAAAGTAACGGCTTTTCCGTCCATTGAGTTGTTATGAGCTTCAAAGCAGCCGAAAGTTTTACCTGTCATTCTGGCCGCCCTCAAATCCGTGGCGGAAGAAGTAGTTCTCAAACAAAGAGGCTTTTAAAATAACTCCGTTGTTGTTTTCTAGTTTTCGTTTTTCAAACGTGTGCCGTCGAACTGTTGTATAAAAGCAATATCGCTCTCCGAGTCGTGTGATATAGCTCTATATCATCACGGCTGTGATTGCCTCCGGCACTCGGCCTGCGGCCTCGTGCCTCTGGCCTAATCACAGCCGTGATGATATAGAGCTATATCGCACTCCTACTCGAGCGATATTGCTTAAATACGACATGTATATATTACTGCACCACATCCAAGTCACAGTACAAATACAAAAATGAAAGTAAAAACGGATGTGCTGTATAAAGCAACTGGAAACAAACGGACTATTTTACCCGTAGCTGGCGCTGTGCTTGTCTATAAAAATAACACCTAATTTTAAAATGCTTTGTTGTTATGCACATTACTGAAGATTTTAACGGGTATAATATAACCAAAATGTTATTAGTAATGTGTTATATTACTGCATCACAGCAAAAAGTAATACTACTGTAATTGCATTACTTCTGTAATGCAGTACTCACAACACTCTCCAGGACTGGGCCTTAGTTATATAAGTGCATTTAAGTAGTTTTACAAACATACCTTACAAAAATATATTACTGATGTGGATTTTTATACAAAACAATGACACTGATATATATGTGGTTTACAATGAAGGCAGCTCAAACATGCATTTTAGTCTGGGACTAAGATAAGCCCTGTTCGGGAAACCACCCCATAATAATGTGTGTACTCTATACAGAGTGTTTATTTACTTGCGATGTAGTGAAGTGATGCAACACGCGCGCACACACACACACACACAGACACACACAGAGTTTATTTGTGTGGCGTTGTCCTTGAGTGTTTGTGATTCATCATGTCTTTGTCCTTGTTTCAGTGTCTGGTCATGCACATCTCATCCTCTATGGGAACACTGTGCTCATGTGAATATGATGCAGTCAGTACAGCAGTAAACTCCAGACATCAGATTAACTCATATCATACATTTATATACACTTATAATGTTAGTACATTTTCTGTTTTGGGAAAATCACCATTTTTCATATAGTACACTGCAGAAGAACCTACTGACAAATGTTTTGTTTGTTTCTATTTCTGCTTTAAATCCTGTGTCCAGTGGGATGAAAATTACTGTACACTTTTAACACTTTTTATCTGAATGCCCATTACTGTATCTTACACATATAAACATACAGTCTTCTACAGATATAAGCGTATTGTCTTGCAATTGTCTAGCATTTGATTATAACAGAATCTTAGAAAAGTCACAGTTGGGTTGTAATGCTCTTTGATCAATATACTTACAGATTATTTGCCACAATAAACAGATATAATCTTAACTCATAATCCTCACAAAGACTTCATCATCATCATCATCATCACATCAACATGTTTGATTCAGCACAGACTCGTTCTGTTCTCTGTGTGTTTGGTTTTTGAAGTAAAACTGTTATTTTAGCGTGTTTGTGGTTCAACAGCAGCAGGAAAGCTCTTACAATATTTGGATCATGTTTGTTGTATTTATTTCCTCGACTGATCCCAGAGCAGCTGTGTGACTTCCTCTGGGAATGTCTGGATATCAGCTTGAGATCCGTGGTGTCGTGCTGAGTGATTGAGCTCATTAATGTGGACCATCTCAACACTAATGTACTGTTTGTGAAGAACATCTGCTGTTTGTGAATGAATCCAGTAGATCAGAATAATGAGGAACATTACACATCTTCTATAGCTGACTGTCTGTATGTCTGTCCGTCTATCTACTCTGTCTGTTATCTATCTACTCTGTCTGTCTGTCTGCCTGTCTGTCTGTCTGTCTGTCTGTCTGTCTGTCCACCTGTCTGTCTGTCTGTCTGTCCGTCCATCTGTCTGTCTGTCTGTCTGTCTGTCTGTCCATCCATCCATTTGTCTGTCTGTCTGTCTGTCTGTCCATCCGTTTGTCTGTCTGTCTGTTTGTTTATTTCTTCTGTCTGTCTGTCTTTTCTGTCCATTAATCTGTCTGTCTATTCTGTCAATCTATTCAACTATGTCTGTTATCTGTCTAGTCTGTCTGTCTGTCTGTCTGTCTGTCTGTCTGTCTGTCTGTCTGTCTTTCTGTCTGTCTGTTTATTTTGTCTGTCTGTCTGTCCATCAATCTGTCTGTCTATTCTGTCTATCTATTCAACTCTGTCTGTTATCTATCTACTCTGTCTGTCTGTCTGTCTGTCTGTCCATCTGTCTGTCTGTCTGTCCGTCCATCTGTCTGTCTGTCTGTCTGTCTATTTGATCCATCCATCCGTCTGTCTGTCTGTCTGTCTGTCTGTCTGTCTATTCTGTCCATCTACAGTATCTGTCTATCTGTTTGTCTATCTAGTCTGTCCATCAATCTGTCTGTCTTTTCTGTCTATCTATTCAACTATGTCTGTTATCTGTCTAGTCTGTCTGTCTGTCTCTCTGTCTATTCTGTCCATCTATCTTCTCTGTCTGTCTGTCTGTTTATTTTGTCTGTCTGTCTGTCCATCAATCTGTCTGTCTTTCTGTCCATCCATCTGTCCTTTTGTCTATATATCTGTCTGTCTGTCTGTCTGTCTGTCTGTCCGTCCATCTGTCCATCTATCTGTCTGTCCATATATCTGTCCGTATGTTTGTCTTTCTTCCCTGTCTGTCTGTCTGTCTATTCTGTCCATCTATCTTCTCTGTCTGTCTGTCTGTCCATCTGTCTGTCTGTCTATTCTGTCCATCTATCTGTGTGCATCTACCTGTCCATCTATCTGTCTGTCTGTCTGTCTGTCTGTCTGTCTATTCTGTCTATTCTGTCCATCGATCTACTCTGTTTGTTTATCTGTCCATCTGTCTGTCCATCCATCTGTCCATCTATTTGTGTGTATCTACCTGTCCATCTATCTGTCTATCTGTCTGTCTGTCTATTCTGTCTATTCTGTCCATCGATCTACTCTGTCTGTCTGTCTGTCTGTCCATCTATCTGTCTATCTGTCCATCTATCTGTCTGTCTGTCTGTCTGTCTATTCTGTCTGTCTATAGTGTGGATCAAGAGTAGTTATGTTTGGCTTGCTATCTGCACAATTATTATTCAACCTGTCTTATTTTTGTTTTAAGTGTAATTGAGCTCAGTGAAGTAATCCGCTGCGGTATTAACCAGGTTAATATATCCCTAGTAAGGATGATCTGTTCACATAACTTTCTCTCTCAAACTTTCTTAACAGTTGGGCTTTGTTATAGTTTTAGTGTTAATGGAAATCGACAGCTGTGTTAACGTGAGAATCCCATTGGAGAATTCGTTTTTGTTCTGGAGTTCTCCATTATGATGTGTACTGTTGTGTGTAATAATGTGATGGGGGTGTTGAAATATCTTCATTAAGAGCTTTATTGGCAGTAGACTTTGATAGCTCGATTTACCCCATATGTGAGATGGCATTCGAGTGTAAAGCTGACGTTAATAATGGATACGGCTCAGATCTTTTCTGCCGGTATTTAGCAATAATGTTCATAGACTTGATGTTGATCACAGTGATGAATCTCCATGCATAGATGCATCTAAGTGTGGCTTATCATGTCTTTCCGGTCAATTAGATTTTAGTTTAGTAGTTTGTGTTAAAAATGCCAAAGCAAAATTGAATTAAAAGTGTTAAATTAAATTTCACAGTTTTATATTATGCTACATAATGATTAATCTGACTTGCGGTCTCTGATGGATTAAAAAGACATAAAGGTGTTCATATGGAGGTAGATGTCAACTGTCGCTGGGGATTTAATGTAAACTCTTGCTTAACATTAGCCTTCAAGAACTTCATTAAAACACTTTAATAACTGCAATCATATATCTATAAGATATGAATCTCTTAATTTAGTATTCATCGTAGAAATCTTATTGAATATTATCAGGGGGGGGGATAATGATGAAGCTTGCTGTACAGTATAAAGTAGTTTTAAACCCTAATTTAATAGCACAGTATGGCAGTTTTGTGTCTTTAATTATCTCGTCAATCAAACAAGTAGTCCCGCCCACCTGCAGGTTTCTGCATCACTGCAAGACTTTTTTATTAAAAGCTTGATTTCAGGCGAAACGTTCGTACTATCTGCTTAATATATCACATTGAAATAAAGACACGTGTAGGCTGGTTTTGATAACTTCCTAACATTGAGTCTTTGCTCAGTGGGCAAATCTTCTCATTAATTGGGTGGAAATGAGCCCATCTCACGCGTCAGTGACAATAGCTGTGTTACGCTACATTAACCTGCGCTGGTGTCCTGCTCAGACTCAAACAGCGCTCATAAAAGAAAACAGCTTCTTTTGGAAATCACTCTTAAATGAATGGCCACATCCAGTCGGTTCGGATGAGGAAATTACACGTCCTTAGTGCCACCAAGTTTTCTGGACGTAATTGCTTTTAGTGCCGTAAAGGATGACTTTCTCATATCTTATTTGTTGTTTCGTTTAATTGAAATGCCCAATGGTGTCTTTCTTATCAAGAATCATCATTATTGACTTGAGTATAATCTAATTCCCAGTGCTGTTTTCATAACCTAATAAAGTCGACTACTTTGTGGTCTCTCGCTGTTAGCGAGGGCATTTATTTCATCTGTTGTTTTTCTAACATAAACCACGGTGTAAAAAGCCTGCATGAGTGAATTTATGAGTGAAAATAAAATCATTCATGTTTTAAGTTTTAAGGGCACCTATTTTATACATTTTACAAGATGTAATACAAGTCTCAGGTGTGCCTAGAATTTGTCTGTGAAGTTTCAGCTCAAAATACGCCACAGATTATTATTATAACATCCAAAATGACCCTTTTTGGGTGAGAGCAAAAAAGTGCTGTTTTCATGTCTGTACCTTTAAATGCAAATGAGCTAAAGCTCCTCACATCCTTACCAAAAAAGGCAGTGAGCACGTTTGGTTAAAAATGGATCTGATTCCTGTGAATATAGCCTGAGATTGAAACTATGGTAATGCAGGACTGTCAGTCAATGGCCATGGGCGGGGCTTTGTTCGTGTGACATCACATTGATAAGAGAATCAAAACAATTCTTTTAATGAGACGTTTAATGGGGCTGGTGGACTTTTTTCATTTTAGGGTGGTTGTGTTTACACACTGCCAACACACATTTACACTCACCTAAAGGATTATTGGAAACACCTGTTCAATTTCTCATGAATGCAATTATCTAATCAACCAATCACATGCCAGTTGCTTCAATGCATTTAGTGGTGTGGTCCCGGTCAAGACAATCTCCTGAACTCCAAACTGAATGTCAGAATGGGAAAGAAAGGTGATTTAAGTAATTTTGAGCGTGGCATGGTTGTTGGTGCCAGACGGGTCGGTCTGAGTATTTCACAATCTGCTCAGTTACTGGAATTTTCACGCACAACTATTTCTAGGATTTATAAAGAATGGTGTGAAAAGGGAAAAACATCCATTCGTGCCCTGGATGTGCATCCCACAAATCTCCATCAACTGCAAGATGCTATCCTATCAATATGGGCCAACATTTCTAAAGAATGCTTTCAGCACCTTGTTGAATCAATGCCATGTAGAACTAAGGCAGTTCTGAAGGTGAAAGGGGGTCAAACACAGTATTAATATGGTGTTCCTAATAATCCTTTAGGTGAGTAGATGTCCAAACACTTTGAAAAGTGGATTTTGCCCTTTTAGCCCCAATATCAGGAG
This sequence comes from Misgurnus anguillicaudatus, assembly GCF_027580225.2. Classification (NCBI taxonomy): domain Eukaryota; kingdom Metazoa; phylum Chordata; class Actinopteri; order Cypriniformes; family Cobitidae; genus Misgurnus; species Misgurnus anguillicaudatus. The sequence continues at coordinate 48,132,915 of NC_073339.2, forward strand.
TTATATTGCAGGCTTTATCAGTGTTTGAGACATTTTAGAGACCCTTTTTTCAAACTCTAGATGAGACACATGAGAGATTAACAAGGGGAAACATGCGAGAATTAAAAACAAACAAGATATGAGAAAGTGATTTTTTATGTCTCTAAAAGCAATTACGTGGCACTCATGACATCTAATTTCCTCCTTTCATTGGTCCTCAGTTGAACTTCATTGTTTTTTGGGAGAAAGTGTTGAGAAATTAAAGTGATAAGAGAAGGATAAATGAAAAAAAAAACGTTTTTTACAGAAACTGTTCTCTTTTATACTGTATCATTATTGTGATTCATGTACTGATTCAGGATCAGTATCTCTGATTGTCTGGATGTCAGTGTGTGCTGGATGAATGATGTGATATTTTTATAGCAATATGCATATAATTAAGAGATGAATTAGTTAGGATGAAGATTTAAGTGCATGTTTTGTTCATTCAGGGATCAGACTCATTTTATTTCATTTAACATTATACAGAGATTTAGCAAAGCGTTCTGAATTTATAATAAAAATGCATTTGTGCACAAAGACAGATTGAGGTTTTCTCACAGTAGTTTTTGTAATTTGCTCTGTAATTTAGTTTTGTGCAAAAAAAAAACATAGACGACAGAATAGAAAGCACACAATGAAAGTGTGATTCACCTGAACCCATCTGCAGAGAGTTTGAGGTCTGTTGTCCACCTCGTCTCCGTTTTTTCATTGAACTCGTACCCGTCACCAATGTCATGCGGTCCACCCGGTACCATTTGTATAACGGGCGAGAGACACATAGATGTCTTTTTCTTAGTCTCTCTCTCTGTTTTCCTCCATGTCTCTCTGGAGGATGTTTGTCGGTGAGATGGGCAGATTCGGTGGAGCTCGTGCTGTGAAATGATTAAAGCTGTCCAACTTTATTACGCCTCTTGTAGATGCTCCAATAGTCTCTCAGAAGAAACTCACACACAAACAAACCACTTCAATTGCTGTGAAAATACTGCAGCACCGCTCGCTCCGTACGCAGTCATTACACTTTAACAAAAGCAATGTACTGTGTCTCTGTTTCTCATTTCCTTCATCCTCCTCTCAGTTTCTTCTTCTGCCGTTCTTCACTTAGACTTTAATCTGCCGCTCTTGTGCTTTAACAGTGAGAACCGCACGGCATTCTGGGTATAAATTCAGTCCGTGTCGTGTTGCTGTCCATCTTCAATATTTATTTATTCTCCTGACTAATACATGCATTTTTATGCAACATGAAACATTATACTTCAGTACAGTGTATGTGTTTATGATAAAATCAACTCTTTTGTCTATCATAAATTGTTTGGCTGGAGAATGAAATCAGGTCTGCGTGTTGTAGTGGATTGCAGGAAATTGACTTTTTTTCCCGAAACACCAGCAAAAGTTTTCTGACTGGTGCACTAAAGGGGACATTTAATGAGATTTTTTAAAGGTGCAGTGTGTAATATTTAGAAGGATCTCTTGACAGAAATGCAAAATAATATTCAAAACTCTATTATATATAGGGGTGTATAAAGATTTTTTATAATGAACCGTTTTAATTACCTTAGAAGGAGGCATTTTTATCTACATACACCGAGGGTCCCCTGACGTGGAAGTCGCCATTTTGTGCCGCCATGTTTCTACAGAAGCTCTTAACAGACAAACGTTTTTCACTAAGTTGTCTAGGACGATGACAAGTTTTTCCAGTGGCAGCTACCATAGCTTCTCTATGTGTTGCAAAAGCGAGGGGTGAGCTGTGAACTGAGCCGTTGGTTGCAATTCGCAACCTCACCACTAGATGCCGCTAAAATTTACACACTGCACCTTTAAAGATGTAAAATAAGCCTTTGTTGTCACAAGAGTGTATATGTAAAGTTTTAGCTCAAAATATCATCTAGATAATTTATTATAACATGTTAAAATTGCCACTTTGTAGATCTGAGCAAAAATGTGTCCTTTAATATGCAAATGAGCTGATGACATGCAAAAACTGATCACCATAATGGAGGCTTGTTGAAAAACTTGCAATGGTAGTGCAGATTAAAGGGCGGTATTGTTATTATAAAATCCCCTTCTGACATCACACGGGGAGCCAACTTTCAATAAGCTATTTTTCATGTGCTTGCAGGTTTAGCAAAACTAAGTTACTGGGTTGATCTTTGTCATATTTTCGAATTTGATAGAAACATTGGAGACCCAATTATATCACTTAAACGTGAAAAAAAAACATGATTTTCATGATATGTCCCCTTTAATGTTAAATGTCAAGTTTATCCTCCATAACACTTCTTTATTAGATCTATAGTTTGTCACATTAACAATAAACCAGTTTTAATAATAAATTACATTTTTAATGACTTGTGAAGCATTAGTGAAGCTTTAATTGTATATTTTGATTTCCTCTTTACCTTTTTTCCTTTATTCAAAGCAGCATACAGTATGAATCTAAAGACAAAATCTTCAGTAGATCATATTTTGCCCGTGAAGCTTTTAGTCTGCCTTACCTATCGCAGTGAAACTGAAGCCAGTCAGTAGATCGAAACTTGCTTTTGAGAAGACTCTTGTGGGTTTTGTGTGCAGTTTATATCAGATGATCCAATACACAACTACTGTACATCCCACAGCAGAGTTTAGTAACTCAAGTCCTTGAATAAATCAGCCATCATTTACTGTGACGCAGCATTTCATTTTCACACGGCAGTGTTAACTGTGTCTGATTTGTTTGTTTGTCCTGGGCTTTATGTTGTGCATTTCATTAGCACAGATAATTGACTCACATATTTACACATAAGTGTGATCAACAGAAATGCTAATGTGGCTTGTTATTCGTTTAATAGCGATAATGTGTCTTGAAAAAAATATTAATGTGCTCATGCACACAGCAGACATATGTAGATATAAACATGCACAATCATGCAATGAAAATGAAGTCACTTCTCTTCATATTCACACTGGTTATGGACCTGGTGTTAAGATGCGTTTTGGTCGATTACAAGTGGATGAGAGACGCATTTATGTTTACACCTCTTTTGTCCAGTTTTGACCACATCTGTCCTGATTACTTTAAGGGGATGGACTACGGGCAAAAATTGACGTTAACACGCGCCCTAATCAGAGCCGGCGCCAGACCATAACTAACAGGGGGGCACTCGGCTTCCAGCAGGGGGGCACGCAATAACAACAATAACTTGCAAGAACAAGACATTAAAATAACAAATACAGCAAGCACACACTCGTACAAACTAGTACAGACTGTCAGCTCATTTCCCGTATAAAGTGCAAAAGACCACAAACTATGCGCAAAACTATTGAACTTCGACCGCGGCGTGAGCGCAAGCTGAGCTCCGCTGCGCTCGCGCTTGGCTCGACGCAACAACAAACCGCCCTCGCGAGGCGCAAGTCATTGAAATTAATGGGTTTCATAGCGCAGCGTACACCGCATCCTAGCTTTAAAAAAGCCGCTTTACCATAATCACGTCTTAATGCTGTCTATAGCCACACTTCACATTTAAGCTTACGTAATTTAAAACAACCCTAACTTACCTTTAAAATAGCTGAAGACGGCGTGTAAGAACATTAAACTTCCTTAAAACAGTGTCCTGTAGATTTGTAAATTCCACCTCGACCTCTAATCGCTGAGTTTGAGCCAGTCTGTGTTTGCATGAAGATGAAGCAGACGGTGCTAGTTTGTTCTAAATGTTCTAATATCCATATTTTACACGATCCATAAAATGCCGCGAAAAAACACGTTGCTAGTATCAAGTCACAAATATGCTAAAGACGTAAGACGGGTGAGACGCGGCAATACATCCAATCAGAGAAACTGGTCTATTTTAATTAAAGAAAACATATATCAACTATATTTTCCTCATTTGATTACATTACAAGTCATGAAACATTCAATGTTTAATTTATTTTACTTATTCTTGATATATATTAAAGTAATAAAAAACTTTGTAGGGGGGGCACAACAACCTGTTCGGGGGGGCACTGCCCGCGAATGCCCGCTCTTGACGCCGGCCCTGGCCCTAATATTATCTCACAGAAACACTGCTTGTATTGTTTGTAAACATGCTGCACAATGTTTTGTACATGTATATGTAAGGGCTTTCTCAGAGATTTCATAGCAATCGATGAAATAAGCTCGTGCAACTTTTACACACTCGCAAAGTGAAACAAAAATGTAAGAGCAGCCGCTGAATGTGTTCAAAAGTGGACGAGCTCAAAATGTGTCGAACGCCATCTCGTACATATTCTAAGTAGTACAATCATATTTGTAAATTTTTGTACGTTTTTTTTTTTTGCCCCTGGCGTTGGGGTATGTTTTATTTAATTAGACAAAAATTCTAATGAGATCAGGCTGATATGTCTGAGTTTGTTTTAATCTATAAATGTAAAGGCAGAGTAATATGCGTTGACAGTGTACAGAGGCTCAGGTGGTCACCGGCGGTCCACAGATTCTCTTTAAAGTGTCACGCTCTGCGGCTGTCGGTGTATAAGGATGCAGAACATCTGCGGTGGCAGGTGTCGGGTCATCTACCGGCCGACCGCCGCTGCTCTGGGACTCCTGATATGGACTCTGTAAGTGTTAGAAGTCAGTGAAGCGGGAATCACGCAGCTGTCTCAGGGTTCAAATGCGTTCAGCAGGTGGACGATCTCCAGAGAGATGTTAGGGCCACACCTGTGAACACGCTGGTGTACCTGCACCTACAAACACAAACTCACTGCAGACAGATGGACTCAAGCCCACTACACACACACACGCACACGTACGCACACACACACGCACACACACACACAGTAGAGAGGCACAATCATTCATACTAATATTAACAATAATCAAAACAAATGAATCTTCTGGTAAGTTATGTAGTTCACTTGTGTAAACATTTATTTGCATTACGAAGCTCATCCTATCAGAATTTAGAGTTGAAACTACCCATGCATTTATCCATGAAATTACAGTATCAGTTACATTACAAGAAGAAATATTGCAGCATTGAAACATAAGTTTATGCTTTTCACAAGAAACATGAGAATCAGTTGTAGACACTTAGTGAAAGTTGTGTTTTGTTTAGTTGTTTTGAAAGCAGTTTTGTAAACTATAGTGAGCATTGGTAAATCGTATCAGTGAGTGCCATTGATAAGGATGAATAGAGATTCAGCTCTTGTGAATAGAATACGCTTTCACTGCAATTTAACTCTTTCTCCGCCATTGACGAGTTATCTTGTCAATTCAAGAGCACCAATTGTCTGATTCACGCTTTTACATTTCCTTTGGTGATGTTAACAATATGCAAAAGGTACAAATCCAAGTAAACAATGATGCGAGTTATCATCTCCAATGTAAATCTCTTTTCTTGGACTACAAAATGAACGGTATGTGGAAAATAACGTGTTTTTTGAACCATAAACCACGCAAACGCATTTTATTATACCAAATACACAAAATAATGTTGTTTTTTTAACAATGAAATAGGTGCTCTTTAAGAGAAAACATTTTTACATTTTTATTTTAAAGTTTTTACAGTAATCTGTATATCCACTATTATCCACTAGATGACGCTCTTACCCAATTTAAAAAAAACTGAAGCAAAAAAAAATTAAACTCTGTGTATGTTTTGATAATCGTTCTAAATCTGATCGCTAACAAAATTCCTTTACAAAAATGCAATTATTTCAGCTTTTTGCTCAAAATTTGGTAATTTTGAAGAAACCTACCCAAATTTAAGAGGTTATAAAAAGGGAACAAATGAAGACAGGATGAATAGTTTATTCCTGTTTGTTTGCTTGTTTGAAAGCAGAGTGTCTGTTCTTTCATTTGATATATTTGTATGTTTATATATTTATAGAAGAGAATTTTCCTGGAAGACATTTTGTAAAAGTTTTGTGAAAATCATAAAAAATGCCGGCGGGCAACTTAAAAAAAAAAGGCTGGCGGGGAATGAGTTAAGAAGCAGCATCTTTACTTATAATCACAAAACTGAAGTGTCTTTCTGTGCTTGTGCAGTTTTTGTTGGTAATTCAGGGGACAAATATTTCAGAAACATTGTAAAATGTATTTATCAAAACAAACCACTGGATAGAAATACAACTGAGCACTGATTTAATTTGTACTATTTATATTAATAATTAAATAGATAATATAATAAATAATGATTAAAGTCATTCAAATTCATTTTATTTTCAGTTTAACCCTTAAATGCATACCTCGGGTCTTTATTGCCCCCTGGCATCATTCACTACCTTCCCCGTATTCAAGTTAGACATAGTACTCCTCAATCTATGACTTATCAACAATTTAACAAGATAGAAAACACAAATATTGTAAAATAATATCTGTTTTATAATTAAACATTGTATTCGGTGTCTAAAGACATTTATTTAGTTAGCAATATTTTACATCAACTGATGCATTGCAGAAAGATGATTTTGTGGCATGATGAAGCTGTGCGTTTATTCATCTCTGTATATATGAGGACTTATTTAATGTCAGCAGTGACAGATACATCAATATTCACCTGTTATTCATCTTCACTACTGCTTTAATCTGTTTCATCAGTCACGCGTTAACCATCAGAAAGATTTGTGTTTATTCTCTGTATTATTATTTCTTCATTTGTTGCTGCCTGTGACACAGATTTCATACACTTCATTATTTGGAAAAAACACATTCAGGATCTTGTGTTTTAATAACATTAAAATCACTTCATAACTGTAATGATCAATCCCCAAATAGTAATAATAAAGTATCTCATGACATCTTCTCTGCTTTATTTCATTATAACTCGATGGATTTATGCGAGTTGATATTTAAAGGTGCAAACTTTCTCTCAACTCGGTGCTGTTTTATTTATCATTCTTGTTATTTATTTGTCCTGCATGGGTGAAGATGTGTTCTGTGTCTGTGAACAGAAATGACTCTGTTGAGTCAATAAAACAGATTTACTGTAGGTTGTTGGCTGGTAACTGCAGTAAAAACATGGTTAAAAATGATCATCTGCCCAAAAATTAAAAACACCATGAGTGTTTGGGGGACATAGGTAAGACTAAAATATCCTTCTCATGTCCTCTGTCTCTAGTAGCTGACAATGATATCAGGAAGATCATGAGCTGAGCTGAAGGTTTGAAGGCGTTTTCCGTAATAAAAAAAGAACAGCTTAAACCAGCCTTAGCTTGTTGTCTGGTTTTAGCTTGTTTTAGAGGATTTCTTTTAGCTGGTCAGGTTGGGAGACCAGTTGACCCATCTGCTAAAACCAGCTCATCTACAGTACCAGCTTGACCAGACAAGGAGGACCAGCATAAACCAGCTACTTTCATCTTGAAACAGCTAAGACCAGCCAACCAGCTTAGCTAAGTTGGCCAAGCTTCCAGCCTTGTCAAGCTGGTTTAGACTGGTGGGTCAGCTGGTCTCCCAGGTAAAAAGTGTCCAAAACCGTCTAAAACCAGCACACTCACAAGCTTAACCAACTCATACCAGTATTTTTATTAAGTGCATTCAATCTACACTTCATAGATATGTGTGGTCCCTTGCAATTGAACTCATGAACTTCTAAAACAACGCTGTACCAGTTGAGCTACAGGAGCACAGTATAGATTTGTTTGATGTACACATAAATATATTCAGGTAGTTGGTTATATTTGCATATTTGGTAAAAGTGTTGTGTTACTTTGCAAACAAATGTAGTAAAATTGGCAAGAAGAAGCTTAAATGTTTGTACTAAAGGAGTGTGTTGTCTTGTCTCTGTGTTTAAAGTTGCCAAAGAATGCATTGCAATAATCTGTTAAATTGTTCTCTGATATCTAAATAGAAGGTTTGTGTCTTTATTAAGAGCAAAAATGATCCAGAGTCAGTTTTACATGTCCATTTACAACCCTAGGATTTGCCTTTAGAATGGAATGGTCTATTATTACCTTATTTGAAAGGGTCATGAATAATAATGTTGAGCTGTGCTCTGATTGGCTGTTCCTTCAGTGGCTTTGTGTGTGTGTTATTTGTGTTTTATCTTTAGCAGGACATCTATTTAATGAGTGTGAATGAGAACTGATTGCTGTCAATACAAACAGCTTGATGTGATTAAGAGAAGTGTTTAAAGTTGATATCTCAACAGAATCAGTCAAGCATAAGAGTGCTTTAGATTGAAACTGAATGTTGTTTTTCTGTAAGGAACGCCATCGCTCTGTAAATAACTCATTTTATACACGGTGTCTGAGATAAATCAGGTTTATTACACTGACTGCCAGTTTTAGGTGAATTAAATGCAGATGAAAGGCGAGTAAGAACATCATCTCCTTACACAACCTGCACCACATCAATACAACTTCATCTTTTCTTTCCATACGTTTGAAAATCCCTGAATGACACAGTGTTGTATGATACATAAACAACAGGTGCTTTATTTAACGTTTCTAATGTTTGTTTTGCCTTAATGATGTCTGGGGAAGATCATTCACAAGATCGTGTCTTTGTTAATGAATAAAGCTGAGAAACACAAATACTCCTCAGAGAGATAAGCGGGACAGAAACACGAGGATTTGCATACTAACATATTGAAGTGTAGTGTATTTAGGCTGCACAGTATGCAGATCTGAAAACAGAAATTAAACATTTTTACATATTCTATCCCACAATGCAATGCACTCAACTCGACCTTACATTTCCTATTTGCCATAAATTAAAATGAAAGATGTTTATTTCTGTGAAGTGAACAGCGCTTGCTGATTGAAATGTATAAAGTAATAAGGTGACAGAAAGCATTGCATACAGTTTTTGCCTTCCAGTAGGATTCTAGTTGAATGTAGTCATGTTTTCAAATATATTACATCTAGATCAAATCCCCTGCATCAGTATGTCTCTGTTGTTGTGTGTGATGTGATTATCATCTCACTGAACCCACCAACCTGATTATAAACTGAGCCTCGGGCTGCTGGTTAGTTCAGTTAATAGACTTACACGTACACTAGTCTTCTGTCATCTAGTGTGCCTCTTATATAAGACTCTCATCTCAACTACACTAATACAAAACAAATCAGTTCATGCTGTGGACTGAAATAAAAGATGTTTACAGGGATGCAACATTGAACATCTGATTGTATTTCTTCTCCCTACAGGAGGAATAACTGTGAACGTTTACACAGAATTTAGTGATGATTATAGGGGCGGTTTTCCAGACCGGGGTTATCCTAGTCCCAGACTAAAATGCTAGTTTGAGCTGCATTCATTTTAAAACATCTGTTGGGGCCAATTTAATCTTCAGTTTATTTTATTAAAATTTACCTTTCCCTGCTTGCACTTTACGTTGCCTTATGACACCTCCAAGAACTCTATGTATGGAGAAAGAAAGTGAGGCCCAGGAGGTGACCACATTAGAAAAGAAGCGCTAGTCACAGTTGGGAGCAATATAGTTTTATGACCATGAAATCACGCAACCACCTACTAAAGAAGATTGAAGCCTTTTGTTTACATTTACACGGATATGTGCATACACAGTTGATTTAGGTATTTAAGTTGTAGCCTTTTAGAAGGATAGAAGATCCTATTTTGTTTCAAGTTTAAGTTTGCTTGAATGTGCATCCCAACCCCCCCCCCCCCACCATTACTGGCTCGCGACGCTTGTGATAAAGTGAGACATGCGGCCGAAACAACATCTTTATCTTAATAACCCGTGCTGGAAAAATAAGTTATTCATATTTTGACATTATCCTTAAAAAACGTATTAAACAATGTATGATTCATTTGAATCTGCAAAAAAATGTCAAAGTCAATTTCGAAAAAAAAAGGTTCAAAAGCAAAATCACTGCATCCATACCTTATAATCACTGATAAAACTAATAGATTAAGCACACAAAGTCTTTACTTAAACGATGAAGTAAACATCACTTAATATTTTGAGTTTTGGGCCAAATACTTAAAAAGTATAGTTCATTTAACTTTTAAACATACAAAATCCATTAAACTAAATCATTCAAGTACACTGAACTTAAAATTATTAATTCATGTTGTGAGGAATACCCATAATCCTTTGCGCCTGAATATTTTGATTATTTTCAGCTTTTTAACAGAATAAAAACTGATAAAAAGTTTCACTACTTAATAAAATGTCATATAGGTTTAAACTTTATATTGTTGATGTTGTTTTGTTGTAAATATACATCTGTGAAGTCACCATTCAGGTGAACATTGTTTCTATACATGAACCCTGTTCAGAACATTTTATTGTGTTTCTCTCCACAGTATTGACAATGAATGTTTGGTGCTTCTGTGGAGAATCACATTTACTCAATGATTGACTTAAAGTCATGAATTTTGTGTTATAATACTATTTATAACACCAAAACTAATATAAAGGATAAAAAAAATGCCAACTGGATTTGTCTGCTACACCAACTAAATGTTCTATGTTAATACAACTTAACACGTTTAGTTTTACCCTGTGTAAAAACTAATGTTAGTTATTGCAACGGGTTTCCTCGCAAATTTCTAGTAATGTCAACTAATCCAGGTTAAGAGTTTTAAGTCTATTCAACTTAAATTTGTTGTTAGAACAGCTTATATGTTTAAGTAAACTTCACTCAAGTTGTTCAAGTAATCATTACTTACATTTTTTAGGGCTTCATTTTTTTAAGTAAACTCAATTTGCATGTGGATGGAGACGCATTCTTTGTATTAGATTAAGCATTTAGGATGATACACATCTCAGAAAACATACAAATAAAGATCATTTTAGATGTTTAGTGACTATTTAGAGAATTGAGATCGCTACACGAGGGCTTAATGTACTTATTTTTTATTAAATTGACCTCAATTTCAATCTAAATGTATACTTTCTTTTGCCTGTAGCTCAAAATTAGACAGAGCTTATTCTGACTAAATTTGCCAGCATGGGTCACAAATGTCAGTGTCATTGTGCTTCAATCTATGCTGGCTTGTTTCAACATAGTTGGGTCAAATATATACATTTTCCAAGTTAATTTAACCCAACAGTTGGGTTTGTTCCTTCCTGACCCAAGTTGCATGCATATGAGAAAATATAAATAAAATGTGTGTGTGTGAGGCTTTCTTTTATTGCTATGCTTTGTGAATGTAGTTTTGTAATTATCTTCACTTCTGCATTTATGACAATAACCTACACAAGCAAACTAATGACCAGCGCTGTTAAATGAGGATGATTCATGTCGACTAGGCCATTAGTGTAACATTTCATTAGATTTGTTTTCTGAATAATAAAACGCATTATGTTGATTTGTTAATTAGTTGTTGGTAAGTGCTGGCTGATAAGGTTTTATTAAATGGATTTGGTCTCCATGCAGATGTTACAGAAATAATCTCAATCTTTCTTTTTTCAAGATGTATTTTAATTGCCGTGTCTTCGCTGTTTTAATGGCAGAGCGTTTGTGCAAGTTGTGAATCGAGTATTTAACTTCACTTTGTTTCTGATGAAACGGTTTGGCAATTATCGCATAGCAAAACTTCCGCATTGATGTTTTGTCTCTGAATATCTGTTTCTTGGTGTTGGATAGAAACTCATTAATTGTGTTTCTCTGTAGCATGACAGGAAGGCAGGTTTATTTATACAGCACATCTCATACACAAACATTTTATTTAACAGTAATAAGCTCATTTTCCCTCCGCTGAATATTAGAGTAGCTCAATAAAACACAACATTACTGCTTTATTATGTGTCACGTTAAATTGCAGAGTTTTACAGAGACCCGAATCAGTTTCTTCAGATAGTTTGCGTCTCATTTATGAAACATAAACAAAATAATTTTGTGTGTAAAAACAAAATTGAAAGAGATGTCATTAATTGTTGGTTGCATTTGATATTATAAACTAATTAGTGTCTGTTCACGTTTAAAAGAGCATCTTGACTAGTTTAGTGTAAATCACGAGTAGCTGGGTGATTTCAGACGTGTGTCTCTATAGATATATCAGTCCGACTAAACAGGAGGTGACATGCAAACACGGATCAACAGCTTTTCTAATAAAGTGTCAGTGTTGACGCGCTGAAGCGTATCTTGGTGTGAAAGCTGTGTGAGATTTCAGTGTTCAGATCATCTGTCAGCATCACCACACAGCCTGATGTGAATAAACACACATGTTTAGTGAATAAATATGTTTAATGAAGGTGGGCGGAGCTAGCAGACAGGTGAGATGCACCTGTCAATCTCACCTAATCACTCATGACCCATCTTCAGTTCTTTCGTTTCGTCAGTCTCTTCATGTACATATAAAGCAAGACGCTTTCTAGAGTAAATGCATGTGAGAAAGATGATGGTCACATTAATGACAGCAATTGAGAAGAAATGGAAGACCAAATTGTCTCCAAAAGTACTTCTCTCACAATGGAAAGAACTGAGCGTTATTTGGATGTCTATCATGTGCGTTCACTTACTGATCTTCAAACACAGTCTTCAGAGGAACAAATATCTCTCTGTCAATTACAATCATTGTTTTTCAATTTTGCAATAGATTATAATGTTGATGATGTTAAGTACAAAGGTGTGCTTACAGATTTTGTTTCTGTTGTTTAAAAGTGTACAAACATGTAATTTTAGATGATGAATCAAACACCAATGAAATAAAACACTGATGATTTATTTTAAATTTAAAACGTTATTAAGGTCAATAAGACATATAACTGTTGTGATAGATAATCTAAGTCCATTAAACAGGTTAAAACATTAAGATAAAAGACCTGCAGTGCCTGCTGTGAGTACAGGACGCTATCATGAAAGAAAACCACTGGGTGTTAATTAACATTTTAATTGCTGTAATTTTCTTTATTCATCTGTACACTCACAGCTGTTTTCACAGTGATAAAACCAGCTGGAAGATTTCTCATTAGAAAATGTAGTGCGGTGCTATAACCTGCACCTGAGAGAAGAAAATAACTTCAACTTTTTCCTCTGCAGGCAAAGAAAAGTTTCTTCTGAGGATTCTTAAATAACAAGGTTTTTAAATCAAATAAAATCTTGTTATAAAACCTGCTCTGAAATCTGATTCAGATTGGAAACGTGTTTTAGTATAACACAAGGTTGTATTTGTTAACATTAGTTAATGCATTAGCGTACGATGAATAAAGCAGTTATTAATCTTAGTTAAGATTTGATGTTTCAACATTGACTAATTCCTTTTTGTAAAACTATGTAACATGTTACCATGTTTTTACACATTTATTTTTTAATCTGCATGCTGCCTCTTAAATGTAATGACATATGCTTGATTATTCTTATGGATTAAATTGTTATTTATATGGTCAAAATGTTTTGTAAATATTCAGGTGTTTTCCTACAACAGAAATTGATTGTATCAATTTACAACAATAATGTAGCAAACAAATGAAACTTCACAAACTCATTCTGCTATACTAAACTATAGCTCTTTAAACCAAGCATATTCATTTTAATTTGATATATTTAATTAATTTCCAATTCATCTTATTTATATTTACAAATTGATGATCCATCTTTAGAAAGAAAACCTTTTTTTACATTTTGTACAGTATGTGTGAAAAGGTTTGTATTGACTGTAAAAAAAATCATATCAACATATATTTTATGTTACTTTAACTTAACAATTTCATATCAACTTGTCACAAGCCAAAACTTTAATAGGTTGAATTTAGCAACGAAAGGTTCGAGTGCTGGTCGCTGTAAATCACATCAAGATAAATCGATCACTTTATGCATCATGCAGGACACAGTCACCGTGTTGTTACCATTTATTTTTTAGGATACATGTAATTGGTGAATAATATTACCAGACCTGTGATGTGAAAAGATGTGTGGATTTAAGAAAAGATTTTTACACCGAAGATTAAAGGCACATCAGATTGTCTGTTCACTGTAAAACTTTAAGCTGAATAAAAGAAAGTTCACCTGCTGCCTCAAAATTAAAGTTAAATAAACTTGAATATATGCTGTTTCAACTCACAAGTAGTTGAGACGATGTGTAACTTTACGTTTAACTTTTTGTAAACTTACAAACATGAGTTTAATATCTAAAACTTGCCATGATTATTTGACCTAAAATAGTTTCATGTTTAGTGCTGTTTTATCCACTAGACTTTGTATTTATTTAGGCACTTTTCCATTAAAAACAAATGAGATCTTCTCTCATGAGCATCTGGATGTCATACGTGTTTAATTCAGCATTAGTGTCAATCTTGAATGTGTTGTGTTCATAATGATGTGGATTTTCGCATCAGAAGGGTGTCAAATCTCACCTTCATTTGTCTCATTAAACTTGTTTTTGAACATATATTGTTAGAAAAAGAGTTATTTTAGGACTTTGTCAGATGTGCATTTGGTGATTGTGGTTTGTGATGTGCAATATTTCATATTCTTGCACATAAATAATGTATATAAACTTCAGTTTACTCTTTTGCCATAGTTAAATGATTACACCACTTTCATAAGAAAACTTTCTGATAATTTACTCACCCCCATGTCATCCAAATTTGTCTTTCTTTTTTCAGTCGAAAACCAAGCTTATTTTTGTATTTGTGTACCATCTAATAGTTTTGTTTGAGTTGTATTTTTTGTGTACATATAAACATAGTCATCTGTTGCACAAGAAGTAGTAAAGGACTGTAATTGGCAGAGAGCTATTTTGTTTGTTAGAGAGTTATTTTGAAGACCGTGTTTAAGTCGTCTGTGAAGATCAGTAAGTGAACGCACATGATAGACATCCAAATAACCCTCAGTTCTTTCCTTTGTGAGAGAAGTACTTTTAGAGACAATTTGTTCTTTCATTTCTACTCAATGGCCATCATTAATCTGACCGTCATCTTTCTCACAGAAAGTCTCTCTTTTACACGTTTTCTCTTAGATGAGCTATTGATGCCGCTGACGAATAACATATAGTCTAAAATGTGTTCACAAGTTCTCCTGAAGCATCTTTTTGTCTGTAAGATGCCAGCCTGATCTCAGGAGAATTTGTACGTATTTTACGAGTTGGTGAATCGTAGAAAACCATACGATTATCATCAAAAATCTATGGTGAAACCTCACCCCTAATCCCAACATCAAGGGCTAAAGCAAATCGTACATACATTTACTGTCACGACACTGAAGGGTTGTAAGGACAGGACGCAAACGCAAGGTTCAAAATAAATAACATTTAATAATAAAAACACGAGGGCAGACATGGTGAAGGCAGGAACACAGGAACATTAACACAGGAACAGACAGGGTATCAATGACAATGATCCAGCAGTGAGCAAACAGAAGACAGGGGTATATATACACACAGACTAAATGACAAACAGGTGTGATGAGGCAGGTAATTAATCAATGAATGTCCAGGTGATAACAATCGGAACAGAGACAAGACATGACACGGATTAACCGTGACATTACCCTCCCCTCTACGAGTGGCTACCAGACACTCACATAAAACACAACAAAAACAAAGTCTGGTAGCGAGAGTCCAAGGGAGGGGTGGAGGGCTTGGGGACCCTGGCGAAGCCGGCAGCCGCCGGGATGAGACCAACAGGACGGTTGGCCGGACTGCGCCAGGAGAACCGGAGCGATCGCTCCGAGAACCGAGGCAGACGAATTACCCCCCTCCTGGGAATCGTCGACGATCAGATGCCCCCGGAAATCATCTCCCATCCCCTCGCGGAACCGGAGACCCTCGGTAGCCACCCCGGGGAAATGATCGGGCGTGGTCCGTTCCGGATCCCCCTGCGAGCAGGATGGTGGTCCTCCGAGGGACCGTCGACGACGACTCAACCGTTGGGGGACCGCCTGGGCCGATCCTCCTCCCGCAGGAGCGAGCGATCGCTCACGGTGGTCCCCAAGAGACATCGGGGCTGATGGGGAATGAACCCCGATGTCACTACTCCCCCTCGACGAAACTCCTGGGGGAGCCGCCCTCCGTGAACCTGCTGCGTCCAATGTGGCCGGATCATTCTGTCACGACAGGGTTGTAAGGACAGGACGCAAACGCAAGGTTCAGATGAATAAATAACATTTAATAATAAAAACACGAGGGCAGACATGGTGAAGGCAGGAACACAGGAACATGAACGCAGGAACACAGGAACATGAACACAGGAACATTAACACAGGAACAGACAGGGTATCAATGACAATGATCCAGCAGTGAGCAAACAGAAGACAGGGGTATATATACACACAGACTAAATGACAAACAGGTGTGATGAGGCAGGTAATTAATCAATGAATGTCCAGGTGATAACAATCGGAACAGAGACAAGACATGACACGGATTAACCGTGACATTTACAATGAATTCAAATTAGCCACCCCGGAAATTACATACAAATTGCCATGAGATAGTGTTGAAGATGTTAAACACCTTTAAAATATATATCACAATATTCCAAAAAAAAAATCACAATATTCCAAAACAAATGAGTTTTTCATTTTAATTTCATTTCGACTTTAAAATCATTTTCATGAATGGTTCCTTATACAGTGTGTGCTATAAAGGTGACAGCTTAATGATGTTATGAAGGAGAGCAAAATGAGAGACATACTGAATTTGCTCATCATGTTCACGGATGAGGTAATAAATTAATGTTTTATTATCTGTACATTTGATCACATTATTTTATGCCATCGTAATGAATTAGCTGCAAGGCACAACAGATGCATGCGTGTTAGGTGCTGTATAATCTTAATTATAAAATGGGCAGTTCTGGTTCTTCATTCTGATTGGTTGAAACACGTTCAAAGCCGTGATAAAATACACCGGTAACCTCACAGTTCAGACCACATTACATAAGTAGCACTGCGCCACTGTTGCTGCGTACTGATTTATGAAAATAAACACCACAGTCTTAAATCATATTTTCATTGTGTCTTTGCTGCATCTCTGTTGGTTGTGAACTGCGCTCTGTTTCAGTCACACTTGATTCTGAGGAACTACTTTGTTTGGCGGAAGAGTAATCAGGGCCGGCGTCAAGGGGGGGGCATTCGCGGGCAGTGCCCCCCAGAACAGGTTGTTGTGCCCCCCCTACAAAGTTTTTTATTACTTTAATATATATCAAGAATAATTAAAATAAATTAAACATTGAATGTTTCATGACTTGTAATGTAATCAAATGAGGACAATGTAGTTGATATATGTTTTCTTTAATTAAAATAGACCAGTTTCTCTGATTGGATGTATTGCCGCGTCTCACCCATCTTACGTCTTTAGCATATTTGTGACTTGATACTAGCAACATGTTTTTTCGTGGCATTTTATGGATCGTGTAAAATATGGATATTAGAACATTTAAAACGAACCAGCACCGCCTGCTTCATCTTCATGCAAACATAGACTGGCTCAAACTCAGAGATTAGAGGTGGAATTTACAAATCTACAGGACACTGTTTTAAGGAAGTTTAATGTTCTTACATGCCGTCTTCAGCTATTTTAAAGGTAAGTTAGGGTTGTTTTAAATTACGTAAGCTTAAATGTGAAGTGTGGCTATAGACCGTTAACAGCATTACGACGTGATTATGGTAAAGCGGCTTTTTAAAGCTAGGACGCGGTGTGCGCTGCGCTATGAAACCCATTCATTTCAATGACTTGCGCCTCGCGAGGGCGGTTTGTTGTTGCGTCAAGCCAAGCGCGAGCGCAGCGGAGCTCAGCTTGCGCTCACGCCGCGGTCGAAGTTCAAAAGTTTTGCGCATAGTTTGTGGTCTTTTGCACTTTATACGGGAAATGAGCTGACAGTCTGTACTAGTTGTATGAATGTGTGCTTGCTGTATTTGTTGTTTTAATGTCTTGTTTTTGCAAGTTATTGTTGCTATTGCGTGCCCCCCGTTGGAAGCCGAGTGCCCCCCTGTTAGTTATGGTCTGGCGCCGGCTCTGAGAGTAATATTTGTACTAATATAATTACAACTTATGTGTGTTTTATTTTATAAAATCCTGCTAACGTTATGCATATGAAGTAACCGTTTTATAAACGCAATAAACCCCTCGAAGCGACTGGGTTACCAGTGCATTTTATAACAGCTAAGGTTTTTTTTTGCGCTTTGCGTCGTGCCTAACAACGCCCCTTAGCTGTTATAAAATGCACTGGTAACCCACTGCTTCTTGGGGTTTATTGCTTTATTGTCCACTCGTGTTGCCATAGTTTCTACAACCGAAAACTGAGTATAGCACGGACATTAAGTCACTTAAAGGACGACAATTGCAAGCAACAAGACATTTAAAATAGGAATTTCTCTGGATTTACAAATCCATTTCGGATAAAGTACACAACTGCATTACATATATCACAAGTGTTTTTTAAATATTTTATTACAAAAATCTTACATATTGTGGCTTTAAAAAAACTATTTCTTTCCATTATAAAGAGTCATTTGTAGAACAGTGCAGTTCTGTGGATGGTAAAGGTTTTTTTAAAGCACCACACAGCCTGACCAAGTGCCTTTTATGTTTAAGAGTCTACTTATACAGTACACTTAGGTTTTAATGCAGCACTTGTGTGCACTTACAAGAAATCTTAAGATTTGTAGATACTCTCACCTATTCAAAATACACAGGAAATCTTTACCATTAAGCTAGATTTCTGAAAAAAAAATCATTTTGGGGGTTAGAATGATAGGCAGTACTTAAAAATTAGAAAATGACAAAATACTTTTAGTTAATGCTTTTGTCTTAAGTGTATTTTGCTGAACTGGAAAAGTTTGTCCACTAGCTCATGATAATGGCTTTAGAAATCTGTTTAAAGTTGAGTTTGTTTGGTTCATATGCTTGGATGCTGTAGCTGTACATTCCCCAGCTTTGCAGGATTTTGTGCAAGCGTGTAAACAGCGGTCTGAAGCGTGTGCTGATAAGAGTGAAGAAGTGACTGCTGCATGCATGAGAGGACAAACACGTCTCGAAGCCAGATTCACTCACAGAAAGCACTCAGAAGTAATGGCCATCATTCCTCTGATTTCTCCTCAGACGTGATGACCAGCTGCACACCAGCAAAGACAGAGGAGAAAAAAATCAAGCCAGAAGTTTAGATGAACTGAACACAACATAACAAAAATAAAAAAATAAATATTGCTGAATGAGTACTGGTGTTTTAATAGATGGTTTAATATGGCGCACAGACATTACTGCTGTTATGCGCTTGGCCCGGAGTTAACCTCCAGTCTGCTTGTTTATCGGTCTGGCTAGCGACTAAACTCATATCTGAAACAAATACGTTGTGGTAAATAAAAACGTTTCAGTTTTCAAAAGACGAGAGGAGACGGTGAGCGTAGATCACTGCTGTGCGGATTTGGCAGCCAGGCAAGAATTTAAGGGTCTTTAGTTAACATATTTAGTATACATTTATTTTACACAGTAATGTTAGCTCAGTGTAATGGTTTATATGCTTTAGATATGATTTAAAGCTGCAATCCGGCTCTTTGTCACCATCTCTGTTCGAAATCTGCAATTGCAGCTATTCGCAAAATAATCAACTTTACGTGGGTTGTACATCAGCATGAAATGCAGGGATACTGTCATCCTGGCTAACTTCATTATCTGATTTTTTAATCCAATTTAAAGACTAAATACTGCCTATTTGGATGATAAACTTTATATAGCAACACATTCTCACCCCATGGCGTCAATATTTGACGCACTTGACCATGCGTCAATATGTGACGCGGAGGGTATACCTTTCGCGTCATTTTTTGACGAACTGGGGACTTCAATACTATTACGTCCGTTGCATTCTCTTTCCTATTTTCTTACCATTTTCGCGTCGGTTTAGGGTTAGATTTACATAATGACATCCCTACCCAAACCTAACTCTAACCCCAACGCCAGGTGACAACTGTCATACCTAACTCTAACCCCAACGCCAGGTGACAACTGTTTAATTTCGCGTAATCTAACTCTAAACCGACGCGAAAATGTTAAGAAAATAGGAAAGAGAATGCAACAGACGTAATAGTATTGAAGTCCCCAGTTCTTCAAAAAATGACGCGAAAGGTATACCCTCCGCGTCACATATTGACGCATGGTCAAGTGCGTCAAATATTGACGCCATATACACACGTGAGTAAGATCTTCAGTTATGTCTGGACAATGAGGAAAAGTAAAGAAGCATTCATCATAGTTAGATACTTTATCCCAGTGGAAAACTTTACAGAAAATGGAAGATTGACTGGAGGAGGATAATATTCCTGAAGTAAGTCATTTATTTTCATTTATATTTGCTGTCATGTAATATTCTTATTACACATGTGCTAGAAATCCACCAGTACTACTGGAATTAAAATCATTATTACAAGCTTACCGTTTTGAATCGAGCTAAGGCAAGCAGATAGTTTTGAACACTGGCAGGTTATGTATTTTCTCAAAAATGTTTTTTTGGATATTTTTAAACCCAAATAAGTGCCGGACTGCAGCTTTAAACTAATTTACTGATTAATTATTTAGCCTGTCAGAAATAATCAAATCTAGTCCAGAGGGACTCTGATGTTATTGATTATATGCAGAAGTATACCAGAAGTTACAAAAGCTGTTTGTTTATGTTGTTACCGCTGAAACATCTAAGAAATATCTAAAAAGCAGATCCATTTACAAACCCAGCTGTTGGGTTAAATTAAACAAGGAAATGTTGATATTTGACCCAACAATGGGAAAAAAACAATCCAGCATAAGTTAAATTAAGCAACCCAACAGGTTGGGTTCGTCCCTTTTTGACCCAACACTTGGTCATTTTTTGTTTTGTGCACCATAATAATATTTGGTTATTATATTTATTGATTCTTCCTAACAACAAACAGCTGGAAGAAATCTGAAAAAAGACAAACCAAAGGTCGGGTCTGAGGAGGTTAAGTGTGAAACGTTTCAAAAGTTTATTGTTATTGTTATCTCTTCTCTTCAGGTAATGCATTGGGGGGGGGGGGGGTCTAAAGATAGACTTTCGTTCTTACTAACTAACACAGTTACAGAGTTGGATTCCAATGTTTGTTTAACGCTAGATTTTGTGTCATGAGTCGCAGGCGGTAAGTAAAACTGCATCAAATGTCTGTGTTTTATTTGCAATCAGCGGGTATGTGTGCATATAATGTAAATGACCAACATGATCTCACAAAGTTCCGTGGGATATTCACGGAATTTTGCAGGTTGTAAACGACACGCATGAAGTGAATCATAAGTTATCCATAGATAGTGGGATAATGTTTTGTGTGTGTTGCTTGCTCGTGATTCGAGGTGGTCGGGTTTATTCAGAAAGAATCAGCTGATCTGTCTTTTATAAATCTTATAAAAATAAAGAAGAATTCAATACTACTCTATAGGTACTCAACTTAAGCAGAAACAGCGTGTGTTATGAGAGCTTTAAACTGGCCTTGGTATATCTCATTTAAAGTTTATACAGTTTAGGAAGAAGCTGTATTGATCATTATTCTACACATAAATCAATTGTATCCCGATGTGTTTGTCTCCGGTCTCATGAGGTTTTAGTGTTATTAGAAATGTTTGGAGGTGGGACACAAGATCTCATGAGTCTTTTCCTTTGGTCTCTGTGTTTCAAACACAGCTTCATTAGCACAGTTTTAATGAATCTTGATGATGCAAAACTGGTAGTTCAGATTAAGTATACATTATTAACCATTTATCCATTTATTAAATAAATACCTCATATATCTTCTCTGAAAGCGCCTTTTGAAGTCGAATAAAATAAAGCTCATGGTATTTTTCCCTTCTAGCATCTAAAAACCTATGAATTGAATTGGATATTTTTACTGGTTCGTTCAATTTTAGTTCACATAATGTAGCATTAGATTTTGACTCAGTGTCTTTACAAACAGGTGATCAAGATTTGTTTGAGTAGCTTTGTCTCTTTTGACAGCCTGAAGTATCTCTCTATTCATTTTTGCATGAATGAGAATGCTAACAGCAAACTGTTTCCAGGTATAATACATGCACACTTCAATCAATTCATAGTCTCCACACAAATACTGTATGTGGGTGCATTGACTCAGCGAGGTCTTTGAAAGCATGAATCAAAGAAGCTCCGGGGCTCCAGTCGATGTCTTGCTATGAAACACCAGGAAGTCTCTTGTGAGTCTCTTGTGTATTCACCGTTCAGCTCTCATCAGGTGTAATGAAAACGCTCGTGTCTCCTCCAGAGCCATTCCTCCGCTCATCTTCATCTAATCGTCTGCAGATGTTTTCTTCATTTTGTATGCGGTGTGTAGGTGGATTATGAGCGGTTACTCTAAACAACCAGGCGTGTAAAGCTCATCCACGAGCACAGACATCGACTGTAGGAGGAGAATCCACTCTTTCATTCGCTCTCACACTTTATGAAGTTGTGGGCCGGTTGTCGCTGCGCAAATGACTGAAATGACAGATGGGTAAATTGCTTCTGTCATGCATATTTTCTCTTGGTTTCGTGTTTTCCCTAAACGTCTAGATTCAGCCCATCAAATTTATTTTTAACCACTCGGTTCTGCTGGGACTGTGAAAGATCTCTACGTGTTACGATGGACATTATACTTCAGTTTATCACAGACTTATGACATCACATATTTCACCAAGAAATGCATCTCATTACTACATTTTGTTTTATAAAATTACAATATATTAACCAATCACATCAGTCACTTCTGTTAGCAGCACTGTGAAAGGCGTCTTCACAACAAAGCAACATAAATAATGTCATATTGGCAGTAATTCTGAATCCTGCTTTGTATTTGGTGTTTTTCAAACCAATAATGGGCTTATTTGCAGCTCACTGTCCTCTCATCGTGTTTAATTGCTTCATAATGAACAAGATCCAAGATTCCTCTTTCAACCTTGAAATTAACCTGAATGTTAGTAAAACAACGGATATCACATCTTTGGTTCATAATGATGAGATTTTATTATAATTGAGAGATTATTTAATAAAAAATGATTGTGTTTAGGGGAATTTAACACAATGAAACAAAAATGGTCATATAATAAAATAACAGTCATATGAAGAAATAGCTCAAATTATAGTACATCATCCATTAGAACAAGATCTAAAATGTGCTCGATAAATGAACCTACGTCCTACAAAAATGTGAGAATATTTTAGGTTATTAAGAAACTTTATGTCGCCCGTCTCTATCAATGATGTCGTTAGGATGCATTGCTAACTTTTGTCATTTTCCGTCCTCTTAGTAAATGATGAAAGACATTGAACCACTGCTTCATTCCCATTGGTAGTCATTCCCAAAAGTCACCCTTCATTGGCATAAAGTTGAACCGTTATGGGATGTGTTTTCCAAAAGCATCATAAAGCTTAGTAGATCGTAAAAGCGATCATATGAATCATCTTAGACCTATGGGCCATTTCCCAAAAGCATTGTAACTTAACTCTTTCCCTGCCATTGACAAGTTATGTTGTCAATTAAGAGAAGACATTTTCATGTAAAAAAAAAACGTGTTTCTGATGAGTTTTTATGTTAATCTGTAATACCATGATTATCCACTAGATGCGCACTTACCCAAATTATGAAAAAAAACTGAAGCCAAAACATTATTTACAAATTTTTAAATTCTCTGTATGTTTTGATAATCATTCTGAATCTGAGCTCTAACAAAATTTCTTCACAAAAAATGCAATTTTTCAGCTTTTATATTTAAGAGTATTTATATATACTTTTATATATATATATATATATATATATATTTTTTTTTTCGTTTTGTTTGTTTATTGTTTGTTTGAAAGCAGAGGGTCTGTTCTTTCATTTAATGTTTGTATATTTTTTGAAGAAAATTTTCATTGAAGGCATTTTGTGAAACATTTGTGAAAATCACAAAAAAAATGCTGGTGGGCAACTTTTCAAAAAAGGATGGCGGAGAATTAGGTAGGACGTTGTAGATCTAGGAGTGCTCTGGAGTAATCGAAAATTCCTAACATATTAATATAAACAAATAATAATAATAGTTTAAACTGGAAAAGGCATTGCACAATGGGTCCTAACTAAATATCAAAAATATTATTTCACATGGCACAAATGATTGAAACATTTAATTAATCATTGAACAATATTATTAATAATATTAGTATGTGCACATCGGGTGAAGATCATTAGGCTAAACATCTCTGTGCTGACAGACTCTCTGTTGTAAGACTCCTTGTTTATACAAAAATCTCACTTGATTATTTTCAATATTACAGTCGATATCACTTTTCCTCTTTGTTCTTTCTCAAACTTTATTCTCTCCTGTGTTAAACTTTGTGTCTGACCTTGACAGTTGAGGGGGTTGCAGGACACTTTCAGTCTTTATCTCCTTGACATTCATGCTGTGAGATGATGATGATGACGATGAAGATGATGGTGAGGTTATTCATCTCTGGGGTCATTCTGTAAGCAGGAATATCACTGCAGGACACCAGAGACTCTGATCATTGACCTGTGTCTCGTGTACCGCTCCATCATCTCTTTCTCTCTCTCTGTCCCATATATCTGATGTCTTTCAAACACATTTTACTTGTTAAAGGAATTCTTAACTTTGAATCTCATGAATATAAGGACTGTTTTTGCTCTCTGTCTATCTGTGTATGTCTCTCGGTGTGCACAGTGTGGTGTTTTTCAGGGGAAATGAAACAGAAAATGGACAGTAAATGCAGTTTCTTTTATCTTACACATAGCTATGTTTTCCTACATTACAATTACACTACTAATCTAATCTTTATAGTGTTTGAGCTTGTATTGAGATCTCATTGCAGATTTGTGAAACTCCAGAACAGACAGAAATGTCCTTCACAGTTTTTCTTACGGGTGTTTAGGAGGAACAATTGAGACATTAAAGAGATCCCACGTGACATTTGTCTTTCCTACAGGCCAGATTAAGATTGAATATGAGTTTAATTAAAGTGAGAATCATTACAGAGCGATGTGAAGCTGGCTGTTAAACCAGCAGACTGTTGCCAGATATCACACTCATAACAGCACAAATGTCGTCTAAAGAGGCGTCACCGTTGGGTTTACTGACCTGATGATAAACAGTAGAAGGAAGATGAAGAAGCGCTGGCCTCAGTAACCTGTATCTCATATCTCAGTGATCTTACAGCTGTGGATTTATTAGTAGTATACAAAAGTACACACAAACTGCTGTCTATGTAGGGCTCACTGTATTGTCTACATAATTCATGTCAGCGACTCTCAGCTTTAGATCTGATCATCTTACATCATTTATATTTATATTGCTGCGCTTACACTATAGCTCAGTGGTAGAGCATTGTGTTTGCAGTTTAAAAGATCATGGGTTTGAACCCAAGGAACATACAAGAACATGCTGATGAAACAAATAGTGTACCCTATATAGCACTGTAACCAGACACGAATGAAGCATTTAAATCATGTTATTCGTGCATAGTTGGATACATGAACATTTTGAGTTAACTCGCTTCATTCGCTCATGACATTCATGCATGAAATTAAGATGTGATTAAGTTTAAATTTTATATATATATATATATATATATATATATATATATATATATATATATATATATATATATAAAATGTAGTTATTTACAACTTACCAGACAATAAGCAAGATCCTTTTTATTCCTGTTTCTATAAAAGTACGAAGATGTGTTGTACAGCGGATGTCCACATACAGCACTCCTGACTGGTAAACGCAGTGCGAATATTCACCAAAGTTCTTATTTTTCATCTCGTCAAACACCTGAAATGAATTGCGTCATTTGCATCACATGATGTTTAATTGCGTCTTTGCATTGACTTGACATGTAAATATCTTGCGTTTAGCGCTTATCTGCGTCTGGTGTGAACATACCATAAGTCACTTTGGATAAAAGCGTCAGCCAAATGCACAAATGTAATGTATGAATCAGATTTCATAATAAAAGTCATGTAGTGAATGAACATTGTCCAGTTCTAAGGATATCTGTCTTATTTATATATCTGACTTAGATTACTCTGCTGATTTTAGACATACAGATATGATTTATACATCATTTAAAACTTTAAAGTCGTTTTTTTTGTGTGTGTCCATTCCAGAAAAAAATTAAGAAAATTAACATGATGTGCATTCTGTTCTCTCTTTCCCTTTTGGAAACACGTCACAAAATTAACTGTAACTTAACGAATACTTCTCACACAAACAATGTCTTGGAATGTCTACTTTTAAATGATGTAAGTGAAATTGAAAACAAATATTCTCATTCGGTGTAAAGAGAAGAAGGATAGGTACTGTCTTTCTTCTGTTTCCTCATTACTGAAATGATATGAGATGGTATCTTATACTGTAAAAACGTGATTATAAACACGACATCTAAATTCTTATTTCCTCGCGTCTATCTTTGTACAGCAAGTTTATTTAATCACGCGCATGTTCAGGCATTCCTTTGTGCTGCTTTCAATCAACACGGACGGAGTAATGGCTAGGGTGACCATTCGTGCCAGTTCCGCCGGACATGTCCCGAACATGTTTTCAGGTGCGCTCTCCGGAAGTCGCGTTGGTCGACCGCATACGTCATCAAGGTTTAATATTTCGGGTTCAATTTCAGAAAAGCAACTGTTACATTTCAAGGTAAGAATAAAACTACAATGATTGTATGTCTTAAAAGAAATAAATCGTATTTTAACTGAAATGTGAGAACCTCAATGACGTATGTGGTCGAGCATTGCGACTTCCGGAGAACGCACCTGAAAACATGTTCGGGACGTGTCCGGCGGAACTGGCACGAATGGCCACCCTAGTAATGGCATCTATAAACAAACACGGAGTATTGATAAGTTGAGCACACTCGTCCCTTGTTGTGTTTGTAATGATTACATAAACACAAATAAGAGTCGAGACAATGACGGGCAGTTCTTCTTTTGTGCTTTTTACTGCGCAAAAGTAAAACTCTCGCCGGCCAACCAAACACTAACCCTGTGGTCATTTGGCCCAATGGCCAAACAGTAGTTTTACCAATAACAACTCAATAAAACACATCACTTGCTAAATTTACCATGATTTACTATAGTATTTGTAGCCAAAAACATGGTTGCACTTTTCTCTAGTATATTTCAATAGAATATATATATCATATTTTGTTATAAATTCACAAGAATCCCTTATAGAGGGAGTTTGCACAGAAGTGTTGTAGATTGATTTGACACATGGCCTTAAACTTTAAACAAAAAACTAAAGAGAAGGTAAGCATTTTCACTGACCTTTAAAAAGTTGAGTAACGTTATTATTTATAAATGTAGTCAAGAGTTGAAATGTGAGAGAAAGGAAAAAGAGGAATTTTTGTAACAGTATGTGACCCTGTCTGTGAAATCCAGACTAAAGTTTCATCATCTAATGATCAGGAGCATCAAAGTTTGATTTCATATTGATTTTAATCGTTGATATGATCTCACTCAGTCAATATTAAAGATATCAAGATATATGATGTGTGCTCGTGTGTATGTGTATGTATGTGTGCGTGCATGCATGATGTGACCTGCAAAATAGATAAAACACAATGTCAGGTCTGTTTTTTCTCCCTCTTCATTCTGTGACTGTTTGGAAGAAAATACAAATGTCAGAGATGTCCATCAGTTCAGCTAAATGCCACTGTGTCACATAAATGTCAATCTTCAGTCATTATTGTCTGTCTTCTGAACGCTCTGATCTGAGTCACAACTCACAAGACTTAATAGAGTTATTTACGTTCATATGATAAAAAAAATGAGTTATTTAAACACATTAAAGTTTATACTGAAAGATCTGAATTCTGAGATCTCTCTTTAAAGGAGAAAGATTTGTAGAGATTTTATTTGGTCCATTCATCACTGTTCTTAAGTTTGATTTCTGTCATATTAAAATGTTTGAGACAGACAAACAGACACTGTGAGTCTATTTTGCTTCATACACACCGAAATAAAGCATTTAATGTCTGTTTTGAGATCTGTGCACCAGTCACAGTAAACATATAGACGTTTAACATGTGATAAAATCTCAGTTCCCTTTTGAGGGAACTGGTGTGCATTGCTGTAGTGATGGCAGCGTCTCATTCCCTTCTCTAGACATTTTTTTGTATGAGGTGATCTATGATGACATATTCAGTTTATTAATTAATAAAATCATTAGACTGGACTGCTGTTGTTAGAAATGTGCTCTGTCAGTGTCAGTATGGGGACACAGCAAAAGTTTGCTGCATTATGAGCCAAATATCTGAAATTATATTTTATAGTCTTTCTCCTATTTCTAGCAATGATCACATCAAACTTTTAGTATTTCTGCTTACAGTATCAAAACATTCGCCTTATAGTACTGTATGTGTTTGTAATATTGTCTTAATAAAGCAATAAAAGCAACAGTAAAATGTACTGAATCTTGTGCATCTTATATGTAATATCTTCTGCTAAATAGTTTATTTTGTGTGTGTTTCTTCTTCTTTATCATGTTTCGGTGCTGGATATGATGTTCATCATCTTCATCATCAATCGCATCTCATCTGCTCTTCCTGATCCACTGAACCCAACTCAACTCTTCCACTTCATCAGGTAAGAGATTTGATTTCCACACCGATGCCTTTTCACTTCTGATAAGAAACGAACTGAGATTTACTTCGCCTCTACTGCCCACCAACACTTCTCTTCTCATTCCTTTAGTATTTCCATGATTTATAAATCAAGTTCATTTAATAGTAATTCCCAAAGCTCGTCCTGGCACGAATCGAAGGTTGGAAACAGTCGGCTCTTTTCAAAATGAATTATACAGCTCGACTACAAAAGTTCCCTTCTGGTTCAGAAAACAACAATATTCCTCAAACCTGTCTTCTGAGTCGAGGTACAGAGAGGGTTTAAGTTGAATTCCTCTGACGAGAGCTCGCCGTGTTTTCTCTTTTGCCTCTGGGCAGATGTTTGAAGACGTTGCAGTGGTTAATCCTGTTACCGGCTCTTTTGTCTGTTTATCTGTTGTGCTTTTATTCCTGCAGTTCACGTACGCACCTCACAGAACACAGTTAAGATCACAAACAACCTCACAAAACACTATTTACAATGTAAACATTACAGCCCATGTGTCAGAATAAAGTAAGCAGCATTTGTCTAAAGCTATGGGGCCACACCAAAAGACCACAAACATAAAATCTACAATTTACCAGTTTTGTTCCTGTAGTGTGTGCATTTCCGCTTGGTGGTCATCACACCACACATCTTCAAATTCCCTTCAAATAAGTTCACAAACAACACGAGTCTCGATGGAGAACACAGGCAATCTGGCAGAAAGTCTTTTGTGGTCAAAAGTGACTTCACAGTAAACAAACACGATGGGTGACGGGCATAAAGAAATGTCAATAATACTTTGGACTGCTTTTTATGTTTCTGATCCAGGCCCATCGCCAAGCGAGGGCATTAAAGGGGCAGTGCCCCCCCAGATGATACAGCGTGCCCCCCTAATCATATAGTCAAACGTATTATTTAAGACAAAAAGATTAAGTGAACTTAACGTGTACACACTCGGACTCTCTCTCGGTCAATGAATGCTCTCTTCAATACTATTATGTCCGTTGCATTCTCTTCTCCTATTTTCTTACCATTCTCGCGTCGGCCCAGGGCCAGATTACGCAAAATTAAACAGTGTACGCGAAATTAAACAGTGTACGCGAAATTAAACAGTTGTCACCTGGCGTTGGGGTTAGAAACAGTTGTCACCTGGCGTTGGGGTTAGAGTTAGGTTTGGGTAGGGATGTCATTATGTAAATCTAACCCTAAACCGACGCGAAAATGGTAAGAAAATAGGAGAAGAGAATGCAACGGACATAATAGTATTGAAGTCCCCAGTTCGTCAAAAAATGATGCGAAAGGTATACCCTCCGCGTCACATATTGACGAATGGTCAAGTGTCGTCAGGTGTTGACGACATGGGGTGAGACTGGGTTGTATGGTACATAGTAGATATAAATGATATAAGATGGTTATACAGGAAGCATACAGTATTGTTGGTTTATAAATCACTTATTTTTCCTTCGGCGCAGCGGCCATTGTAAGCATTAGTCTAAAAATCAATTTTTAGCGGTTCTGTCTGAGAAAAACTCACGCACAAAATCTACATTTGTTTAATTGCTACCTGGTATGTATTGCATTTACATTATTACATTATTATTATTGTGTTGTTGGTGGAACTGAAGACTCTGACGTTATATCTTATAGACGTGAGGTAATTTAAGTGTTTTGTTGTTATTGTAGACTGGACTTGTATTGGTCTATTTCAAATGAGTTTGTTCAGTCTGTTTTTTACTTTATGAAGTGTGCCCCCCCATGAAAACAAAATGCCTCCCGTTTTGTATGTTCTGGCGACGGCCCTGTGTCCATCTCATTTTGGACTGTGCCTGATGCGCCATGACTTCGGTTGTTATGGGTTTGTCTATCATTAGCTTGCTTTCTGATTAGGTATCATTTTGTTTCACATGACAATATACAGCATGCGTGTGCATTTGTCCTCGTCGTTCCCCCCACACAACAGCATTTCTGATTGTAAATATAACATATTTCCAATTGGCGAGTGGAGCGCCTCCGAAGTGCTTCCCATCAGATTCAAATGCTCTTAAAACATCACGTACCACAGGATAATCTGATGAGATAATTGTTTCAACCACTAAGAATATTGGGACTTTACCTAGGATTGGCGTAAGGGGGGTAAATCGGTCCAAATTCATCCCGATTACCTTTTGGTGTGTCTCAGGCTTTAAAGACCATCTTTACTCTCCACTACCATCTTTATTAACCAGGTGAAACTCGGTGTTGTGTTCTGACTTCTGTCAATCAGTTTTAATCTGTTTCAATGACACATCTGGACTTCAACAGATAAAAGGATGACATTGATTTATCCATATGGCGGACAAAATAGGGCTTAAAATAGATTTCTTTTTTTTAACAAAAGGTCGATTGAAACTAACTCTTGGTTCAACACAAATGTATTTTATGAGGTGGGATACATTTTTATGACCACATTTGTGTGTTTTTGTATGATTTGCTTTCCCCCTGTAGCGTTGGGGTCAGGGGTTGGGTTTCATTCTTTTTTCTTATATCAATCGTATGTTTTTTGTATGTAAGCTTGTGCAAATAATCTTTAACACAAAAGATGCTGATCGGATGTGTGCACATGTTCACATTCGACACCGACACTTTTTCACTTACACTTTTCTGAACAGTGTCGACTCATAAAATGCTTCAAATTCCTGTGAAATTGTGCTGCTTGGTTAGTAATCAATTTTACACTAACTTTCCATTGTGATGTAGAGGAGATTCAGATGATGGGTTTATTGAATTGTTTATATGATGTAGTAACAGGTTTGGGTCACAGCTAAATATTCAGTTTTATACGACTTGAAGGTGAGACAGATCAAAGCATGTTCATATTATCAGCAGTATCATGAATATTATCACCGGTGTGAGCAAGAAAGATTTGTCCTCATTATGGAAGCAGATATTCACAGACTCTTGCTGAAATGAGAGCAGGTCATGAAGGTTGTGCTGAGGCAAAAACTGTGACCTTTTATAATCTGGAATTAACCTTTGTGTCTGGAGTTTAAGTGAAGAGCGTGAGATTCATGACTTCTTCGAAGAGACGCTGGCAGTCGGCCTGATTGTGTTCCTGCCAGACAACCTTTCATCCGCCTGTAACCGCTTCAAATCCAGTCGTGTCCCTCAAAGACAAATTCACAAACCTTAGCAAAAACATACAGCGATGTGACACTACTTTGAATATTGCCAGATGTTTGTCGTAAGCTCATAAAAATAACCTTTAAAAATGCTGATCGGATGTGTGCACATGTTCACGTTAGATAGCACTTTTCTGCACTGTGTCAAGGTGATTTTATCACATTTTTACTGGTGTTTGAGTAGGTTATTATGGTAGTTTTTGTTAGCACCCTTTTATTTAACAATGATGATGATATTGAGATATCTTCTGTTTTGTGCTTTGTATAAAGTGTTAACACCAATGATAGTATCAAATGCTACTTAAGCAATATCCCTGGAGTAGGAGTGTGATATGGCTTTATATCATCACGGCTGTGATTCAGACAGAGCGGCCTCGTGCCGGAGGCAATCACAGCGAAATCACTTTTATACAGGTTTATAAAGGTCCGACGGCACAAGTTTAAAACTGAAAACAACAACAGAGTGATTTTTAAAGCCTCTTTGTTGGGGAACTACTTTCTTCCACCACGGATTTGAAGGCCAGAATGACAGAAAACCCTTTTGTCTATGTGTATTGAACATAGACTGCAAAAAATGATGGACGACGCCCATTCACTCTTTACCGTTGGTGAAAAGTGAACCCACCAGTGTCCCGATACGGCGCTGAGTCTGCGCAGTAGCATTTTTGGGACCCATCTTGCGCATTAGTGAGCAGGAAGTAAAATTACCAAATTAAGGCTCCACCCTCGCTCTCGCTGAATACGCATATCACACGATATCACAGCTGTCAATCATGACACCACCCTTTTTATAGCATTAATTAACCTGATAAGGATCACTGTGCCGTACACGGTACACCCCCTCCCTCGCATGTGAAGCTGCATAAACGTCATTGTAACTTTGAAGCATTAAATCTTTAAAATATACGGTCATGTGGCACATTCTTGGAAAGCTTAGACTCTCAGGATTCCATTAAGCGCACACAAAGCATAATATGATTTATAGCAGTCATAAAACTGTAATCTAGTTGTTAGTTACCTGAACCGGGTGGTGCCAATTAAGGTTATTTACTTACCTTCAAAATCTTCCCTTTATCCGCTTCGGTGAAATTGTCCAAAACAAATAGTTAATAAATCCAAAACGATTTGTTTACTTCACAATCTTGACGTATCTGACCGAATTATATAAATACTGTAAACAGTTAGTTCACTAATGGACATTCGTTCGACTCTCACTTTTCATTCACGGTTTCTAAGGCTACATTCGGGTGTCAAGTTTATTGTGCAACGTCTGAGAAAAAATCATATTTTTCTGGTATGTTTTGTAAATTGCAATATGAGAAATACTGAATGACTTCACCATATGACTTGAAAAGCTCTGTTTGAGAAAAAATTACTTCTGCCTTGCATTTCTTGCATTTCTCTGTGCCATTTGAAACTGTTCTCATGGAGAAAGGCATCCTTTTTCTTTAAAAAAAAAAAAAATGTATGTGACTATTGCAGATCTTCACACTGCGATGTGGATGCTACAATGATATATGTGCAGCCCTAGAATGAAGTATCTCCAGCATTATAATTGCATTATGGGTCGATGTTTGAAAGCATGTATGACATTGCCACAAGCATAATCTCAGCCCCATGATAACCGAATCTGTCGGCTGGGTCTCACCGGATGCCCAGAGGAACGGAGGGGCAGTGAAAGCAGATTCGGTCCGGTAAGCACTGACGATCGGGGAGATTATGAACCTTTACTGCGGCCCAATGGCATAATTAGCACAGAACTCAATCCCATAATTCATTCTGCTGGGACGGGATCATGTCACAACTCCAGCTCATAACAAGACGAGTTCACATCCAACCACGCACACAATCCCTCAGCCAGTCGTATTTTTTATGAAGTCATACATGAGTTTACCGGTAGGCTGTACAGTTTGTTGTGAGAGCTCATTTAGTTCATAATTATAGTTGTTGAATGACATTAATCGGGTTAATGTTTTATGATGTGTGTCATCCAACTGAATTAAAATTTCTTGTTTTTCTTTCTTGTAATGACATATGAGACTTGATATTCAGCGAGAATGCATTTATGGCAGGGCTCAGGTTCATTCAAGGGAATTGGACAGTGCTTAAGAAATGCTTTTTCCTCATCTTTGTCTGTGTTAATTCAGCACACAAGCATCAGTCATGAAGTACTTGAGTGAATATTGCACCTTTAAAACCGGCATCATATGGGTGTATATTAATTTCAGCTTTGACTGAAGTGTCCAAGTGGGGAATATCTTATCATTAAAAACTGAAAGATTTATAATATTTATTGAAACAGTGGCTGCACATATTCATCGATGAACAGACGGAATAAAATTCATTTTCTGTTATTCTCCTAAATCCAAACATCAGTATGCATCGCTCTCAAACTCAATCTGTGTTATCCCTCAGATTCAACATTGTTTCTGTAATGAAGTCTGTGAGGCGTCGCTTCTAAAGCAGAGAATTAACAGACCGATGGGAACCGAAATAAAAGCCGGCGGTCACGAGGGAACACGCGGGCAACACGGTTCCATCCACAAAACCCGTGATCTGACGACACAATTATCTCCACACGAGAACACGCTTGCTTTTAAACATTCACTGCTTTCAGAAGGGACAAAACAACGAGTCTCTGTACAACAAAACAAAAACAACAGATTGCACTCGACAGGTTTAATGATGCTGAAGGAAACAGAATATGAAAAACATACACATTTAAATAATATAATATAATATATAATAACAGAATTAGGGAAAGATGAGTATAAGCATTGAATTTATAGCTGAGTTATAATAAATAAATTATATAAGAAAAATATATAAGAAAAACCTGTTAATATTATTTAACTAAAAGCAGTCAAAATGTACCACAGTACTGCGAAAAATTAGAATTTCTGTCAAACAGAAACCTTAAGGCTTACA
Organism: Misgurnus anguillicaudatus; assembly: GCF_027580225.2. Lineage (NCBI taxonomy): Eukaryota > Metazoa > Chordata > Actinopteri > Cypriniformes > Cobitidae > Misgurnus > Misgurnus anguillicaudatus. The sequence goes on from NC_073339.2 coordinate 48,167,459, forward strand.
GTATTTGAAATATGGGAGAAGTATTCAGCCCTGCAGTTTCATGACTTAGACCGGCACACTTTAGTTTATGACTGAGAAATAAATTCATTTTCTTAATTGTATTACTTAGATCATGCATATTGACAGATACCATGAAGTACTTTTTGTCAAAATATGCATATACATATGAAACTTACTTTAAATTCAATAAACTAAGATGAGTTTTGAATCAAATAGATTTTTGTTACTCTTGCAAGAAACGATAAGGACAATTAATAGACAATATATTGTTACATCTATGACTTTTAAAGAATTAATTTGTAGACCTTTTCCTTTTAGTGGCCGATGCATCATGTCACTTAAGTGCACTCAAATATAGACGCGTCTGAAACAAAAACCCATGTTCACAACATGTGGAACCGCTAGCAAAGGCAGACGGCCCTTTGAAAAGCAGAAGAAAGCTTTTCATGCATTTTAAATGTTAATGGACCCAAATACAAACCTACAGCAAGATTTTTTTTACATTTCTTTTAATAAGTGGTTGGGACTCAATCAACTTGTGCATAAAGCGATGGATACATCTTTCACCCAAAAATTACGTGAATGGGGCTACGTGAATGCTGTGAGTGCAGGCAGCCTAGGGACACAACCTTTAACTCGGTGGCATGACAACACGACCCTCAAGGCCATAAAAACTGACCGCCCGACTGGAAAATTTCCAGATACTCTCATTTAGCCAATCTGATCTTGAAAGTGATGTATAAACCAAAGAACAATATCAAATCTTATAGATGTACTGTAATACAGAAATATTTTCATGAGAATAAATAGACCAAACATGAAAGTTTAGCGAGTCTGTGTAAGACTTCACATCAGATTCTTTAATGTCTTGATGTGAAATCAATGTGTGACATGTACACAAACACCAAACAACTGTCAGATTAATAGCAAAAGCTCAAAGCGATGCCATAGAAGAACCATTCAGTCAAAGTGTAAAAGAACCCATTATGAAACAGAAAGATTCTTTAGATGTTCTCCAGGTTTTTTTTATGGAAACATTCAGATAAAAATGGTTCATGAAGCACCTTTATTTTTATAAGAGCTCTTTGGAAGACGACAAGATACTGAAAAATGAATCTGTTTGATTCTCACCATAAATAATAGACTTCAGCCGACCTAGGCTTTCGATTTTTCTGTAACAAACTATGGGTGACACAGACAAATAGCAAACGTATCTTTAAACGTGCTGTGGGAGTCACAGATGAACTCAGATTTGTGTTCAGAAAGGTGTGGCATTAATCCTATTAGCAAGTTTATTTTTGTGGCTTCAGGATTTTTGAAATAGTCACATTTGTAATCACCTTTTCTCTCAACCGGAAAACAAAATGACGGTATGCCTGCAGACAAAAGGATTATTTGTTCATTAACCAAACATTAATCCAATAAAATAAAATGGCCTGCATCATAACTCAAACAAGTTTGTTCTTGTAGTTGACCTTCATTATAAATGCGGTTACACCAAACACAATCCTTTAAGATGTAATGGGCTTTGTTTGGAATAGCATACAACCATACAATACTTCTTTACAGTGTCTGTATTGTTTCTAGTGTGCACATTTTTCATATATTAAATGTACTTATACCAATGGTCTGTTGAATGCTGTATTCTGATTGGTTGAGACATGTTCCGTGGGTATGCATTATTTTTTGATAACCGCACACCTAACTTGTCAAATCTTAAATAGGCACCAGAGCAATGTTTATGGTAACCGTGGTATAAGGGGAATAATTTACCACCTTGGGTATGCATTATTTTATTATAATGGCCCATCGTCAATTATTCCTTACTTATTACACGGCTCTCTGGAATGCTTGATTCTGATTGGTCAGTTGAGACATTTGCAGGTTCGTTCTTTTCAAATAATAACCGCTTCAAATTAATAACGCATAGCCGGACTACTTGCACGAGTAATATCGCTCCGCGCCAATAAAGATCAATAAAGATTACTGTCTGTGTGGCGCCATCTTGTGACAAACACTCGACAACCACGACAAGACACAGACAGCTTACTGAGACTGAACTTGACAAAATAGAGCATGACAGCTACGAAGCCAACACACAAAAAAATACAGAATGGGGATTAAAACTTCTCAAAGAGAAAAAATGGAGACAAGTATGAAGCAGAGGATCTTTATAAGGTATTGCGATCATTTTATGCATCTGTGCAAAGTTTCGCGGAAGGATAAAAATGTTAATTTAAAACAAATATGCCAATAAAATGTTTCAAATTCATATTCATGTCCAGTTTTTTTTCTTATGTGGCAAGTAGCCGTGTAATAAGCGGGATAATGTAGAGGCAGCCGGTAGTTATTGGGAAATAAGCCCCTTCAGTGTGATACAAGACCCTCCGCTTCGCGTCGGGTCCTGATCACACTGTCGGGGCTTATTTCCCAATAACTACCGGCTGCCTCTACATTATCCCTTACATATTACATCTTACTTTTAACATCTAAACTAGAGGTCTTCACTGGTCCAAAGAAATGTACCCGACCTGAAATGACCCAAATCACTTTATACTCGAACCCGTCGTGCATAAATATTTTTTAAAGAAAAACCCGACCTGAGAAAGAGAAAATAAGACCCGACTAGAAGCAGTGGCATTTTTTTAACACACCTCGGGTTTTCGGATCTATAAAGTGAGCCCGTATAGAACAGTGAGATCAATTAAAGTAACTCACAGCATTTTATTGTCAGTAATGGTGTTACAACAGTGGAAACAGTCATTTACTGTATTTGACTCGTTACTGAAAAAAGCAAAGTCTTTAGTAAACACCATTTATTTATAACACCGTTATTCCCATCACTGGTTCTCATAAAGCGTATGGTGGAACTCCACTTAAACTCCATGAAGCAAGATCATTTTATTATAACTATAGTGTCCTCCATGCATTTACCAAATCATATATCGCTGCTCTTAAACTCAACTTAAAAAGCATCATCTGTGATCCACCAGAACACAGGCGGTTGAGATGATGCCGCTCTGAAATAAAATCCAGCATCCATAAATCACATCGGCAGTGCACGCGGACACTGGGGAAGTCATGTGCGCATGGCTGATTATTCCAATCCCGAGTCATTACTGTTGACTTCAGCCTGCCCACCCTCAGGGGTTACATCATTATTCATTGTAAGACAGCCTGAGGATCTCATTGGATTGGAATAATTTAATTTAGCATAATGACCGTGCAATTGTCCGGCATTATCTCACCTGCTGGACGCTGTAATTGACAGCTATGAAAAGCCTGCAGTAAATTGGCGAGACTAAATGTTTGCATGCGCGCTAAATTAAGTTTGATGACGTGCGTTTCATCGTGTCGCCTTGAGCGGCGTAAGAACATTAGTGTTAAGTTATTGCTGTGATATTGTTTGTGCATTGAGTGCAGCTATAAATGTCTTTTCAGACAACCCAATGTTATTAGAGAGAGAGAAATGTGCCAGTGAGATGTTGTTATACTGTGTTTTCATGATTTACAGTAATGGGGTTTTGTTTTGCTAGGATTGCTTATGAATACTGCGGTATTGGGCGCTGCATGTTGCTCTGTTTACATGATGTTTTTAATGCATTTATCAGTGTATAGACAGAAATTATTGATGTTCTCAGTCAAAATGAGTATGAATTGATCAATTGGTTTTTATATTTTGGTAAATCATTAGCTGCATTTCCATTGCAGATTTGCGCAAAACTTTAGCATTATTTACTAAATGTTGACACAACCTTACTGCGAAATAACGGTGTTTTCATTAAGGGATGATATGCGTCTAAAACTTGTTTTTTTCCTCTCGTGACAAGTCATTCCAAACATAACGTCGACTGATGTTGGTAGGTTTACTAATATCACATCCATCGCACTAGGCATTATTTTTAACCGAAGGAGATATAGGAGTATTATCCAAACATTAATGCCAAGGAAAGCCGTTTATATTTAGGAGCGGCCAGGTATAGGTGTTTCATGGAGGTAATAGTAAATTATTTTAAATCAAAAGAGATGTAGAAGTGTTATCCAAATATTATTGGCAGAGAAAGACTTGTATACTTGTGAGCAGACACGTATTGAGGGGTTTCTGGGAGGTTTTAGTCCCACATAATAATTTTGTGACTTACTTGCATCATGTGCAAATAAACTCTTTCTATTGCAGTTTTGTGAACTACAACTTTTCAAATTTGCTTGAAAAACCACCTTATGCGAGTGTAAACAGTTTTTGCCAATATATAGGATTTTTGCGTCAATGCCGTATGTCAAATGGCCATATTTTTAATTCACAATGTCAATTTTTGCAATTTGAAAGGTAATGGCAACGCAGCTACTGTTTAGATGTGAGAAGCAGGAGAACTGCGCTAACATTCAAGAGATCACATTTGGGATGTTGATACTCTCCATGGCATATTTTATATTACAATTAATGTTTGATGTTAAAATTAAAATGCTAATTATACAAAGGAAATTTTGATAAAGACTTTCCACAAAACTTATAATGTGGTCAAAAATCGTGTTACATTATTTTCTTTCATAATTAAGATACAAAATTATAACAAACATACAACAAAAATAAGTTTTCTGCAAAATTGCAGAAATGATGAACCTGCTGTTTTTGACTGACTGGCATCTGTCAATCATCAGCCTCTTTCACACAGTAATTTCTGTAAATTAACATGAATTTACCAGAATGACTTTACCAGTAAATATAAAAATGTTTTGTTCACACATGCAGTAACGTTTGGAAGTTACCTGTGGCGTGCGGCGAGGTCAGTGTTGTATTTGTAAACAATGATGGATTATAACTTCATGGCCTGCATTCTGTTGTTTTCACTTCTGTTGCAAACGCTGACAGTGCTTGTGACCAAACAACATTGTATTAGGATGACTTTAAACAAAACTGAACTGGGGAAGAGTAACAATCTGCGTCTTGAACAGGAGTAATGTTTACACATTAGGCTTCACAGACGTGTTCACAGAGAGTCTGGGCAATTCGACAAATATATGGTAAGCTGTTTTAAATAGAGATGTGGACTTTAACTTCAGGTGTGCTCGTCTTTAGGCACAGCATGCGTGTGGTGAAAAACGGCAGTAAATAATGCGGGAGTAAACGCGTTGTCTTTATCAAAACGTTATGATGGCTCGAAGCTGTCAGTACATTTTGATGTCATCTGTTTTTGAAATGCCAGTAATCCTTATTATCCATTCACACATAGCTCTTACCGGTAAATTACTGGTGATCTTACAACCTCTCTTACTGGTAAATTGGCAGCAGTGATTTACCAGAACTGTTACCTTATCCGTTAACTGCAGTTTGCCAGTAAAAACTGTCTGGGTGAAAGTTACTAGCATTTAATTTGGCAACCAGTTTCTATAAAGTTTGTCTGATTATTAAATCTCCATCAGTCTTCAGAGATCTTTATCAGTTTATGTGTGTCTGTGTGAAAGCATTTTTTTCTGTGCTTTGCAGTCAGTAATAAACTTCATCGTGTTCATTGAGTGATCTTTAGATGATGTGACATATTGGGCTGATGGGTCATGTTGTTTAACTAAAAGTCATACAGCTTTACCTGAAATATGTTAAATGGTTGTAAAAATACTGTTTGTCCTCATCTTTGCAAACTCGATTGAGTCAGATGTGCAGTGCGTCCGGTCACGTCATGTTTGTAAGGACACTTTATTTATTTGCCTATTAGAGTTTCTCTCGTCAAGTTTTAAAGCTGTTTAGACTTTTAACATTAAAATGCATTCACATTCAAATAAAAACTGATAAGATTGATAGGGCGAGTCATGAAGAAATGTCTGGATTATATTTCATTGCAAAATATAAGAAAAATAATGATATTTGTATGTTTTCAAAAGTAAGCTTGTTTTTCAAACTTTTGTAACATTTGTCTTGATGAATGAGCTCATTTCCTTTTCTAAATTCTCATTATTGTAATACATTCAAAATCATTCAAACTACAAAAACAGATATAATTTATCATCAATTTACAAGTGTAAAAGTCTTAGGGGTGGTTTCCCAGACAGTGATTAGACTAGTACTAAACTAAAATAAATGTAAGAGCTCTCCAAACTGAAAACAACTTGCACTGACATATCTTAAAATACATCGGTGCCCTTTGTTTTGCCTCAAAGTGCACGCCAGTAATGTTTATAGTAAGGCATGTTTGTTAAAACTAGTAATTTTTGTTAATTAAACTAAGGTCCAGTCATGTCTTAAACTAATCCCTGTCTGGGAAACCACCCCTTGATGTTTCTAATAAAGGAATATGCCACAGACATTTAATCTAAAAATGATTCATTCAATTTACTCAAATTTTAAGGTAAGTGGTCTCAATCAATAGCCTGGTTAGCCAGACCTACATCAAGATGTAAGGTCTGGCAACTCTTCACACAAACGGCTCAATGCAAGGGGCGGGATATAAGGTTGTCCCTCAAAATGCCTCTGTACGCAATAGGATAGCGCTATGACCAATCAGAGCAACGAAGAAGGTGACGTATGAGTCCCCTGCGTTTCCCCACCGGTGGAGCTAATTGGTATATCAAACTTTTACCGTAACCAGTCGGCAAAACTCCAAACACATCTTTCTTGCTTAAAAAGGACTTCAGTAGGGTTATTTGCTCTTCTCTCAAAGAAAAACATAAGTCTAAGTCCTCCAGAGTCGCGGCCAAAGCCGCTTCAAAAGAAAGCTGTTCGCCAGCAGCAGCAGCCATTCTTTTCAAGTAGGAACCGTCGCAGGCAGCTCTGTCGTCATCATGTTAAGCCCGCCCCACAGACGCTACACACGATGTGATTGGCCTGACCAAATTTTGGTTTTTGGAGCTGTTAAGTGTATTGTGAGTGCCTAGACTAAACCCTGGCAGCAAATATATTTTGCGGCCGCTAGGGTGCGTCTAGATTTCTAGGCTACTCAATCAAATTATTTAAGCTACATTTTAAACAAAAAGAAAAAAATTAAAATTAGAAATACAAAACAAAAAAATTGTTTAAATGTACCTTAAATAAATTGATTGCAACCACCTACCTTAAAAAAATTGAGTAAATTGAATGAATCATTTTTTTTCAGTGTTTTTTCATTTTTTTTTCATGAAGAACATAAAACATCTGAATGGCTTTAAAGCAACAGAAACTTATCACAACGTTTAAAAAAAGAAAAGCAATTTCACAAGGATATTTATTTGACATCTTAAAAAAGTTTTGTAAAATGTCCTCTTTAATTAACACATTATTCACACAAGTTTGCAATGTGACATCTTTATTAAACAGATTGAATTTATGGAAAACTCTCTGGAAATCCTTAAAATCAAAATGATCAAGATGTGCCGGTTAAAGAAACAGACTTTAGAGAGTTATAATATGATATAGATATATAACTGTTAAATGTGTCATATTAGTTTAGTTTATGTTGTGTTTACCAATGTGATGACATGATCAAATATTGTTTTGTTATCGAATGAGCCAAGCAATACAAGAACTAGTGTACATACAATAATATATATTTTATATACCATGAAATATCATGACAGGCAATTTTGTTTTGATTTCTTTCAACCCAACATTGACAATCTTGTCAGTATATGTCACTATATTCACTGATGGATGTGTCATTTATAAAAAAATCTAATTTCAGCAGATTGACAAAGTGATGAAATCCTGTGACCATCTGTACTGTAGTAAAATTTTGTAAGCATCCTCAGATATTCGTTTTATATCTTTCATGAAGTGATACGGCAGATGTCACGCTGAGGCCACAGATCAAAAATCCTTTTGCTTTCTGCTTCAAATGTGAACGCTTTTCGAAACCATCCGGCAGGTTAGCAGACGAATGTGAAACCTGTCCAAATGTTCATTTTGGAAGAATGGCCTTTGGGAGAAAAATCTAAATGTTGGTGACATTTCAAGTATGTGCCGGAGGCGTTTCTATCCTTTTATTAATATAAGGGCACACAGACCCCCCGTCATGTCTTAAACATTTTCTTCAGCTTTATTGTGTCGCACTACAGATTATCTACAGAACTCTAACATGTACATATTTTACCAGCGTATGTTATTATTGACCTAGTAAATGGACAGATACTAGATGCATTTGTGTTTAATTGACAGATATGAGCAAAATCCTCATCATATAAAGGCAGAACTGAATATGATGTTGGGTAATAACAGGTTCTGCTACAGGAGGGTCAATCGTCGCCTCTTTTGATAACAAGCACAGGGTCGACACAGCTGTTAGTCGACAGACGATCACTAACCCCCTAATTGGCCGCTGTAATGGATGTGATGTAGCGACAGCCCGCATGATGCGCTGTTAGCGACACGCTGATGAGAGATGAAACACATCGGAGGATTGATGTGCCCCAGTGACTCTGACCAATCAGCATCAACCTCTGAAATGAGGGCAAGAACACTTCTTATAAAACACAAAATCTGATTGGATGAGCCATTATACATAGTCATTACACACACACACACACACACCTGTGACTGCACATCAGCTGAATGCTAAAATATGGAGGTTTGTTGATTTTAGTCTGTTAGTTTTGTTGTTTATATGCTGATGTTCTCTTTAGAGGTCTTCTCGGGTCCAAAAAAATGTACTCGAGCCAAAATGACCGAACCAGTGGCAATATGATTTAACAAGACTGGACCTGCATGTAAACGGCACCGACGTGTGTGCTGTCTTCAGCCCTGTACGCACCATTCAGACAGAAAGAAACCCTGTTAGCCTTCAGCTCCACTTTCATTTGTTATTTGACAACGACACCAAAGTAACCGCTAAAATGTTCATTCAAAATTGATTGACAGGTCTGTCAGAATGAAAATTAACCTACCGCCAGCCACACGATGTCACAAGCGCTCTTGGCAAACAAAGGAGGGGTTGGGAAAGGACTCAATGCACACAAGCAAGATAGTTTGGGTCATCTAGGGTCTGTTCTGCAAAACACATTTGTTTTAAATTACTCAAGACCCGATGCCGCTATTATTATACCTGACCCGTGTCCCAGGCACATGTGAAACTTTTAGACCCAAACTCACTCAAGTCTTGGGTCGGACCTCAGGTTTTCATATCTAAGTTGACCCATAAAGACCTCTAGTTATATTAAAACAGAATAATAAAGATTTACAAGTGTACCAGTATAAAATGTCTTTCTCATTATGGAAAACAGAGCACAAATATTGATGCCATCTTTTATATGATGTAGTTAAATGAATAAATAACATCAGTAAGTCATCCTGCACTACATTACATGGTGGCGCTCTTACAGGTATCGTCTGAATGAATCATTTCTTATTGACAGTAAATGACTTTGAGTTAGTGTAGATCTCTGAGCTGTGTTTTTTCTGGTTTTTATTAATGTAAAACTGCTTTGGTTCAATTGTGCAATTGTGAAAGTGCTATACAAATAAAATATTGAATTAAACAATCGCTCCTCATCCAAATGTTCCTCCTGAAACAAACTAAATGAGAGGCTGTGTTTAGTGATTTCATTGGTGGGTTAGTGACTCTGTGTGTTAAGTGGATTGAAGTGTTCAGAGCTGAGAGGATCAAACACCTGCACTTACAACCAGCAATTAATCCAAATCACAGATACACACACACACACACACACACACACACACACACACACACACACACGTGTGTGAGGTACACTAGAGCACAAACAAACACACAACTCACATAAACATCTGTCTGATCACGTAAAAAGCTGTCTGTCTGATCGTGTGAAGAGCTGTCTGTCTGATCACGTAAAGAGCTGTCTGTCTTTCTATTCGCATGAAGAGCTGTCTTTCTGATTGTGTGAAGGACTGTCTGTCTGATCATGTGAAGAGCTGTCTGTCTGATAACATGTAAAGCTGTCTCTCTTATCATGTGAAGGGCTGTCTGTCTGATCACGTGAAGAACTGTTTGTCTGATCACGTGAAGAACTGTCTGTCTGATCACGTGAAGAGCTGTCTGTGTGATCACGTGAAGAACTGTCTGTCTAATCACATGAAGGACTGTCTGTCTGATCATGTGAAGAGGTGTCTGTCTGATTGCGTGAATAGCTGTCTGTCTGATCACATGAAGAGCTGTCTGTCTGATCGCGTGAATAGCTGTCTGTCTGATTGCGTTAATAGCTGTCTGTCTTATCGCATGAAGTCTGTCTGATCACATGAAGAGCTGTCTGTCTGATTGTGTGAAGGACTGTCTGTCTGATCATGTGAAGAGCTGTCTGTCTGATAACATGTAAAGCTGTCTCTCTTATCATGTGAAGGGCTGTCTGTCTGATCACGTGAAGAGCTGTCTGTCTGATCATGTGAAGAGCTGTCTGTCTGATCACGTGAAGAACTGTTTGTCTGATCACGTGAAGAACTGTTTGTCTGATCACGTGAATAGCTGTCTGTCTGATCGCACAAGGAGCTGTCTGTCTGAACACATAAAGAACTGTCTGTCTAATCGCATGAAGAGCTGTCTGTCTGATCACGTGAATACCTGTCTGTCTGATCACATGAAGAGCTGTCTGTCTGAACATGTGAATAGCTGTCTGTCTGATCGCGTGAATAGCTGTCTGTCTGATCGCTTGAATAGCTGTCTGTCTGATCACGTGAATAGCTGTCTGTCTGATCACATGAAGAGCTGTCTGTCTGAACATGTGAATAGCTGTCTGTCTGATCGCGTGAATAGCTGTCTGTCTGATCGCGTGAATAGCTGTCTGTCTGATCACGTGAATAGCTGTCTGTCTTATCACGTGAATAGCTGTCTGTCTGATTGCGTGAAGGGCTTCTCTGATCCTGTGAAGAGCTGTCTGTCTGATCATGTGAATAGCTGTCTGTCTGATCGTGTGAATAGCTGTCTGTCTCATCGCGTGAATAGCTATCTGTCTGCTCGCATGAATAGCTGTCTGTCTTATCGCATGAAGGGCTGTCTGTCTGATCACATGAAGAGCTGTCTGTCTGATCATGTGAATAGCTGTCTGTCTGATCACATGAAGAGCTGTCTGTCTGATCAAGTGAATAGCTGTCTGTCTGATCACATGAAGAGCTGTCTGTCTGATCATGTGAATAGCTGTCTGTCTGATCGCACAAGGAGCTGTCTGTATGATCACATAAAGAACTGTCTGTCTGATCATATGAAGAGCTGTCTGTCTAATCACGTAAAGAACTGTCTGTCTTATCACGTAAAGAACTGTCTGTCTTATTGCGTGAAGGGCTGTCTGTCTGATCACATGAATAGCTGTCTGTCTGATCACGTGAATAGCTGTCTGTCTGAAGAAATTGTGAAAACAATCAGCTGTTATTAAAATAAATGTGTATCTGGAGAATTACCCATAAGTCTTTATGTTTGAATAACTTTGATGAAAGTGTGGTGACTTTGACACTTTAAATGGTTTCTGAGATTATTTTTCATCCATGAATGTAGTGCAAAAAAAAATAGATTTGAAATGTGTCTGCTTTAATGTGCAAGTAAGAGCTTTCTACACATATTGAGCTATATAGACATATATGATTACTAAAGTCTGCTTTGCCATGTTGTGATATTGTTAAAAGGTTTTATATAAATCACTGATGTGTGATGTCAAACTCAAATCTGCTTGTCAGTTGCTCTGTGGGAGATTTTTAAGGACTTTGGCTTTGCAATAAAAATAATTTCCTGAGTAAATTCTGCTGTACTTAATTCAGCTAATATCTGTCCACCCATGAGAGTCTCTTTACTGATAGAAACCAAATGTGTTTGAATCTAATGTGAACATAAGAGCAACTTCACGATCTATCTTTTTTAATGTGCATTGTGTAACTCAATGTGTAGTTTATTAAATGCCAAGATATGTTGCATATCTTCACAAGTCAACTCTCTGTGAACATCACTCGCCCACTGAATGTGTTTATGTGTAGTTGGTGTTGAACAGACATCACACTGTTTTAACCCTGACACCTCCTGCTGGTGTTAATAGATTCATTCTTCACTGAATCCTACACCCGCTGTCACAGGGTCTGACACACACCCATCCACATGACAAATATCCCAGAATGCTGTGTGGCCCGGGGACCAATTGGCCTTGCACGGCTGATATAATGAGATTTGAGTCAAGTTTATGTTTTAGTTTTACCTGTGAAATCGGTATTTTGGATGCACTGAAGCTTAGATGTGTCTGGTGTTTTTGTAGAGACTTTAAATTTAGATTTTTATGCAAACCCTTTTATCCAAAGCCACTTATAATGCATATAAATTTTCTTGTATCAGTATGTGATACTGGAATTGAATTCATGACCTTTGCGTTGCTAACACAATGCCCTTGCCATTAAGCCACAGAAACACAACTGCTGTTGTGTTATTCTGGTCTCAAACCCAGCTGGTGTGTGGGCATCTTCAGTATATTATAATAAAAAAAGTATTGTGATTAAAGAGCTCAGAGTGGAGGTGGACTAAACTTTCTGAGTCTCTGGTCTTATAGATAAAGTTTTCAGCGTCAGAGATGGTTTTACTCAGTGAGGTATGAAACATTAATGTCATATCAGCTCATCTGGAAGAGAAACATGGAGACACATCAGCTTTACTGTCACTTCTGTCACACAGAAAGGTGAGGTGGCGTGCCCTAGTGATGTGAAAATCATACGCTGTTAGCACCTTGCTCACATTCACTATTATTAAAATGTCTCCTGACATCGAGTGAGACATTTTCTTATGTCTATGTGAAGTATTAATTACTGTAGGTCTATAAGTGATGGGAAACAGTGAGACAGGAACACTAGTGTATTATTTTACCAGCTGTATGCATAATGTGATGCTAAACATTTCCTAGAGTAGTATGTTGGACTGCTGCCACGTGATCTTATTACACTTCAGTGCAGTCTGTTTGTCATCTCAGACATAAATGCAGTTACTTTATAGTTTAAATGCCGTTTTTGGTAGAAATGTCAGACCTCTTCTTTCATCAGATCACTTCTGAGTCAATAGCAGATCAAATCTAAGTCATGGTATTATGGGATACAGTATTTTATGCTTACAGATAAAATTCCACTACATATCGCACACTAGCATAAAATATTGATCTAAAGCCCTACATCCACAGAGATACTATCTTTTAATATGAAGAAGGGGCTAAATGCTAAAAATAACACACTTGCTTTTGTAGTACATGCACTGTTATGTGTGTAGTGTTTTAAATATCTGAGAGGTTTTGTGCAGCATTTATATGAAATACCAATGAGAATTATGAGAATATGTGTGTATTTTTACTAGGGATGCACCGAATCCAGATTTTTTTAGGTTCGGCCGAATCCCGAATCCACCGTTTAAGATTCGGCCGAATCCGAAACCGAATACCGAATCCTACTTGCATCCTTATTCCATTAACACAGTAAAACACATTAATGAAGTAAACAACATCCACAGCAGTGAATTTTTCATTTTATTTAATTTTAACTGTACATTATGCCAGGATGACAAGTTGGAAAAACGATTTTGACAATTACCATAAGCCTATGCATAATGAAAGCGATGCGTTGCGACACGCTCGTTTTTCCAATAAGCAAGCAGCTCCGCCCTGAAAACTGTATTTAACTTTGAGTGAGAAGCTCCGCTCGTCAATGTCAGTTTTCACACGGCCATCCAATTACAGTGGAGGAGGGGCGGGACATTACCACAGCAACCAACCGGCTCACAGCTGAAGCATCAGAGCTACCAAGCGCTCGGCTGATAAACAGCTGGCATTTGGCGTCCTCAAGGCGTTTTCAGCCGTGTTTAAAAGTTTTGATGTGTCCAGCTCCTAAGGCTCACCGAAAGAAAAAGTTCATCTCCACGTCAGCACCCGATGTGTGTAATCAACGGCCGCGTGACATCGACCAGCGTAGCGCAAGCCAAGGGTTCGGTTCGGTGGAAAAAAAATCTTGGATTCGGCCGAACCCGAACCCCGTCAAAAAGCCCAGTATTCGGCCGAATCCGAATCCTGGATTCGGTGCATCCCTAATTTTTACATAAAGTGTGGATGTACCACATATACATTTACTTACGTTTTTCATACACACTGAACCATTTAATATCGACGTGTTCACAGGACTAATGCTATACACACCAAACGCGTTACTCACACTAGATTACTCGCAGGGTTTAACTTCGTGTCATGCAAATTTTTCGCTTGAGTTGAATATTTTCAACTAGAGAGAAGACGCGTTTGAGGTGAATAGCACATGTTTTCGCAGCAAACGCGCCGCCCATATCGCGTCATTCGCATCGCCCCGCGCAAGGACATATCGGATCGCGTCTTTGCATTGACTTTGTATGTAATCTACTCACGCAAATCGTTGAACTCGCGTCTGGTGTGCACCCACAGTAATATGTTCATTATTGACGTATTAACAGCTTTACAGACGTGCAGATTTGTATTTATTCATAAATATTAAAATCATGGGCATTGGCGTTTCTTACTCATATTAATGATATGTTTTCAGTTGTATTTTCTGACTCATTTATTTAAGACAGTTTACTCATTTATTTAATGAAATGTTTATGACTTTCAGAGATTTACACAATATAAAACAAGACTACACTTTAAAACTTAAAATTAATACAATTTCTGTAATCATTTTACCATTTAGTAAAAGATGTTTTCTCAACAAAAATTAAACCAAAACACACAACCCAGTCTCACGTAGTTGCGTATAAATAGCGTATAAAGTGTGAAAATCGTGCAGTACATAAGCCAAATTCCATATTGACGTGCATATGATACGCAAGTCCTTCCCATTCACTTAAACGGCGCATCTTTTTTTGTTTTTTTATTTATTGGTTTCTCAAATTTTTTGCTTATTTTTACCATTTTTGCTTGGGTTTAGGGTTAGAACAACTTTTTGTTATATAAAAATGTCATCCTAACCCAAATCCCAACTCTAACCCCAACTCCAAGCGATCATGGCTTAAACAAAAACATAGAGAAACCCTATTAAATAATTTGCTCTAGCAAATCTCAAATCTAACCCTAAACCCAAGGGAAAATGGTTTAAAAAACAGAAAAAATTGAGAAACCAATAAATAAAACGACAAAAAAGATGTGCCATTTAAGTGAATGGGAAGGACTGGCGTATTTGGCATATATGTATTGCATGATTTTCACCCGTTTAAAAGTACATAAAAGTATGTTTTGTATTTTTGAAAGTTGTGTATTATTACCAGTGTTGGGAAAGTTCACTTTCTACGTGAACTAGTTCAGTTCACAGTTAACAAATTTTAAAATAAACTAGTTCAGTTCATATTTCAAAATTTTTAACTAGTTCACAGTTCCAAAAATGAGCTAATTTATAGTTTACTTTTTCCCATATTATTATTTTTTAAATGATTGCCATTATAGCCCATATAGAACCACAGACAGCAATTATTTTATCAGTTTTAATACTGAAGCTAAATGCGTCATGATTTCATCTTCATATCCAACTTTCGTTAGATGAACTCGTTCAGGCACAACACTGATTATTATTGTGTATTAACCATGAGTCCAGGCTGCATACACATCTGTGTGTGTGTATCATGCTGCTTTTTGTGAACTTGTCAGATTTTCATGCTTGCTTCTGTGTAATTTATTTGATTTTACCCTGCCAAACCAAAACCCATTAAAAAGATTAAACCCAGTAAAAGTAGGAAATCGAAAAGGAAACTGAACACACACTTCTGAGCTCCAGCGTGAAATGTCAGTAAATGTTTGGATTCATTCGGGAGAAAAATAAACGTTCGTATGTTTGCCACATAAAACTCCAGAAACTACAAATCTTCTTATCTGTAATCTCGTTCTGCAGAAAATATGCTTTAACAGATGAATATGCTTTACACATAATATCTCAAGCTTAAGCAGGCAGACTTTAATATAATACCAAGATATTTCAACAGCCCTTGCATACAGATGGTCTGATATAGGAGATTATTTCAAGATAATCATTTCACAGAACAGCAAAGCCTCGCCAACAGCACAGATCTGCTTTATAAGAACTCTTTGAATAAACCCTTGCCTTCTCCGTATGTAGCGCTGTTTACTATTAGAAAGACAAAATCAATAACAACAACAATGTAGATTCCTCGGGAATTGATTGAATATTCAGATCTGAACGTGAGTTTGCAGTGGATTGTGGGAGATTTACTCTCTGCTGCCTTTCTGGAAGTTTCTGAATGGGACGGAGAAAAATCCACCGCAATGAAGTAACTTTGCCCTCCAGTTTTCCCGCTGCTTATCAAAAAATAATATGCACCAGCTGGCGCTTCCCGTTCTCCACAGATCCCCTGCACTCCTGCAGCGAGGAGGCTTCAGTTTCTTGCAGTCTCCTCCTACTGTGTTATTTAACAAAGCCGTGTCTGCCAGGCTTTCTCCTCTCTGAGTCCTCGCGGTCTTCACATTAACATTAATGCTCGCTTGACCTGTCCATTTACAGTTCTCATGACTTAAGATGTCAGACGTTTGTAGTGACTTACAAAGCAGTTTGTCATGGGACTTTAAAAAACAAAAGAATTACAGTTTTATCAACCTTATGCTTTGAAGTTCCTATCGTTGTTTATTTGTCCTATTCGTAATTTAGCCATGTTTCAAAACCCACTGAGCTGCTTTGCTCTTTGCTGTCTAGAAAGAAGTGATTTCTTTAAATGTAGCTGAAATGAACCCTCAGAAGTGAGCGATTTGAAACCCTCTGTAGGCATCACACAAACAGTGCTCCTCATGTGAAGTGTGTGCAAGACTTGACTTACAATCAGCATCAATTGAAGTTAGTCATTTGTTAAGATAAAGGGCATGATATGGATAAAAATATATTTAGCTAGTTGACAAAATGGTATGTTATTTCTACCAGCTTTCATAAATTGCATATAAATAGCACACCTTTGAAAAGTTGTGCAATGCATTCGCCAAATTTCAATTTTGTGTGCATATGATACGCCAGGCCTTCTCGTTCACTTTCTGTTTTTCAAACAACTGTCGCTTGGGGTTTGGGTTAGGATGTCTAAAATATAACAGAAAGTTGTTTTAACCCCAACCCCAAGTGACAATGGTAAAAAACAATACATAAAAAAGATGTGTTGTAAGTAAACAGGAAGTGCTGGCATATGCATGCAAAATTGAAATTTGTCAAATGCATTGCACAGCTTTTTAAAGGTGTGCTATTTTTTGCATGATAAGCTGTTTCAGAAAGCCTAGTCTGCACTACAGGTCATGTGACAAGAACCAGCCAATCAGCTTCACCCTTTACCTATGTACCTTCTGTAAAGCATTAAACTAAAACTGGGTGGCAACGTAAAGAAAATGCTGACGGGGAAAGAGTTAAGCATGCTTCCAAGCATATGTGATCATCATTTCAACAGTTGCACAATATAAATTGTTAATGTATAAATTAGATGAATGTTTATGAAAATAAACACCACAGTCTTTAGTCATATTTTCATTGTGTCTTTGCTGCATCTGTGTTGCTTGAGAATTGCGCTCTGTTGCAGTCACAGTTGATTCTGAGGAACTACTTTGTTTGGTGGAAGAGTAATATTTGTACTAATATAATTACAACTTGTCTGTGTTTTACTTTATGAAATCCTGCTATATGCATATGAATTAACAGTTTTATAAAAGCAATAAGCCCCGCGAAGCAGTGGGGTTACAGTGCATTTTATAACAGCTAAGGGGGTTTTAGGCCCTAACAACACCCCTTAGCTGTAATAAAATGCACTGGTAACCCCACTGCTTCTTGGGGCTTATTCCTTTATTGAACCACCCCTTTAAGATGAAGAAACAGCTGATCATAGCTGCACAGTAATATGTGATATGTCAAGCGACTAATATTTTGACACAAATACGGAGAGTTTATCTCACGGTAGATGCTATGGGGGCGCAATTGCCCAGTGGTTTGGAAAAGAGAAAAGCAAACTCACTTATGTTTTCTGTGCGTTTTTTAGATGCCAAATGTGAACGGTCCCTTAGGCTGCTTTTTAAGTTTTGAAAGAGAACTATTGTGTGGGAAAGTCTTGAGTTTTAGGTCTCTTACGAACTCAAGATTCTTCAGCCTGGTGCACAGGTGCAGCGTCTTCACTTTGTGAATGAGATTTTTGCACAGCACACAATACAGACAACTGCAGGATTTCGCTTGATAAATGATCACTGATCAAACAGTCTGTGGCTCATTTATCTTTTCATGGATTGTTTACATCCACCTGTGGGACTACGCCTGCCTCCAAAAGCTGCTTGTATCTCTAATGTCCATTAGTGTGGGACTATTAGTATTATTTAATCTACCTTAACTTTCTGCATGAGTGACATTTATTATTTTACATTCTACGTTTACATTACACTCATAAAGGTTCCCCTTAACGATGCCATAAAGAACCATTTTTGGTTCCCTAAAGAACCATTCAGCCAACAGATCTTACTGTAGAAGAAAACCTGAAAAAGAGAAAGGTTTTTCAGATGCTTCTTCTACTTTATTTTTGTGTATGATAAGCTCTGTACTTTCTCTAATGAAGCAAAGATGCTAAGGTTTGTAACTGCACTACAGTAGATTTTGTTTATTGCTCATGGGATGTTAGGTTTGACCTCCATGCCAAGGTTTTGCTTTAATTTTAGATGAGCGTGTAGGAGAGGACGGCCTCCGTGAGGATTAGTCGTCTCGCGGGAGATAAATAAACTGAGAAAACATCACCTTGTTCATGCTTACGCTGCACACTTAAATCTCATTGGATTAGTTTAAAGGGCGTCTTTATGAATTGTAGTAGATCTACATTAATTAAGAGTTTGAGATGCAGCATGGACTCATTTTTCATACCCATCATGAACTTTAAACTTTTGTCCAGACATCCAACCGCAGTTTTTTTGTAACTAAACCATTCCAATCTAAATTTGACATCTTTTTAATTCTTCGACTCTGTATTAGGATAAATGAAATCAGCGCTCCTATTCACCGCAATATCAGCCCTGAGCGTCCATTATATAGCGCTAAGCTTTCCACGTGGGAAAATTGGATTTTATGCAAATAGAATCTGACAGAGAGACAAAACATGGGATATTGAGCTCTGTGTGTTTGTCTGGCTCAGATCCACCCAGTCTTATTTCACGCCAGGGCATCTGGATTAGCGTAGCGTTAATAGGCGATGTTTTTGTGTTTGGAAATAAATAAACTCAGGGTAGAGAAAGACAGAAATGCCCTGATCGTTGTCACACTGAACTGACATTAACATTTACATTCAGGTTTGGCATTTAAGAAGCATGCAGAATGATGCTTTCTATTAATTGCTGAACCTCGTGGACCGTGGAGTCAAATGTGAGCGCGGCACGCCTGGATGATGGATGATGCAAACCTCCGCGTGCCGAATCTTATTTTCCTAGATGACATCTCACAGAGCTTTGATGAGTGAGAGAGATCCGTGAGTCATTTGATGTTACAACAAGGCAATGAAAACCTGATGGGGTCATGACTGGTGCTGCTTTAATATTCGATTTTCAATCATTTTGTCCTGGAGAGTCAACACTTTCACTATAAGAGACTTCGTGGAGTTCTCAGTTACGCTTCATAGATGTAGGGATGGAGAGCAGATCAGTTGATTTGGGAAGATTTTGGTGAGAAAAGTTTGAGGTGATCTTAGACTTTGATTGCAGACTTTGGTATCTCAGCACAGATTCCCATTGGAATGTGATAGATATGATGGCAGCACAAACTTTCACCTTGTTTTTACCGTGCTGTACTCCTCTGTGTGCTGATGCTGAAGTCCAGAGTCTTTAATGGGACTTTAGTGAATACAGTGTTGTACCTGTAGACGTTCTGCACATACGCGCGCACACACACACACACACACACACACACACACACACACACACACACACACACACACATGGTTTGGCAGTGATAATGAGTGTTACAGTGAAGCACTGAGCCATGACAGCTCTTCATTCACTGCCTCAGGCCAGAAAAATCACCACAGACAACCAGCAACTCATGCAGAGGACTTCAGTCGGTTACACTGGATGACATGGAAAAGCTGGTAAACCGGAGACTTGTATATGTAACCAGGGTGCGATTTGTTTTCAGTGTTTTTATTTATGAAAATAAATTGTGTCTATAAATATATACACATATAATATATCAAATGAAAGAACAGACAAACAAATAAAAAATAACAGAAAAAATTCATTGTATCGTATCATTTGTTCTCTTTTTATTACCTCTCAAATTTGGGTAGGTTTCTTCAAAAATACCAAATTTTAAGCACAAAGCTGAAATAATTATTTTTAAGGACTTTTGTTAGAGATCAGATTCAAAACATACACTGAGTTTTCTATGTACGTTTACATGCAACCAAATAATCGTGTTTACTGTTTGTAATCGTATTGATGGCTCAATCGTATTGAAAAGTCTTTATGTAAACATCTTAATCAATACGATTGAGGACGATCGGATGCGAATTTGGATCGTATTGAAGGGGGTGGTGTACTCCGATCTGTGATGCATGTAAATGCGTGAATCGTAGTATTTTTTCAATCGCATGCAAAAATACATTGTGCACATGCGCAGAACATTTGTGCTCAAGTTCACGTCTTATATTAAACTCTTATATCACATGATTCTCGTCACAGAAACACGCAACAACAAAGGAACAGTAATTCATCACGTATTATTACAGTTGTGGTTTTTTTTTTTGATTGCTAAACGACAGTGAGCACAACTGGAGCTACATGTGCAAAACTCTAACTCTCTATATGTATATGTATATTTATATATGTATATGTGTGTGTGTGTGTGTGTGTGTGTGTGTGTGTGTGTGTGTGTGTGTATATATATATATATATATATATATATATATATATACATGGCCGTAGCCAGCTATGAGGTCACAGAGGTCCGGACCTCGGTAATTTTTTCATATAAAAAATAAAATTCTAAGTTCTCTAAATGACTAATTCGTTTTTCAAAACGAATCAGCATATATAATTAAGTTTGGACAGTTTACTGTATAGTTTATTGTAAAATGACGAAGATTGGCTTAAGCTGCGACAGCATGGGTACAGAATTTGCAGTGTTGCCAGATCCCATTGTTAAAAATTCTCTTTAGACGTAGTGTTTTATCAATTAATGTGACACTTTGACATTATCTATAAAGTGATTGTTAGGTGTAGGTTAGTATTAGCGATTTCTCTGATTTACTTCTGAAATACAAGGTTTGGACGAACTTTGTTTTTTAAGGCCAATTATTTTTGCTTGTTTTTCGTACTAATATCTGGCAACATGGAAACTGAAAGTTATCTAATAAGACGCATCATTCAGCGCGAGCAGGTTATTGCTGATACTACATTCCGTAAGATAAAAGCAGTAGTCATCATAATTGTGTCTGTAAGAGTATCAACAACACTATCGAAAAACAGAAAATAACTCTGCGAAGATGTAGAAGAATTGGGTTTAAATAAAAATATGCCAAATATGCGTAAAACGGTACAAATATACTAATTAAAAGTAAAGTTCTTCTTTAGCAGTACTTCAGTTTAACTGAAAATGTAAGAATACCAGTACCAACTAGATTTTTATTGAAATAAATGATGTCTCAAAATAACATTTAGATGTTCTTAACTTAATTTTAAGAAGTACCAAAAACAGATATGATATATAAGCCACAAAATGAGTGCACGAAAATAGTAAATTTACTAAGTGTACTTAAAAAGTGTATTTTATTCAAGTGCACTTTTTCACCTGGGATAGCATTTGTTAACTCTTAAGACCCCACCCTGGACCTCGGTAATTTTCAAACCCTGGCTACGGCCATGTATATATATATATATATATATATATATATATATATATATGAAATTGCAATCATCAGTGTTTAAAAGGCACAAGTCTGAAATCAATTCTGTTTTGAATGTGTGGTTGATAGTTTTGACAGCAGTGTGTTAGCATTTGAACAAAGTGCTGTAAATCCCCAGTGTTGTGCAGGTTGTGTTTAAAGTCATGGGATAAGTGTGTAGAGTTTTGAAAACTGTGTTCAAGCAATGAAAAACTAACTAGAGTTTGGTCCACATGAACTGCTGCTGTGCAGACTGTAGTTAGAGTTTTGAACATGTGACTCTAGTTGTGCCCACTGTCGTTTAGCAATCGAAAAAAACTGTAAGATAGTGTAAATGGGGTCACGCACTGTACACGCGCTGTACATTCTGCAGTGTTTATTTGCACTTTTAAAAGATTAGGCTACTTAAAGCAATAAAATAGTGTTGTGCCTTTTGAAAAGTGTATTTTCATTACCTTTATCTGAAAACTTACAACTTTCTTCAACTCAGTTTTGACTTTAATCCAGTGATAAAGCATGAACTTAACGAGAGATGCTGTCCGCAGCGAGGCGTTGCCATGTCCTCTGCTTTTTTCAAGTTTAGATTTGGGATACCGTTTAAACTGTTTCCAAGCGTTGCTTTTTTTATGCGGGTTAAAGATTAAAGGATTTAGTTTATTAGTTATTGGTATTTGGGTTGTGAATAGTCATTGGGATGCTTTTGGGATAGTTTTGAACGTCCATTCGGATGGTTTCGATACGCGAATCTGGCAACCCTGGCTGTGCGCTTGCGCTGACGTTTGGTTCGGATTCTATAGAATGTACATGTAAACAAACACTGAAATCAGATTGCAATGTTTAGGGTGCATGTAAACTGTATCGTCGTAACCTTCAATTGTATCAAATTCTGTCGTGTTGTGTGCATGTAAACATAGCCTATGTGTCTGAATTAATTTTGTGTTTTATAAGTTGGGTAAGAGTGCCACATTTTCTTCACCACTGTTTGTGTCTTTAAAAGGTTTAGAATGGAGCTTGTTGTTTTAATTATAAGAGTAAATTGAAGAACAGTGAATATTTGCAGACAGGACCCATTGTGTAATGTTTCAGTAAAGTGTAGTGTACTGTGAATAGACAGTAATAACCAGCATGCATTGTGAAACTGTATTGGTCTGCGCTGTTGATGCCAAAACAAATGTCTGCCAAATGTGGTCTGGCTTTGTATTTTCTGAATCAAAATGAGACAGTGGGACCGAGGGTCATGCTTCTGTTAAGTACTGGATATGAATTGGGTTTGTTATAAATATGGGAGGTTTCCCAGACAAGGTTTAAGTCTTGTCTCTGACCAAAATATATGTTTGAGCACTCTTGCACTGGCATCATAAATATATTTTTATGCCACTATCCAGGAAACCACCTCTTAAAAGTTTTTTGAGCAAATCTAATGGTGCACAAGTTTATACAGAGATAATAACAGATTGACTATTTAACATTATACGTGGCTGGGCAGTATACTGTAGCTAAAACACTGATTAAAATGACAATATTTTTGACTTTTAATGTGCTATCTATGTAGTATATATTTCTGTTGTTTTTATAAGTCTGTCAGCACAGAGAAATGATTATCATAGTTAAGTAAACATTAACCATCACAATATAAACAACACTTACCTCCACATAGTAAAACGTTAGGACTATGAATTTTATTGCAAGAATTTGACAATGAAACAGACAGTTTGCTTTGCATATAATGATTCATATAACTTCAGTGATTGAAATATTTTATGACACATGTTTGTATTTGCACTTTTATATGAAATAGGTCATTATTTGACTGAGCTGAAGAGTTTAGAGACACTAAATGCTGCTCAACAGAAAACCCAACATGATACTGAAAGTGTATCTCCTTCGTGTACTGTGGTGGTTCTGTTGGGTCTGACTTTATCTTATTGACCGTCCGTCCTGCCTGCACCCAAAACATGTTCGACTGAAACGGACGAATGTTGCCTGGCGCCCTGCAGTTTGGATGACAAGTTATGGTAATGAAATGTTAATGAGACGTCTATGAAATCTTAAATCTTCTCACTGGTGTGAGCTGCATTATCAAACACATTCAGTGTCGTGTTGATAGAGGAATCAATGATAACACATCGACTGTGTGCTTCTGATTAGAAAAGAAACAGAAACACAAAAAGATTGTCTATGTGTGTGCGCGCTTGTGTGTGCCTAATAAGAGTTGCAAACATTGTAATGAAATATCATGAGTCTCAAACACGATTGTTTTCTCATTCTTATGTAAACCTCGTGCATGCCAAAGATTGACCACTGGAAAACAAACCAATCTCAACATAACACCAACTGTAACGTTACAGTCCAGATCTACACCCCCAACATTAAATTAATTACAATGTTGTTACAATGACAAAAATAAAGTTGTGACTGTCGAGTTAGCGTTCTATGCTAGTTAATGCTATATGCTAGGTAATGCTATATGCTAGTTAATGCTATATGCTAGTTAATACTAAATGCTAGTTAATGTTATATGCTGCTTAATGGTATATGCTAGTTAATGCTATATGCTAGTTAATGCTATATGCTATTTAATGCTATATGCTAGTTAATGCTATATGGTAGTTAATGCTATATGCTAGTTAATGCTATATGCTAATGGTATATGCTATTTAATGCTATATGCTAGTTAATGCTATATGGTAGTTAATGCTATATGCTAGATAATGCTATATGCTAGTTAATGCTAAATGATAGTTAATGCTATATGCTAATGGTATATGCTATTTCATGCAATATGCTATTTAATGCTATAGTTGATGCTATACTGTGTAGCCTACTAGTTAATGCTATATGCTAAATAATGCTATATACTAGTTAATGCTATATGCTAGTTAATGCTATATGCTAACATTTAGGCTGAAGTTCTACTATTGACGTTAGAGTTACGTTTTGCTGGTCCATACTGATAAAAAACACAAACTTCTCCAAACAATTGATTATTCCTCAAAACCTGATACAGACTCAAACAAAAGATCTGTTTACACACACACAGAGCTACTGAAGGAGAAACAGCCAATCAGAGCAGAGCTCAACATTATTATTCATGACCCTTTCAAATAAGGTAATAATAGACCATTTCATTATAAAGACAAATCCTAAGGTTGTAAATGGACATGGAAAAGTATCTCACAAACCTTCTATGCAAATATCAGAGAACTATTATACAGATATTTACAATGCATTCTTTGGCACCTTTAAAGAATATTAAATGTAAATTACTTTATTAATGTCGTTGGTCATATATCTCATCACTGTACATTATTGTAATGTGTAGAATGTTTGTTTTTATAATCTGTCATCTGATTGTAAGTAATTGTAATTTTCTCTGACACAGATTAAGAGAACATTAATATACATGTATAATATCATTAGGTCAGAATCATCCTCCATACAGCCATAATTTAGTTGTACATACAGTACAGTACTTGATGTGTTATTGCATTAGTGTGGCAGTAAAGAGACTCATCACAGTTTATTCCTCCACACAAACACATCTGCGGCAGTACCAGAGATTTATTTTCTGTGGGTTTTGTGAGTTTGTCTTTCTAGAATCTCTGGTCAGTTTCAGGACTCAGTGTTTATATTACACCTTAGTTGCTAAGTTTCATTTGCTTGTTTATAAGTATTTGAGATGAACCAGCTTAAACTAGCTTGCAGGTCTGTTCCATTATAAATCAGTTGACACTTAATGCCCATGGCAGTGTAATGTCAGAGAGATCCTCACAGTGTCACAGCAGTGTTATTAAAAGTCGTCCCTGTACATTCGGTTTGATTTACGAGCGGTCAGACCCTGCAGCGTTCAACACATATTTTCTCAGGCTAATTAATTAAATGTGGGTTATGTGACTGTGACAGAATAGATGTACTGTAGTGTATATTCATACCCTGAGGCTTCAGACCAAACTCCTGCTGTCCTGCTTGATCTCAGTGCTCATGCGATGGACGTGGGGTTTGATTCATTTGTGCTAGACGGGTGTATGTGTGTCCACTGAACGTTAACTATTATAGCCTACCACGGGCATGTTGAATGCTTTATTTTGGCTGATAGAGGTGTCAGTTGCGTATGCATAATTTTTCGATAAACGCACAAATGTCTGAAAATAAACACCAGAGCAATGTAAACATGGTATAAGCAGAATAATTTACTCCGGACCTGCCGAGTTTTACCATGATTTTACCATGTTGTGTTAAACAATATCTCTTTACTATAGTAAAGACACTGTAATGCAGAGTAAAGTCTATAGTGATGTAATGTTTTAATATACCTGCACTGGTTGTGTAAGTCTGGTTGAGTGAGACTGTGGTGATGTAGATGTGGTTCTTCAGGGACTGAAGCAGGTCTAGCGTGAGGTTCAGCTCTGGTTTTCCTCATGAATGATTAAGCAGACATACTGTACCATCTGCTGCCCGACTCCTCTTACATCGATCAGCGAGAACCGCCACGATGTTTCATTAGCTCTCTATTTGCCCGACTAACTTTGTGCAGCTTAGTGGAACAGAATCAGTCATAGGGTCTCGCTGAGATATGATGTCGCCTGATGGAGACCTGTAAGGTAGATGGACATGTTTGGATGGATTTGCATGCATGACATCCAGAGCCCTGCTGTGTTTACAGGTGAGGTGTGTTTCCAAAGCTTTTCTATTAATCTAATAGAGGACAAATTATTTGAAACATAAACACACATTTGTGGATACAAATACATTTAACACCTGCAACAAATCCTAGGAAGATCGATGGAGTGCAGTTCAATATAATTACACACTGAAGCATACTCAATATTCACACCAAAATGATTTCATTTCAACCAAAATGTTTTCAAATACGACCTCTCGGATCCCAGCAGGTACATATGAATGATTATATCAATGCACACAGACCCAATGGTTATCAACAGTGTCAACATGTTGAAATGAGGTCATGAAGTATTGTTTCAGCGAATAAACCGTGAACTAATGCCATCGCTCTGTTTATATTATGAGAAGACAAATCAGGCAGGCTATTGGCCAATTGCTCAACCAAGATTTCAAGAGGAAGGCAAACTGTGAATGAAGCCAACAGATTAATAAGAAATAATACCTACAGGCCAGGCAGCTGCCAAATAATTGGGGAACATTTTCTATTTGGATGTGATGGCATCTACAGGTAGTAACAGCCCTCATTTTGGAAACACACAGGTAGAGAAGCTACGGTAGCTGCTAAAATCTTTCAGCAACAAATACATTTTGTACTTGATGTCTAAGTATGTGTGAAAGCACAACGGGTGCTTGGCGATTCTGACCGTATAGCCTACTGCAATTAAAAGGCATTCGGGGGTTTTTTACATCAAAGGCCAACAGGCTATGCCGTTTGGGGAGGGGCTGCTCACAGATCCCACTATATTTTTGAAAATCCTAGACATGGTTGGACCTACTGCACTTTTATATACTGTGTTGAGCAGAGAGGCAGCGCTGCACAGTTTGACTGTGTTGCTATATAACTTGCAATGAATAACTATTATCAGATCGGCCCTCGTGGCCTCAAAAGACTACCTGCCCACAGAGAAAAATCCAGAATCTCACGATTGCCATTCTGATACTGACATTTAGGCATCAATTTATAGCATAAGTCTTTACAAGCAAAAGTTGTCATAATATGTCAAGCATATTTCTATACATTACATTACATTATACATTAGACTTTTATTCTAAATCTGTCCTGAATTGGTAAATTGCTCCCAAGTGAATCTTGACTTCCTCTAACAGACAGAAACATCAGGAGTAATTCCTACAGGACTGCATGTACAGTTTTCCCTGAAGAGATTGTCCTATGTTCACATTTCTACTTTTGTTTTTTCTTTGTGCTATGCAATGCTGTCTTTTCATTTAGCACGTTTTTCTGTACTGAAAAGCAAGATTTGTCTGGATTTAGTACTGACTTTAGGTATGAACTCATGTTATATGTTTGAAAGAGACTTCTGGTGCTGGGGAAGAATATCTTCAGTATGATCTGCTTTTCAACAACTCCGTGTGGGAAAATTGTGACATTATAAGAGAGTTTACAGTGGGAATGCAAGTGTCCTGAAAATACTCCACATATACAAGAATCTGTCAGAAAGTGAGAGGAAGATATATGAGTGTACTGTATTGTTTGTGTCTCTGAGGGCTCGCCATACACACTGGTGCCACTTTTACCTCCGTCCACTTTGAAAAAGTGTGTGTGTGTGCGCGCGGGTTTGTGTGTCAAGCACTGAATAGTTCAAAACTATTTGACTTTATTTGGCTCTGACCTTTTAAACCATCAAATGATCACTGGACATTTCACATCATGTATTATGTTTTTCAATTATTCCATTTGTCAGAATAATCACTTTATTTGCATTCACTATGCAATGATTTCAATCTCAAACCCTGTGAAATGATGCATGTGTCTCAGATTTTAACACATGAAGGTCAAAGCGCGCAGGTGTGTGCTTGTGTTGAGAGGTTTGTCTCTTCTGGACTTAAACTCATCTGATGTGGTTTCTCCTCTTACTGATGGTATCAAGTACAGACTGGCAGGGGTTCTGTCATGCGGTGGTACAGGGCCGCAGGGCATGCGTTTCTGCAGGGGGGAGAGCGCATGCTTAACTCTGATCGACGTGTTTTTCTACATCATCTCTAACGCTGTGCTTTTTGTTCTGCACGCTGAGCCTTTTCTAAAGATCAGACAACCATCAGTCTTTCCTCTTTAATTCCCTGAGGCAGCATCAGGATTTCATTTTTTGTTTTGTGTTCAGTGTTTTCACACTGGACAGTTATGTGTCGTTTGCAAAAGATAGATAGATAGATAGATAGATAGATAGATAGATAGATAGATAGATAGATAGATAGATAGATAGATAGATAGATAGATAGATAGATAGATAGATAGATAGATAGATAGATAGATAGATAGATAGATAGATAGATAGATAGATAGATAGATAGATATGGTTGTGTTAATACACTCTTTGGTTATGTACAGGGCTGCAGATTGCTGTTGAATAAATGCATTGCCACCCGTGCAGTATTTTCGATGTGTTCTCCTCGCTAGTGGGACTCTGAACACCTCCGCTTTGATTTTCAGCAGATGAGGAAAAAGCCCCACTGCTCGTGATAAATTTTGGTGCCAGATGCTGGAATTCATTTTCAGTAATATGGTGAGAATACTGAATGCATTTCAAGCACATAGACACAGAGAGAGAGAGACAGTTTAATGAAGTGAGAGAGAGATGCTAACAAACTCAGTGCTGTAAATTAACTGAAGAAGATCCATAAAAGTGTGAGACATACAGAAGACTGTCTCATTACAACTAATGACCACCAAACCATACTTCACTTTGAGTTTGATTGACAGCTCCCCGTGTCTTCTGTCAATTGCAAAGACTTGATTAATGTTTCATTTCATTTAGATTTGTTTTGGGGTCATTTGTTGGAAATATGTTTGCTGCTTCTGCACAGATTTGTACAGATGCTAGGACACATTTCTCAATACTTAGGTCACTTTTGGAAAACTCTTCACACAGTTCTCCTAACAAACTTTCAGATTGGCAAAGCAGTTCATTTCACATTCAAAATGCACTACAACTACCAAAACACTTTATTTAGGTCTCAAATCAACCCATTCTTCCAGAACACTAGCAAAGTTTAACAGCCGACAAACACACTTTGTCACCCACAAAACAATGAGCTAAAAACACTAACAACATGAACACTGTAAAAAATTCCATAGAAATTTGCAGCTGGGTTGCCGGTAAATTACAGTAGATTTAAATTTACAAGTCTTTGTCTTACTAAAACTAAAAAAAACAGCATCAAGCAAAACATTATGGGAAACAAAATCTGAAGCAAAAAACAAAAAAAGGTTGATGATGACTTCTGGTTCCCAGAATGCTTTGCATGAGGCTGTTATTGTATAGTTTTATTCTGTAAAGATAAAGATTTGTTAATATTTAACATTTATTTAACTTTGAACAAACTCTTGCCAGTAAATAACATAAATTTAAATCTACGGTAATTTACTGGCAACCCAGCTGCAATAACATTGAAATTTCTACTGAATTTTTTACAGTGTAGCATTATACAAGGTTTTCTTGTGTAAAGCAAGGACACATCTTTGTTTATAATTCACTGCAATATATGTTACTGGAATGAATCAGACATGATGCAGAATTCTTCAATATTTTATGTAGTTTGTTTTAATTTTCTGGCCTGTATGTATAAAGAGTTTTGGCAGTTGTTGTGTCTGAGTGAGAAAATAATTCATGAAATTTGCGAAATTTTGTGCCAAAGCAATGATTGATCCTCAGTTTAGGCCACATAGACTTCTGTTGTGCTTACTGTGTGAAGAGTTTTGCAAAAGTGACCTAAGAATTGAGAAATGTGTCCTAGCGTCTGTAAAAAACTATATTTTTTTTAAAAATGGTGAGGAGAATTACACTGATTGCCCTCAGAAGTCTTCAATCCCATGTGTGGAAGATGGATTCACTTTTTTGTCTTGCTGTTCCCTGGCCCCGGTTTACTACTATTATAAAGCTTGAAAGATCCAGGACATTCACTAAAAAGACTTAAATTGCATTTACCTAAAGGATTATAGACATGTGAATCTCAGATGGGGTAATATTGATGTTTCACTGAACTATCCCTTTAAGTTGTTTTGGGGTTTGAAGTGTTTCTCATAGAGTTGAAGTGATTTTTCATTGTGTCCATGACTAAATCTCACATTAGTTTGAGTGATTGACTTCATTCAGTTCACATGGGAACAGAGATCCAGAGATGTGATGTATCTTTGAGGTTATTCAGGACATTTTAATTGTTCATGTATTATCATCTGTTGTCAACGCTCTTCTTTTGTTTACATGGTGATATTACTGATGGAGCGTTGGCAGTTTGCCGACTCTGTCTTTAATAGCAGCTCTTTATGAACGGCCCATGAGATCTTCTAGAACAAACTACATCTCACACAACATCACAGCAAGTGTAGCATCAGCATTTAAACCCTCGACTCATGCTATTTATAACTTTATGAATATATGCAGCACACTATTGTTTTTTTTTTTGTAGCAGAAATGGTTATGATTTGGTGGCGTCTGGTGACTTTCTGATTGTTAGTGGTAGTTTTAGTTAATTAATCTAACTTACTGTAAGTTGTGTATAGTTGTGAGGTTTAAGAAGATCCTTATTATTGATTCAACGGTTGAAAAGGTACATTTTAAAAAGCAAAGGTGCAATGCTTGTTAATAAATGTTTACTTTCTTCTTTTAAAGCTCACGTAACACACACTGTTTCTGCATTTCTGATGTTAATCTGGAGTATAGTATTACATCCTTTATATCTCTGAAGAGTCTTTAATTTAATCAGATCAGAATCAGATCAGCTTTACTGAATCTTTCCGATAACGTACGAAAAAACGAAGAAGGGGGAGTTACTACCGCGGGAGGAGCAAGCAACACTACACAACACTGTTTAACTTATGATTTACTACATGTTTGTGTCATTTATATAATATGCACGCGACTATTTCCAACATAAGACAGAAGTCTTACTTATGGTATGCAACTTATGACCCAGTTGGGAAAATCCAGCACATCAAACACACACGCAAAACTCGCTGCTACCCCGGATAATAAACTATATCCATTATTTCCATAAGGCTGGATTTCTTCTCCTTACATCCAAAAACACACTTCATCTTTTGTGCAATTGTTGAGTTTTGAAATTAAACAAAGCTGTGATGTGATGTTTGTAAGTTCTAGCGTCTTCCGCTGATTGACGGGTGGGCGGGGTGTTCCGGGTGAAGTGCCCATATAAAGAAGTGATACGTATAGAAACCCCTGAAATGTCAGCTGGACCTGTAATCGAAAAATAACTTTCCGAAACTTGTAGGAACCCTGGTGAAGTGCATTCGGCACAGAAATACTCTGTAACACGCACAACTGCTTTTTTGACACTTTGCCGACGTTTAGCATGAGGAAACAACTCTATAACCGTGTTAATAAGTCAGAATGCATGAAATACCATTAAACCACCTCTTAAATATAAGTGAGTTTGAACCACAAACAAGTATCTGTTTAAAATAAGGGGGAAATCCAGGTCTTTGTTTATTTCTGCAAAAACACATGTATATCATTTTCATGTCTAGCTTATTTGTTTTGTTAAATAGATGTTTATGTTTTTATCCGATTAGTCGATTAACTGGAACATAACAAGTCAATTAATCGATTATGAAAATAATATTTAACTGCCGCCATATGTCAAAGTTTTAAAAACATAAATCTAACAATTGTAAGGATCCAGCCATAGAGTCTTGTTTTATATTTATGTCTTGTCATGATGGCAGGGTTCTGGCAGTCCCATGTTCTTGTGTATCGAGTCATGTGCCTTTGGTGTCTCGTCTCTTGTCTCCGCCCCCTTGTTCTCTCGGTTCATTGTAATCATTCGTTCAGTCCCCTCACCTGTTTTTCCTCGTTATCTGTTTAGTTTTTCCTATTTAATGCCCTTCTTGTCTTTTGTCCTGTGCTGGATCATTTTGTATTGTTCCTCAGTCTAGTCGTGTGCCTTCCTGTTTAAATATCAAAGTCTACCCAAGTTTAGTGTTAAGTCAGTCTTTTGTGTAGTTACCGTGTTTCATGTTGTTATGACCCGACGTGGGCTTTGTTTTCGTGTTTTGTTCTAATAAAGTGTTTTTTGTTTAACCCCTCATCGTCTGCGTTTGGGTTCTCGTCCGCATTCCTGACAACAATGTTGTTTTAATAATTATATTAAGCTGTAATAAAATCAATTCATTGTTCATCATTCAATGTCAAACAAATTGTATTCTGTCTACAATACAGATCATCTTTGTTGCACCTTTAAATCTGTAAAGTGCACTCTTATGTCTAATGTATTTTAAACAGCATACATTTAATGTATAATGTGCGATTATGTATAATGTTTTAGATAATATTTTACATAATCAGTTTTTTTGTCATAGTAAAAAGAATGAGATGTGTTTGCATGTCAATAATAATAAAGAAGGTTTTGATTTTTGACAGGTTTTGTAAAGAAATGTTTTGTATTAGACCGTGATGATGTGGTCTGTAAGTTGTCATACTTGAAAAAATAATCCTCTCAACATTGGTGTGTGTGTGTGTGTGTGTGTGTGTGTGTGTGTGTGTGTGTGTGTGTGCGTGTGTGTGCGTGTGCATGTGTGTGTGTGCTTACACTTCATTAGCAGCTCCTTTGGCTTTAACTTTCTCGTCTCCATGGCAACTTACCCCACACGCTTAAGGCTTGTAAAGCAATCTAAACCAAATTTAGGTGTCTTCCCTTCAGCTCTGGATACCTGCATTACACACACACACACACACACACACACACACACAAATCTGCACACATTGATTTTGATGAAAATTTAACTACCAATTAAATTAAATTTTATTACCAACTTTGTCTTGGATGTTTTCCGAAATTTAGGAAAGTTTACACAATAATGTTAAGATCTATAGAGTATGGAGCTATAAAACAGTAGATTGTCTATATAAAATAAACTTTTTTAAATCAATTAAATGAGAAGTGCTTGTGATGCTCCTGAGATCTCCTGAAATTTTGAGATGTGTGAAGTCTTTTTCCTCAGGAGACTTTTGCTCTTAGTTTTTATTTGCTCTCTATTTAATATTATTGCTGTCTTGTGAGAAACAACTGAAATATTAAAGCGATTTCATCTTTCTTATGGGATGTGAATTCATCCTTATGCTTTTCAGTTTCTTCTCACCTCAGACTTTGTGTGTTGTAGATTAAATTGTAACCCTTGATGTTCAGTAATAAAGACGGTAAGCATTGGAGTTTGTACACTATGACCCAACAGAATCTGACCTCAGACAGTGAAACGCAGCGTCTCTGATGAGATTTTCGATTGTTTCCTCGCTGGTACACTCTTAAAACAAATGTGTTAAAAACAACACAACATGTGTTATTTTTTACACATGTTCTGAGTGTGCGCAGGGACAACACATGTTGAGTTAAATTTAACACAGAATATGTGTTATAAAATGCAACACAAAAAATGTGTTGCTTCAGTAAACACATTAATGTGTAACTTTCTATTAATTTAACACAACTGTGTGTTACCCAGTAATTGTTTAGTTTTAATATAAAAGAGAAAAAAAACATACGATTTGTAAACTTTAAATAATGAAATCAAGCAGACAACTATTAAATATTGTTCACAACATTTATTTGTATAATAATAAATATTTGACAATTAATGCTAGCATGAAAATATGCTAGTACTTTATGCTGCAAGATGTATGCTAATTTAAATAAATTTAAGTGCAAGTATAATCACTTCAAACATACATTACATTCATACATAAAAAAACACCATTTATAAAATAATTCATTGAATTTAAAAGCACATGTGTTAAACATGTTGAAACAATGTCTGAAATCGTTTTCAACATACAAGTTATCAAAAATTCTTACCTTGTCCTGAAACATTAACACGTTATTTTACATTAAGAAAAATACTTCAAATGAACTTGACAAGTGTATTCAAAGAAATTTCCATCACAAAATATTTAGGGGCGGTTTCCGGGACAGGGATTATCTTAATCCAGGACTAGGCCTTAGATTAATTAGGAAATATATCTGGTTTTAACAAACATGCCTTACTAAAAACATTACCTGTGTGCATTTTGAGGCAAAACAAAGGGCACTGATGTATTTTAAGATATGTCAGTGCAAGTTGTTTTCAGTTTGGACAGCCCTTAAAAATGTTTTAGTCTAGGACTAGTCTAATCCCTGTCCGGGAAACCGCCACACAGTGCATGCATTGGTTAAAACAGACTGCAATTTTCGGTCCATTTTGAAACTCCATTGGCTTGGATCGTTTGCAAGAGGACTGGGACAAGGGTAGATCATATTCACACCAAAAAAAAAACCTGAAGACAGTTGGCAGGGATACTTAAGGTTACTTAGCTAGTAAATTTGAAAAGTCTTTCTACCGCACAGGTCAGATTGTAAACATCAAGTGGAAAGGCAAGAAAATCATTCATTGCGACAATTACATAGTGGCCTCTATGTCCTGAAGAACCGCTGGAAACCAACTGTGGCTGAGCTGATTTTAGACACCTTTTCATCATTTAGTAAGCAAAGAGGTCACGCTGGTACCAGCCTACAGAAATGAAACAATATACATCATTAGAAAATGTTGTTGCATGAAAATTACTTATTTTATATAAAGTTTTTAGTCACAAAGCTTACCGCCACCAAGTCCCACAGGTCTGAGACTTCACACAGAATTCACACAGCAGAAGATCTGGGTGTGGTAAACATGCAGGTCACATGCAAAATATAAATTATGAGAAAAAATTCTTTAAAAAGGATTACTTTTATATCTTACATTAAATGTTACATTTTAAATGTCATTTTCCAAATAACAAATTTGGAACAGAGACAGGAAATCATACCATTATGTTGACTGTCAGCTTTCTTCAATGAATGTCTGATGTCCATTTTCTTCTCTAAAGATGCTATTTCCCCGAGTTTCTCAATAATTGTCATCTCCCATTTCCTGATAAACATGTCTTCTTTCCTATCGGTAAGTCTGGAAAACTTGATGTCCACCTTCAGTAAATTTAATAAGAAATATTAATATTGAAATGATGAAACACTTTGTTTAAAGTTATCTGCAGTTAAGTATATTACAAAGACTGGCATGTCCAGACATTGGGGATATTCCTTAAAGATTTCACCAACAGTTGGTGATTTTGTCATTACCTGTATCCATCTCCGTTGATGACTGAAGGTTTGGTCAATGGCATTCTTTATTGATGATGTCCTCTCACGTCAACTCCATTGAAGCTTCTGTCTGATGTTCTGTAGTCTCATTTTTATAAATCCACTGTGTGATGGCCCATCAAAAAAAAAGAAAAAATAAAGAAAAATGCTCCTATCATGATCAATGCAAAAATAGCACTAAGTTAGAGTCAAGTACAGTTTTTATACACATTGTCAAGTAAGTCATTTCATACACATTAATGAAGTATGTAAAACAAAGCATCCTTACAGTACATGTCCCTCATTTTGACCAAATGAGACCATAATCCAACAACACAATCTCCTTTGCGAGTGCCAGCTTTTCTTTTTCAGATGGATAGCTGAAAAAGATTACAAACAAACATTGACACAAGAATTGTGATTTACATCTAGTAGCACAAGACTACACCCATTTTATTCACTACCTAGCACTTCAGCCTTACTGCAAGCAGTGAAAGGTTCGTAAATTTTGACTCCTTACATTTAGACCACTACGTTATGTTGAACGCGAGGGCGCGACACGAAAATAAAAAACATTATTATAAAATGTGGTGGTGCATCCAGTATGTTACAGCATCACCGAATAATAATGAGTTTTACCGTCTTTTGTCTCGTCATGCCGCTCACAGGTGTACAGTAGGTACAGTGACGTGCATACTGATCCACCATGTGCTTAACCAAACGCGACGAGGCGTCGCGATAATCGAAAGGCATAATTTATAATATCCCGTCCTATTAACGTCAGGACATAAACTGAAAAGAAACCCGTTACCGCGTGTCACGTCTATTTATGACACGGTGTTAAAGATTTACGTTAAAGTGCTGCAAGTGTCACACATACTAACCCGTAGTCCAATGTGCCTTTCATTAAACAATGACTGTTAACATGAATCTCCAAACGTAACTTTGCAAAACGAGCGAGCATTTAACGTTACCACAATAAAGTTTAAATTAACAGTCTCCTGCACAATTAATGCTAAAGTTTATTACACTAAATGAAAAATAGATATCATATTATAACGGTAATTTTTTATTTAAATTCTTACCTGATGCAGACAGGAACATTCTTGACCTCTTGACTGGAAATGCGGTTGAAAAAAGAACGTCACAGCGCAGGCGCAACACAATATGCATTCTTGTCTGTTTTTTTCTCCTTAATAAAACAAATACAAAATAGACTGCCAAGGCTCAATAATAATGTTCACGAATTTCATAATAATAAAATAATAATAACACACGCAAAAAAATATACAACAATGCGTGGTTGTCTGTCCAAGTGAAACGTCATCAGCTGACTCGTGTGAACTTACAACAGCCACCAATGGAAGAGAACTCCTGCATAATGTTTGAAATAGTACTCTTATTGTGTCACAAAATGTATATTCAAAAGCTATTTAGGCGAGAATGTATGTATAAAAATATCAAATGTGCGGTCGGTTAATAAAGATAGCGTTTATTAAAAAATCTGCTCCGACTCTTTCGGAGTTCTGATCCAGACAACCACCGGATACTCAGCGCTAATGTACCCCGCCCAACGCAGCTTGATCTCGGCAAGTCCTTATGAAAATCCCCGCTGGCTGTTATGTGGTAGTAGTGGTTAACAGTAGATATATTTTGGTTAACAGTAGATATATTTTATTTTGTTACTTCGTTTAAATATAAATCATCATTAAATTACTGGTAAACATGTTTTACACATTCATTGTGTAAGCAGTTAAGCATAATATTTACACATTATGTGTCAGTTCTAACACAAAAATGTGTTGGAATCCTTTTACACATATTTTGTGTAAAATTTTAACACATCAATTTTAAGAGTGTACATTGTGAGGTCAGATCTCACTGAAACGTCTTTGAATAGTGAATACAGATCAAAGTGCTGCACGTAAGACTGAAGATGAAGGATTTTCTGATGCTTCTTTACAGTCTTGTGTCAATTGAATGATGTTGACTATAATGAGAACGGGAAGAAGGTTAGTTCTCTGTGATACGAAAGATATTCACTCTTTGGTGTATTGTTAAACTGCACATTATATGTGCAGGTTTTGTTGTACTGCTTTATATCTGCTGGAAAAACTATTGATTTATATAAAACCGCCGAGAAACTTTAACATCTATTTCATTGAGATCAATAGTTAGTGTAGATGATAGAGAAGAAGCCTGAGATCTACAGCAATCTGCAGTGAACTTCAATGATTGTAAATCAGGCTGTGTGGGAAAACATGACAGAATTTCTTAAAACTAGATCGAAACTCATTCAAAATTATATTGAGTTGTTACACTTTTATTGAAATTTTAGCTTCTAGGCTTAATTTTTACAAATGTAGATATTGAGTAACAAGTACAGTAAGCCTGATGGTTGTGCAGCTTAACAATATTAACCTGTTATATCAAAGTCATAAACTAAAACCAGTACAGTATATAAATGCTGGAATGCAACACTCAGTAACCATTGACACCCGGATGGGGTGTGTCCAGCAATGGGACAAAGTTAAAAATCATTTAATTTTATGAAAATAATACATGACTTTTGGAAGCAACTACCAATTGGAGTGAAGCGTGGAGTTCACATCCATGTTTCGTAAGTTACTGAAAAGAGGTTACTCAGTTTATAGTTGTTACCAGGACCACAAAAAACGCCTCCTAACAATCTCAAAAAGACGGGCAACACAAAGGCTGCATCCAAAATAACCTACTTCCATACTATAAAGTAGACAAAAAGCAGTAGGCGGGGCGAGTAGTATGTCCGAATTCAAAGTATTCAATAAACAGTAGGCAAAAAGTACCCGGATGATCAACTACTTCCACCAAGATCCCAAAGTGTTCATTCGATAGACCCTTTAGTATCCCGTGAGCCCCCGGGAGTGGATCCAACGAAGAAGAAGACGGAGGGGCGCTGTTTTATTAAAAAATGTCCAAAAGCTGTAGTGTGGCTCTATTCATATGCAAATACAGTAAATATATTAAACAGCTGTCCCTTGTGATTAAATTGCGCTAGTTTAACATCACTCCTATTAACGACTAACTTGATGTTAGGACAATGTTTGTAACGTGATGTATCAAGATGGCGGATATAGTACATCCAAATTTATTCATACAATATAGTAGGCCTAACTACTGTTTTAACGGTATCTCATCTAATTCAGTACCTACTGTCACAGTATGAGATTTCAGGTTTGGCATGCTCTTGACAGCGCTCCATAGCATGTTTTTGCGTTTTTATGTGAGGTTTTTTTTAGTGCTTGTGTAGACAAGATTTTTCTTTGAAACTAAGGAGGAAATACTATTTATAAAAATAAGCGTGCACGTGTTGATCAGGCCAAAATCTTGCTGGTTTAGCTGGTTAAAAAAGCTGTTAGAGACACACAAGCACATGCTTGAGCACAAATAGCACCAACAACATCCAAAAAGCAATGCTGCTATTTTCAGCAAGGCAACTTTTCAAATGCCAAATAATGAAGCGTTGCTTTGCAACCAAACTTCCTCTCCGATATCACGTCATGCAGTATGATTATTAAACAGAAGTGTGAGATCACAGAGACAGATATTCTGTGTCTTTAACTAGAAACAGCACAATAGCTGTAAGCTGTGATGTTATTGTGTTATTACATTGAAGAGAGACTTTAAAATCTACTCATCTGTAAACTCTTATCTTTTGAATGGAAATACCTGATTGTATTGAATGTCCATTAGATAAAATATTGTTACAAGCATGTATTTTAATCCCGAGCGTGATTGTTATTTGAAATGTTTGATGTCTTAGTTTAAATCAGTTAAATCCACGCTGCGTCAGAGAGCTGACACTTTGGGAAAGCTTAGAAGAGGTATGAATATGTATTCATATTCACTCGATGGTTGGGCGTGACATCATAGGCGGAAGCCAGAAAGGATGAAAAGGAACATATGCCGAAGCGGTGTGTACAGGCACGCTGGAAGTATGGCAAATGAGAAGCATCGTCTCGTTCCCTTGTGTTACATATGTAACCTGAGACCTTTTACAATGCAACATGTAATACAGCAAACAGCAACATTGGTATCATATTTACTGTTTTAATTGGACCACTAAAGCCTGTAAACCTAAAAACAAGATTTGGTGTATTTTACAAGAGACTGTAAAAATACATGAAACTGTCACTAGAGAAATCTACATTGTCTTACCTTCTAGGCCTGGAAAGAACCATTTTAATATCCTCTAACATTACCATGTTTTAATAATTATGTGAAGTGTTTAAAGTGTTATCATAGTGAAATTCATGCATTATCCTCATCTTTAACAATCCTTCTTCCTCAACTTCAGCATAATTTACCCGTGATTTAGCAATTTCATGAAAGGTTTTCTGAGACGTTGTTGCATGTTGTGCTGTTGGAAACATGAGCCAAACCATTCTTATAAACACCGTGAGACTCAGATTTGACCTTTTATTCAGTTATGTGAAAAATATCTCCTGAGATCAGCTTCAGATGAATTCCTGGAAAACTGCTCGAATGAATCATTGAATTATGGACACATGAGCTCATTTGTCTCTAGACGCTCTGGTTTAGATCCGTCTCTGAGTCGATATAAGATAAGATGTGACTGTTACCTTCCCTGTCTGTTCTCCTGTCTTCTCTCGGGACTACAGTTCCCATAATCCTCCACTCTTCCTCACCTGTTTTGTGTTTGTCATCATCATCCTCACCCGTCACCCATCATCCTCGTCATCTCCACTTCATTTAAGCTCCCCATCTCCCTGCTGTTGGTTGTCCGTTGTATTTAAAGTGTGTTTCTTGTCTGTTTTTTTTATTATTATAGTTAAAGTTGATCTTATTCCTTATCCTACAGTCTCCAGTCATCTCCTTCTTCACACACGCCTAACAATGACATCCGTGTTGTAGTCAAGTCCAACTCAAGACCAGCGAGTGAGTAAATGTTTCATCTGGACTCAACACTCGATCTCTGGTCTTGGTCTTGAGTTGGACTCGACTACAACACTGAGTGAGATTACTATAAACCCCAAACAGGAAAGAAGATAAAAGAGCTTCGAGTATAAATCACCCAAACATGAATGTTATTATTATTTATTCTGTTGTTGTATGCTGCTTGTTTACAAGAACAATTTATACGACAATAATAATTCTTACTGTAGTATTACCTATCCAGCTGAAACATTGTCCTCCTATAGTATTTGATTTGTTCATTATAGAGCGAGAGTAATATTTTATCACTCACAGATTGCTCTTTCATAACTCAAGAGATTTAATTAAGTTCTCAGGGAAGAATTCATTATAGAAGCAACTTTGTTTCACTGAAATGATGCAATGTTGCCAGTATACAAATGGAGTAGATATAAAACAAAAGTTCATGCACCGTTGAGATCTTAAACTCTGGAGGAGAAACTTTCCTCAGGACAAGTGGTTGATGATAGAGATCTCATATGGGCTGAAAGTGAAGAACATGACACAAATCTCAGTTGTTGAGATCCAAGATAGCATTGGTGCTATTGTGTGGTAATTTTGTTTATAGCCTGATTTTTCAGCTCCTTGGTCATAGAAAAACATGGTTTCATTTCTGTGTTAGCTGTATATAAGTACGTTAACATGCAACAAAATAATCCATTTGTAATTGTATTGTGATTGAAAAGCCTCCATGTAAACACTTTAATCAATACAATTGAGATCAATCGAATGCAAATTTTGATCGTATTGAAAGGGGTGGTGTAGTCCGATCTGTGATCCGATCCTCAATCGGATGCAAAAATACAAGAAGAATTGTGCTTAAGTTCACGTCTTATATTTATCTCTTATTTAATTATCACGTGATTCACATAAACATGCAAAAGCAAGACAATGGCAACACACATTATTAAGGTAATGGGGTCATGCGCTGTACATACTGCTGCATTCATGTCTACTTTGCATAAAGCAATAAAATAGCGTTGTATCACTTTCAACAAGTGTGTTTTCTTTGCCTATATCTGAAAACTTCTTCAGAACAACTTTCTCCAACTTAACTTTGTACATTTATA
This sequence comes from Misgurnus anguillicaudatus, assembly GCF_027580225.2. Taxonomy (NCBI): domain Eukaryota; kingdom Metazoa; phylum Chordata; class Actinopteri; order Cypriniformes; family Cobitidae; genus Misgurnus; species Misgurnus anguillicaudatus. Next base: position 48,209,088 of record NC_073339.2, read on the forward strand.
AAGAGATAAAGCGTGTGATGATGTGCGCTGGGTTGCCAAGTCCTCTGCTTTTTGCGGACATCAGATTTGGGCTTACCCTGGCAAATGTTTGGTTGGGATTATATTGAATAGACGCATGTAAACAAACATTTTAATCAGATTGCAATGTTTAGGGTGCATGTAAACTGTACTGTCATAACCTTTAATCGGTTAAATTCAGTCAGATTGACAAAAATTGGTGCATGTAACATAACAATAAAAGCTTGAGTTGACTAAACCTGATGTAATTTAGATTCATTATTCTTACTGTAAACCTGCATTTTAATATATGCATCCATATATATGCTTTGCCTTTTGAATAATAAAGATTTTAAAACGTTAATATAATAAAATGTTTAGTTTCATGCATCATAAGGATTTCTTGTTTTTTACTATGATAATTTAGTTGAATGTACAATATATAATAAAACACTTAACAAAATTTATAGTACAGTATCATACAAAACATCCTAAAGGGGACATATCATGAAAATTTGACTTTTTCCATGTTTAAGTGCTATAATTGAGTCCCCAGTGCTTCTATTAACCTAGAAAATGTGAAAAGATCAACCCAGTAACTTAGTTTTGGTAAACCATTCTCTGCAAACATGTGAAAAAATAGCTCCACATTGTGATGTCAGAAGGGGATCTTATTGTAATAATACCGCCCCTTAATCTGCACTATCCAACCACGGCACTGCCATTTAGTGCCGAGATCAACTCATTTGCATTTAACAGGACATCACCCAAAACAGCACATTATTGTCCACACCTACGAAGTGTCAATTTTAACATCTTATAATAAATTATCCAAATGATATTTTTAAAGATAAAATTTCACAGAGGCACTCTGCGGACACCAACGATTTATTTGACATCTTCAAAAAGTCTTGTGAAATGTCCTCTTTAAACTGAATGTTTTAACATTGTCACTCAATGATTTATGATTATATGTTATAAGGAGAGAGTGTCTCATATGTTTAATATCTTTAAATCTCATTGAAATATCATCAGTGTCTCATCTAAAGCTTTCTGACTTCACCTCACATCACCTCATGTTGTGTCTTTAATAAGAGGACAGAAAGTCTGAAGGTCTTTAGTTTTTAGTCGACAGCTCCTACATGTACTTCATCTTTCTGTCATGTTGTCCTTGTAGGAGTGTCGCTCTACACTGTGTGCTATTTTTGGAGATATCAAGATATTTTTCTTTCACTGTACTGAGAGACTGTCAACAGGATGATACTGATTTCTGCTCATTGAAAAATGCATCTTGATTTAAGAATCTGTAGATATTTGTCCTGAAAAAAGACAAAAGTACTAAGTAAGAAAGTCATTTTTTGCTGTGTATACATTGTATCATTGTTTGTGGCTCTCTTGCATCTGCAAGTGATTTGTTATACACATCCTGTATGTCGCAGACGTTGCATTACTCATCACCATCAGAGTTAAGCAGTAAAGCACAAACAGCAGTGTTTCCCTATACATGCAGTTACAAAAAATACACACGCATCAGCCCGCATATCCAAATGTGTGAGTTTGTGTACGCTGGCGGTTGTAGTTTTGTGTGTGGCTCGTCATCCTCCACACATCCTCAGAAGGTTTTTGTCTTCTTGTTTCATTGACGGGTGTTGTTCGAGTGATATATTACAGATACTGCTGCAGGTGAATGTAGCAAACATCAAATACGGCCAGTGGGATTTTTTTATAGAAAGACTAAAAATACAGGAGAAATACAGGGAATTATTTCAACAGGATGATGGCGGGAACGAATGGAGAAATATGTGAGAATCCCAGGAAAACGGGAGGGTTGACGGTATGAATGCGATGATGACCAATAGCACATAATGTCTAGATGACATCATCAATAAAGTCACTTCAGAGGCGGAGCATGTTTGATAAAAGATTATTAAACATGCACAATAATATGTTTTTTTAAGTAAATAGGGTATTGATTTCATGTTGACCAATAGCATTTTTACACCCACAGTTTTAGTATTTTATCCATGTTATTTCACTGAAGTTTTACATGTAAAACACCAGAATTAGGTTGACACCCATTTTCCACCCGTGTGTTTTAATGCTAGAATATTCAGTGACATTGATATGATAGTTTTAGTGTGATGCTGTTTGCTCAGCAGGTGCCATCTCTCAGCGTCTGTGTGATCTTGAGAGGGTCTTCAGTTGTAGCAGTCCGTCTCATTGCAGGGGTCCGGTCGGTGTGAAACCCACTTTCTCATGTTGTGTGTGTGTGGTAACACAAACAGTTTGGATCGTCTCTGCGGGTCGGTTAACTGTGAAATGACTGCAGTTTGTAAATGATACAAGTATTACTGTATGTGTTAACAGGTGCTTTTCAACATCAGTGTTTCTTTCATAAATTATTCTTAAAACTCAAACAATAACAAGTGTGTTTCATTTTCATTGTTGTAATGCAGTATTTTAACCGTGTATTGATACTTTGTGTAAATACTTCACAATGTGAATAATATATAAAAATGAATTGTTTTTTTGTAGATACCAAAATATCATGATTCCTTGTGCATTAAGATCATCTTAGCAACCATCAATACCCTAACAACCATTTACACCGGCACACATTGATTTTCTCCTGAATATCACACATGTAAAGCCATGCCATTAAGATATTAGGGTTGTTTAATTCACTCAACTAGACAATAGAGAGAGATCGACTGTAGAAAGATCACAACCCAGATATTATAGAGCTGAATGGGAACAGATCTTGGGTCAGCACGGTTAAGTCATGAGGTCTGTTTGTTGTTACATGAATTTTTGTTTTCGATCAGACCAGCTGTGTGGTTTCATCGTTTGTCACACATCACTGCAGGGATAAACACAACGTCACAAACTTCACAAATGACATTTGAGCTGGTAAACATTGAGCGAGCGCGGGGGAAGCTTAATGCCGCCAGCACAGATTTCAGACGCACGCTTCTATTAGTCTTCATGACAAATCACTTACATTATGAACTTCTGATGGTGTGGTGTGCTGGAGATGCTGAGAAGAAACTGAGGTTGCAGAAGTGTTGCACCTCACGCCTGTATTTATTTTTTTATTTTATTTATTTTGGGGTGTTAAATCTGAATGCTGCAGAACATCTCATTGAAACAAAAGTGGCTTAATATAACCCAGATCATAAGAGTCTGTCAGGAAGCAATACTAAAGTCATGGTTTCATATATACGGTAAAGTGATGTACATACTGATAACATACAATGTAAGGCCCCTATCATAAACCCACCGCAATGCAGCACAATGTGCAACACAAGTGTTTTTTTTTTGCTAGTTTCAGCCCGGCACAGGTGTCATTTTTACGTCTAGCACCACGTAGTTTAAATAGCAAATGCATTTGCACCCATTATTGCGCCCATGGGTGTGCTGGTCAGAAAACGAGGCATGTTCAGGTGCATTATTGGCACTTTTCTTCGTTAAAAAGTGCAAATAATGCATTTATTTTGAAATGTTTTTAAATGCTACCCCATGGATTTATTGTATATGATGACTTTGTATATGGTGAGATAAGAAACATTTTTAAAGGCGGGGTGCATGATCTCTGAAAGCCAATGTTGACATTTGAAATCACCTAAACAATCACGCCCCTACCCCAATAGAATCTGCAGCTTCTTTTGATAACCCCCCCCCACACACACACACACACACACACACACACATACGCAACCCAGGCAATTATGTCGTTTAGTAGACACGCCCCTTACTGCTGATTGGCTACAAGTTTTGGTAGTCCCGACTTCCTTTTTCAGCGTTTTTCAGAAATCGTGCACTCTGCCTTTAAGTTATATTTTTCAAAACACTCATGGCACTGTCCCAGTGCTGAAACTGCTCTCCACACATTTGTAAATTCTAAATTTATCTCCTGTTTGTTATAAATAAAGTATTTTTACTTATGCATCATTTTTTGCATATTTTAAAATTTTTCATGCATCCTACGCTATTATTTTTCTTAATTCTATATAACTGAAATAATGACTACAAAAGAGAACCTAAGCTACATAAATAACCATTTCAACTAATAAAACACAACACATTTTTACATCAACCTTAAACTGGTGGTCTTCTTCCTCTGTTTACTGTTTTTCCACTTACAAATTCTGCCATGTAAATAGGGAATCAGCATGGTGCAAGCATAACTGGCTTTTAAAAGGGATGGCAGATGAGACTCTCATTGGTTTATAGCCCATTACTCATTACAAGAACAACCCTTTTAGACAATTTTCCCCGTTGTTAAACTAGCAACAGTGAATCCGGACATGCCTTACGTGCACTCGCGCCGTGCCCTTTAGACCATGCACTTAGATTGTTAAAATAGTGCCCTAAGTCTACTGTATATTTAGTACAGCATAAAAGAAATTGCCCGCATTAGGGTTGCAAATGAGTAAATAAAGACTGCAGATAGAAACAGCAGAGAAACTGCAGTCTGCTGAATGTTCCAGTGAGACACAATACTGCTTCAGGCGAGAGTAACATAGTAAAAAGAGTAAAGCTCAGGGATGGTGCAAATGGATTCTCGCAGGTGCATGTGGGATTTTTAAAGATCATTTAAACCCCAGCGAGCTTCTAATAGAAACATGCTAATGAACAATGACACAATGAGTGTGTGTGTGTTCGGCTCTGAAAGCATCCCATCATGCACTGCCATTCTTTAGCGGCGTCTCAGTGGCATTCCTGCCTTCTGTTAACCCTCGTGTGTCCAGAGAGATCCTGAAACTCAAATCACAGGCATTTGCAGTCAAGCTTCTGTTCCCTGCGGCGCATCTCGTCTTGTTCTGAATACAAAGACACCTAAAGTTATAATAAGATGGTAAATAACCTTAAACAGATTCAAGCTGTGATGAACAAAATTACAGATTTTTAAACAGTCCTGTTCACATGGGACACTTCATTCAACTTAAAACAATATAGATAAGGGGTGTCAAACATACGGCCAGCAGGCCCACAAAGATGTCCAATCCGGCCCGCATTATGATTATTGAATATTAAACACATATTTTAACCAAAAAGCCTAATTTGTTTGACTAGTGTGATCACTCTGTACCATGCCGGGCACAATTTGGTTAATCGCACGCTGGCTGGCTTGCTGTTCACTTAGTCTCAGGGGCAGAACGTGCAGTGTGATCGCAAATCGTGCCCGAGCATCAAAGGAGAGACGTCAATTGCGCGACCACTCACCTTCATCTGCCTTTCTAAAAACCTTCTGATGCATGCATGAATGTCTGAATCAACTTATTAAAGTTATAGTGGAAGATTTTCTTTTTCCTTGTGGATCATCTAGACTATTGGTCATCCCAGTTGTCAATCATTCTGAAAAAGTGGAGGGGGGTTTTTTTTTTAATTCAGGAAAATCTTTCGCTATACCTTTAATATGATGGGCATGTGAGAGGGCTGTGTTTCATTGTGCACCAAACTTTCTGCACCAAACATCGTGCTTTACGTCCTGTTTTCTTCAAAACAATCACATCCTAATGATGAAAGTGCCCGGGCTCGGATCGCTCAAAGTACAGTGCGAGAGCTTCTGGGGGAGTAGGGAGGGGGCACATTCGCGTTTGGGCACGGTTTGGTTGGGTTAGCCCTAATTTTAGTGTGCCCTAAATGTCATGGCTGGTCAAGACTCAAACAGAAATGTCTAGAAATGAGAGTAACGGCCCAGAACTGGTGTTTGAAAGAAAGCACAATTTAAAAGCATAATGCCTGTGTTTTATGACTTCAAACTGTACTAGGTACTGTAATACTTTACAAATCTACAATGTTATTACTAAAAGACTGTTCTCAAATATATTCAAAAGAAAAGTTCATGAATGATTGTGTCATAAATTGGCAATAAAGGAAGGACAGGAAGCTATAATTCTGTTAAGGTTCAATATAGAGGAATTTAAAATAAAGGCCAGTGGGTTTTTACAGATGTAAAGGACTAATTATGAAATTTATTTTTCACAGATCAGTGTGTTTTTCTAGTTTTCATGCAATTTAATTTTGTAGTTTGTTTTGTTAATATTAACAATTATCAGCACACTAAGTTTTGAAAAAGTTTTCTAGCGCTCATGGCGACGTTATTTCCCATCCAGCCGTCAACCTGAAATGAGTTTAACACCCCTGATCTAGATGTTGCACTTCATAATGGAAAAGATGCAGTTTTCAATGTGCAAGACTGTTACGTCTCAAAGATGTCAGTACTCATTCTGAAGAGATTGATCACCTGTAAAACTCCTCCAGATTAACTCACTAGTTGCTTCATTAGCAGGCATGTAGATGTTGGATGAGAGGACAACCAGCAAACTTTCTTCACAAGTCCAAAGAAACATTTATGTTGATGGCTATGACTCTATCAGTGTAGTTTAAATTGTTTAAATAACTTGCACAGGTTTATGTTTTATTGTTTTGTTCAAGTGGAATCACAGATTTATTTTCTCATCTGCCAAATGTGCTGAATGGATAAACTTAATCCTATTAGCTCAACAAAGAAGCGTTGCGTCTCTGCTGTTTTATTGTCTGTGAAATGCATCTGGATCATAAATTATCTTTAAATCTTTATGTTATTGCTTTAAAGGAACAGTTCACCATCTGTATAAACAGTAGGATGAGTAAATAATGACTTGTTATTTTTTAATAAACTGCTTCTTTAAAACACAAGACGGTTATCACAGCTAGATGAGATGTAGAGTACTGATGGTGACAGACATCTGCGTAACTCCTGAGACAGCGCTGCTCTTCTCTTTCTGAGTTTAGGGTTTTGTGTTTTGGTCATTAATCAGCCCGTTGGTTCCTAAATTAGACCTGTTAGCAGTTAGCAAAATCTGAAGAGACTGGACACAAAAAACCAACACCACTTCTCTGAGAGAAATAAATCAGTACAAGACTCAATGTGTTAAACAGCGAATTACTGCCATCTATAGACTGCTTTGAGTCGCATTAATGACTTTACAAAGATAACTGTTGAAGGGTTTTGGGTTATATGACATCTAAGGAGAAGATTAGTGATGAAATATAAACGAAAAACATTTTTAATCAAAAGACACTGATTCATATTAAAGATTAAAGCTCCTTTTGTTTGTTTCATGGTTTATATTTTCTTGTATTTGAATATTCACAGGTGTATTAGGTTGATCAGAATCTAATCTTTCACATCAGGATATTTTAGGAGACATAGTAGCGCTGACAATTATGTTTTGTTTAAGTATTAACAAAGCCTTAGATGTCTATGATGCAGGCTTTCAGCCAAAAATCTCCATTTCATATGCATTAAATTTCATTGATAAGGAAACAATATTGAAGTGAAAGAGATCTCACATGGGACAGTATTATAATAAAATCATTCAGTTAACTGTGTACAGGGATGTCTGATGTCTTTCTTTTCTATGTTAAATGACTTTCTCTCGTTCTCTTTCTGTCTCAATAGCTGTGCTTCAGGTGTCAATATCCCTCAATAAAGTGGAACTGAGTGTTGGAGAGTCCAAATTCTTCACCTGCACAGGTAAGCATATGTCAACGCTTAGAATTAATGCTGTGTTTCAGTAATCAGACACACAGCTGCTGTGTAAGAAGTGTTTTGTGCTATCAATGCATTACCATTAAAATAAAACATCGCCATTGAAAACAATTAACTTTTTTAGGAACATAGTTTTACATAAACAGCATTTTATTGTGTTTTTCATGAGCAAGGCAATGCCTGAAATTGCTTTACACAACCACATCACTGACACCGTCACACACTTTTTGGCTGGCGATTACTAATAGCGTAAGTGTGTATATCAACCATATTTTTAATGCATTGTCATGAATATATAAGAAAAACACAGCATTAAACTTTAGAGGTGAAACCAGAAAGATTTCATTCAACTTTTTCTGGGTGTCTTCATCTAAACTTTCTTCAAACAACCTAAACCCAAGTCCTAACCCAAGTGCTTTCCTCCCACAGGCCAAAAAAAGCAAGTTAGGCAAACTGGAGATACCAAATTGTCTCTCCCCCAACCTGTGTTTGGATTAACTTGTCACAAACATCGCTTTTCTTCTATCGTCACACATATTAATGCATATATTAATAGCAGGCAATAACAAACTATTTCATCTCTGTAAAAGAATGAAAAAAGAGTTTAATTTCTACCAACTACGTGGTCAAGGTTAATATCTTTTTTTTAAAACGCAATTAGTAATAAGTAAAGGAATAACTTTTGTTAAATACAACACTGACAATGTCATTTGTAATTAATAGTTTTTTTAAGCAACTTTTCCTCAACACAGCCAATATGATGAGAATATAGCCTGAGGAAGATGAAGAGATTGATCAGACAGCAGGAGTGATGGGAGATTGAGATGATCTCTCGCTTTCTTTCCCTCTCTTTTCTCTCTCTCTCTCTCTCTTCCTTTCTCTCTACCCTGAGGACATAAGAACACAATAAATCATTCTCTAATCACACAATACTCCAACACTTTCATCTCTCCTTCACTTCCCTGTAAAACAGCGAGCAATCTGGGGCTTTAACTCACTTGAGGTCATCTGAGGTTAGCAGATAAATCTTCTTGTGCTGGTGTGATGTTTTACACATCTGAACATCTGTGGAATATCCACGTAAAAATAAACCACCATACACAAACATGTACAGCTATGGAAAAAATGAAGAGATCACTCCAGTTTTGACTTTAATGATCATTTCTAGGTGTATTTTGATATCATGTAAACCTTTTGCATGCAAAAGACTGCTGGAAAACAGACCAATCTCAACATAACACCAACTGTGACGTTACAGTCCAGATATACACCACAACATTAAATTACACATTATATTAATTAATTACAATGTTGTTACAATGCTAGTTAATGCTATATGCTAGTTAATGCTATATGTTAGCGTTTAGTTCTACTATTGACGTTACAGTTATGTTTTGCAGTTCCATACTGAAAGAAAACACAAACTTAGCACTCAGAAACGTCCATTAACAATCTCCAAACAATTGATTATTCCTCAAAATCTGATACAGACTCAAACATAAGATCTGTTTACACACACACAGAGCTACTGAAGGAGAAACAGCCAATCAGAGCAGAGCTCAACATTATTATTCATGAGCCTTTCAAATAAGATAATAATAGACCATTTCATTATAAAGACAAATGTTGTAAATGGACATGTACAGTAAAACTGACTCTGGATCATTTTGCACTAAATAAAGCAACAAACCTTCTATGTAGATATCAGAGATCAATTTAACAGATTATTACAATGCATTCTTTGGCACCTCTAAACACACTTACCTATAAAGTGAACAAGATCATTGAAATGGTCTCTTATTTTTCTTCTGTTGCTGTATAGTCATTACTGAATTGTGTTATTTTACTATACGGCTGTGTTTCAACATCTTGTGAGCCGCCTTATCTTCTGTCATCATCAAGTGTGATTCTGATACAAAGGTTTATTTCAACTTATGCTACCTTTAAATGTTATCTGAGATGACAGATAGGTTGAATTTAAATTTAAGTGGTGTTTAAATATTTAGTTTGCTCCATGAAAACACTGTCAAAAGTACAGCGAAGTTACATTTCAGCTTCTTCTACTGTTGTTTATAAAAGTTCTGTAGAGTTTTGAGTTTTTAACAGCTTTACACGGTCATGACAGGTGAATGATTGCATATGTAAATTGGATAACTGCACAAATGTATAATTTTTTATATAAATTTCTTGTACTTTTAATCCAAATGTAAGATCTTGCTCCATATGCTTTAGTTCTGTTTGTTTCACTGTTATAGTTTTTTAGTTTTTTCTTACCTCCGCTGAGCTCCTAAACTCCCTCCATTCATTGCTTTAATGTCTCTTGTCCGTATGGTTTTTACTACACAATCATCCTTTAGGATCACATACAGTATAAGCGTTTCCCCACCGTTCCTCCTGACCCTGAGATGAAGTTTTAAGAGGGGAATTTTAAAAGTTCAGCTTCTCTGATTGCAAAGGAGCAGAAATATCACATCCCACTCCACAGCTTCATGACCTTCTGAGAGGAAAAGGTTTTACAGATGTTAGCACACACCGCTTGATGATTCTGCATGCGGTCGCTCATTAAAATCACCACCAGCTCCAGATAAAGACCATCCCAAATTATAGTCTGTGTAAAATCACATCTCATTCTGTATTATTCTGGGTGTGAGACCATAAAAAATGTTAACAGTTTAATTTTACTGTAGAGCATGCTGCTTACAACACCAAGGTCATTGTTTGATATCTATATATAACACATCATTCTTGGTTATGTTTCCTCAGCCATCGGTGAGCCAGTGAGCATAAACTGGTTTAACCCTCAAGGTGAGCGAGTCATCTCAAACCAGCGAGTGGTTGTGCATACAGAAGGTGTGCGATCTCGACTAACCGTCTATAACGCTATCATCGAGGATGCTGGGATCTATCGCTGTCAGGCTGCGGATGCCACAGGACAAACTCAAGAGGCTACAGTCGTGTTAGAGATCTACCGTAAGTTACTCAATGAAAACAATCACATCTGTGTCATTATAACATCCTACATGGATCCTATATTTGATACAGGGGAAGGGACCCTTTAGATGAGAGAGGCATGAAACAGGCATAGTAAATCTGTAAAACAGAGATTTTTAAGTAAGCAGTAAAGAGGCTGCTTTATCTAATTAGGCACAAAAGTACAACTATTGACAAATCAGAATCAAAGACTGGAACTGTTTTATAAATAGAAACAAACCATATTGTCACACAGCCATACTATATAGACAATACATTCGCACTATTATTCTGTTGTTGTTGTTGTGCATGCATCATTTTCTGTGTATTTTTGTTGTAGATTTAGTTTCATTATTATTTTAAGGTATTTGCAGTGTAATACATTTTCATTTTACTGTGAGATGGACAATTACACATTTACCTGCTCTTGCCTTTCAGTTTATAAAGATGAATCGGTACAGTAGGTCGCTTTGGATAAAAACATCTGCCAATTATGTCATAAATATCTAAACATATGAGAATTCAAAATATTTCAGCAAAAGTTGGATCAAAGACACAAAGACTGTCTATTCTGATGGGGATAGAAGTTGTGCTACTTTATAATTCTGATGTCTGTTGCCTTTCTCGTGGATCCTCATTGTCATGAGTTTGAATGAGTTTATTTTCTGCAGAGCATCATATCAGACTTAGAAAAACAACATGCAACGAGTCTGCAGGATCTCTTTGGGGCAACTTTTTGACATGCAGATTTCAACCTGACTATGAATCTTGAACCAAGCATCATCACAGCGCGCACTTCATTGATTTTAAATGCAAGCGATAGTATAATCACGGTTTATAAAGCAGACACGGTGTGGTTTCATTTGCCTGCCGAATTAACGCTTTAGCAATAATAAATCTGAACAGCTTGAAACAGACATCCAAGTTCAGAACACAGACCGCATTGATTCTTAAATAACATTGTGAAAGAAAGACAAACATTTACCTGTTTTATGATGCTTTTGCTGTCGCTTCTGCTACTTCCTGAGTGGGCTGTTAAGGGACGCTCACATTATAACGATAAAGTTAACAATAATGATAATTATATTAGCGTCCACATCACCGGACGATAACAATAACTTTATGCTAATGAGACGCGGTACTCATGCAAATCATTTACCGTTAATGGCATTAACTAATATTGCATATTTTCGGTAATAAAAACGGAATAACAAGCCGCATTTGCTAACTCTAAACAGTGAATAGTAGTTAATGTAATCTAATATCGATTGATATTATTTCTCGTATCTTTATTGTTATAGTTGTGTTGTGAACTCTGCTTTTCTCTTTAATATAAGAAGATTTTTAAAACTATTATAAACGTTTATAGTTATTGTTATATTGTGATTGGCCCTTTAGTCTTCAGATATTTTGTGATGTTAAGACAAAATTAATGTCAAGTCATTTGTGTGCAGTTCAGGTTTTTTACACAGTCTTGCGTTTTTGACCTTCAGTGGGTTTATGTGGACAGTTGTATTGGTTTTCTGCAGGAGTTACTGTAATTTACATGACTTTTTTCCAGATACGGCGCATGTATGTATTATCTTTGTCTGAGAAGTTTCTCCTAAAATCCTCAAAATAAAGTGACAGAAATAAGTCAGTTGTTGACATACAGTAAGTGTATAGAGATATAAAATGAATGTGGATAGTATATGGGATCAATTGATCTTTAAATAGCATGATGAGAAATGTTTGCGTAGACTGCATTAGCAGAAAAGGTTACAGGATTGAATCCAGGAAACACACATACTATTAAAAATGTGTACATTGTACAGAAGGTCGCTTTGGATAAAGCATCTGCCAATCGTGTAAATGTCATGTATATTAGTTCATTTCTGATTTATAGTTTGTGATATCTTGAGCACAGTTTGAGATTTCTCTTGTGAGATTATTGTGATCTAAACATCTAAGAATTCAAAATATTTTAGAAAATGTTTAAATTGGATCTCCGTTTAATCTCATTGCTGTGTAAGAGAAGTGTGTGATATTAAAGAGATGTGATTTGTGTTTCTTTACTGAGATTCTAGTTTACATAAGATTTGATAAAACCAGACAAACTGTTAAACTAACAGATGATGTTGGTAAGTGAGACAGATGGCAGGAGTGACATGTCTTTGATCACACAGAGAAGTTGACGTTTCGTGAAGTGAAGACACCGCAGGAGTTTCGTCAGAATGAGGATGCCGAGGTCATCTGTGATGTCATCAGCTCACCTGTACCTGCTGTCTCCTGGTTCTACAAGAACAGAGAAATCACATCTGATTCCAACAGTAAGTGTTTTTCATAAAAGTACTGCGGTAGTATCAGGCATTGGGTGGTATTACCGGACATGGCATCTACATTGCAATTACGTTAATAAATCTTTCATACCATAAAGACTGCTGTATAATTTCTCTTAGAAACTAGCCTGGCTAACACCACATGTTCATTTTCCCGCATTTGAGGCGTGGTTTACGAATGCCCAGAGCTGTTTATTGGGTGCTACGAATGTTTATTAAATGTGTTTTATGTAGCTCTTAGCCAATCGGTGCGTCGCATAGACGTCGTCATCATCTTGCTGCCCATTCCCCGTTCCCTATTTCAGGTGAAATTTGGGCTATGGTTTCCATGCTAGACTTGCAGCATGAATAAATTTGCGTGCAAGGCAGCATGAGGAAACCCAGACTACTAAGAAACGGCAATTCCTACGAGTTTAATATTATCAATATGAATACGTACAAGTCTGCATGTCTGTAAAACTGTTAATACGTAAACAATTAACATATTAGTCCTGTTAACACGTCAATATTATATGTTTCTCATGAGATAACGTTGGTAATGTAAACTGTATGTACGTTACATTTCACACTTAAAGCACAACAGATATCAGCTTCAGTCTTTGGAAATATAAAGAGCACTCTTTCATTTTTAGGCTTTAAACCTTTCATTGCAATTCAAAGGCAGAACTTTGGCAAGCTATTTAATCTGATTGGCCCCAGAGATAAAAATAATGGAGATTTCTCTGGATTTCAATCATTTTTATTCTCATTAGCGAGATGTGGTTATAAATATCTCTCCAGGATGAGAAGAGAAAGGTGTGCGTTCATCAGTACGAGACGACAAAACCAGACGAAAGGTGTTTTTTTTTGTCCATTATTCTTTGGATGTTTCATGTCGTAAATGTCCTTGAAATGAAAGCAGCGGTAGTTTGGAGGATTGATGTGAATCTTTTCCTGATATTGAGCTCAGCTCGTTGATTAAATCAGATTTCTCTTTTCTCTGCACAGTGGATTTGATTTCTGTCAGAAGTTTTAAACATGACATATTGACTTGAACACCTTACGGAAATTCATCTGCCTGCCGCTTTCACTGATCAATCCAAACTATCCAAAACTAACAACAACTCGAAACAACCTAACTGCCTGGCAACCCATCATAACGCCATAGCAACTGCATAGCAACTGCCCATAATGCACTACTGTGATCAAACCAACATGTTCACAATGTCATTCTCTCTCTCTCTCTCTCTCTCTCTCTCTCTCTCTCTCTCTCTCTCTCTCATAATAAAGACAAACTCCAAGTGCTGCCCAACAACAACCTCCAGATCCTGAAAGTGACCAAAGCAGATGAGGGTGTGTACCGCTGTGAGGCGCGAGTTGAGGCGCGGGGAGAGATTGATTTCCGGGACATTGTTGTGTTGGTCAATGGTAAGTCATGTACTGAATTCATCTATAGCGTGACACCACGTATGAGTGACACTTTAGATTATTAACTCAAAGTCTAGCTAGTATTCACAGTTTCAGAATAAAGTGATCCAGCTAACGCAGTTCAGTCAATGACTTTGTTTAGTACAGAGCCATGAATTGAGTACATTCAATAAAGATCACATCAAGACGCTGACTATAAACTTACAGTATAACAGCCTGTAAATGTTTTTATGCGCTGTATGAGAGACTTTGTTGTCTCTCAGTTTATAAAATTATGCATAAATCACATGTACACTAAAGGATTTACAAGGGAAGTCTATTTGGCAAGGTGGGTTTAAAAACAGAAATGTAGTAAAAGCACTTCTTCTTATTTCAGCTATAAAGTGTTAATCATTATTTAGTATTAGGTCTGCTGCTGTGCGCTGCTTTGAAGCAGAATGAATTCCCAGCAAGCAATAGTCATCATTTCAACGTTTAGGTTAACTATAGACCCAATCTATAGTCCGGCTATGAACCACTTCTAGCCAAAATAAACTCGAACTTTGTCACATGTTGTTTTGACCAAAGTCAACAGTGATTGCAAGCTGTTGGGTTTTAATTATTTATTGATTTTATTTCATTTATACCACGGGTCTGTTGAATGCTGTATTCTGATTGGCTGAGAAATGTTCTGTGGGTATGCATTAATTTCTGATAACCGCACACCTAACTTGTCAAATGTCTTTAAAAAAGGCACCAGAGCAATGTTTGTGGTAACCGTGGCATAAGAGGAATAATTGACCTTTGAATTATTTGAAAATAATGCACACCTGCGGTGTAACGCTTCGCGTCGCGTCGGGCCGCAATGCACCTTGGGTGTGCATTATTTTCTTATAATTCAATGGCCCGTCATCAATTATTGCTTACTTATTTTAGGGGCTTTAGTTAGACAGTAAAATTTTCACTGACGACCAAATTTTGTCTTGTTTTAACCTCAACGTCTGTGTTGCGTTTGACAGCTATTAGACGTCTTTTTAAATGTCTTTTAAAACGCAAGATTGTTCAATGGGTTATATAATATACCAATACAAATCTCATGACTTGTTCAAGACATTCAATTAACTAGTTTAACCTGCAAGACTTTCTTGGTCAACCATGTTCATCTTCAAATGCTCTACTGACTTTTGGTGTCCCTCAGAGTTAATCTTGCTCCAACTCTCTTTATGATTTATATGTTGCAGCTGGGTTCTTTTTTTTAAAAAAATACAATATTTCATTTCATTTATATGCTAACGATACTCAGCTGTACATTTCTTTTGAACCTGGTGATAAAAATGCAATAGAAAAGTTCATGTTTCCAAGAGCTCAAAGCATGGCTAAAGATTAATTTTCTGTCACTGAATGAATCTAAAACTTAAATAATAATGTTTGGTCGTGGTGATGCCTGCTCTTCCCTTTCGAGGGAACTTGCGACTTATCGCCGTAGTGACGCTTTGGGAACGCCTCCAGGCGTGAGTGCGTCTGAATGTGTATATCAAATTCAACCAATTGTGGGGTGTAACGTCACCGGCGGGGTGATGCGTGAGCAAGGAAGTATAAAAGACGACCTGAAAACGCCCTTGCAATCTTACATATTCTTAACGTCAGAAAACAGAGATATAACAGAGATGCAGGAGGTATGGCAAGGGAGACGCAGCGTCTCCTTCCCTTATCAGGGAACAAGGGTTACATGCGTAACCGGAGATGGTTCCTATCTTGGAGCGATTGCAGCTGGTTCAAAATGTAGCAGCCAGGCTTTTGAAAGGTACTTGTTCATTTCAGCATATTACTCCTATTTTGACCACATTGCAGTGGCTATCTGTCAAACTTAGAGCCGAATATAAGATCTTAATGTTGGTTATTAAATCAGTCCATAATCTGGTAGCAGTAGGGGTGAGTGGGGCACAAACTAACGCAGGGTTAATTGCAGCCCAGTCACACGAAATTACGTACCTATAGTCACATAATTTTATAATTTTTTTTCGTGATACTGTCACGAATTTCCACGTATTTTCGTGATCGTATCGCATTTATGTGTCATTGTCACGTATTGGTTACTCAACTGTTTTGTCCTAATTTCTTACCATTTTCGCTTCGGTTTAGGGTTAGATTTACATAAAATGTCATCCTTACCCAAACCCAACTCTAACCCTAACGTCAGGCGACAATGGTTTAAAAATCAGAAAATATAAAAAATTAATCTGAAACAAACAGTATTAACCAATACTTAAAGTGACATCCTAATGCACACACCAAATCTAACCCTAAACCGAAGCGAAAATGATTTGAAAATAGGAAAAAGCAGTTGAATAACCAATACATGACACATAAACATAAATTCGTGATACGATCGCGAAAAAACATGATAATTCGTGACGGTGTCACGAAAAAGAATCAAAAAATTATTTGACTATAGGTACGTAATTTCATGAGACTGGGTAGTTAATTGTAACACGGTTACTTTAAATATTACTACTGGGCCGTGCAATCTGTGCTTTTTCTCTTACTGTCAGAAGACCTCCTGTGAATTTGTGAAAATTTTGTATGTGTTTTGGTTAAGATATTGATCAAAGAGTGTTTGGGAGGCATGAAAGTAAATTTCTTTATCTTAGTCTATGTTTTGTTTGCGATTTCTGAGTTGGGTGTGTACATCACCAAATCAAACCTTATATTATTTTAATCTCTGTCTTGTTACCTAAAACATAACAGCATTTTGTAACATGTCATCAACTCCAAGTAACTGATAGATGGTATTGAAAACATTTTTACACAGCGGGGTTAATTGTCACACAGTCTCAGGTATACAATGATAATGAAATGAAAATAATGCAAATACTATTCATTAAAATGATTACTGTTAATAGAATATCAGGGGAGATAACTCACTATTATGATTTTAAATGTGCAGCCTTTCAAAAAAGCCTATTCGTTGCTGCCTAATACGCGGATGATTCTATTAAGGATGATGGATGGATGGATGAATGTGTATATATCTATCTATTATAATCAGCTATATAAACAATATCCACTGAATTTGATTGAATTATTTGTGTATAAACTAAATTTTCTAGCAGGTGTTACAAACCCTCTGTTAGTTACAATGAACCTCACCTATGGGGTAACGTTTGGACTCCTGTCATTTTCTGTGTAATTGTACGATAGCGGTAGGTCCAACAAACAAAAAGCATTAGTTTGCGCCCCGCTCTCCCCTAAATTTTCAATCCCCAGATCAAAACTTAAACACTGTGGTGACCGAGGTTTTGCAATTGCTGGGCCCACACTTCGGAAAAATCCAATCGAAATTACAACTGCGTCCTCTTTACCTGTGTTTAAAATTAAGCTTAATCCTCACCTCCTTGAGTGAATGTCCTACCATAGAGGATTTTTATGCTATTTTATTGTTCTGGATAATTTTTATTGTAGTTTGTTTTTTATCCTGTCATGTAAACCACTTTGGTCAACTCTTAGTTATGTGCTAAAAGAATAAAAAACTTCATTGGATAGATCAGCTGACCAGAATCAACTAGCAATAAAAGACCAACTTTTACCAAGATAGAAATGATGTTGTGATGTGGGTCAGGTTCTGACTGAAGTAACTGTGTTTGTTGATCACCTGAATGTCTGTACACTTAATTTTCTGCTGGCTGAATTTGTGACTAAATGTTTCAATTATGTCACACTTCAGGCATGCCTGACTCCCGAGCAAACTATCAGCTTATCTTTAAAGGCGCTTCGTAAAAATACCGCCTTTTATTTTCAACGAGCTCATTTACCTCGTTTCGCAAAATGAGCCGTCGTGAAGATTCGATCGTGCCGAGCTCTGCCTGAACGGACACAATAGTGTCTCATACTTCTTAAACTGATGTAATAGCAGGAAAAAAAAAGAAAAACACGTGTGTTGCATTCAATTTAGCATCACCACTTATAGCGAGCAGGAAGATCCAATAAGCTCGCTCAATGAGGCGCGTCCTATTATCCTGAAGACATGGCAAGAACCGTCTGCCGTCCCAACCGAACAACCTGCCGCTTAAATCACTTAGCAGACGTTGAGTAGACGAAGACCGAGGCCTTGTGTCGTATAAGATACACAGATTTATTTCCATTCCAGTAAATCTTGTTTGTTAAGTTTCTGTCTTGTATATCTATGTGTTTGGAGTCACTGTCGTGCTCGTCTGCATGTTTTCACAACTCTGACTTTTAGCATCAGGCGGGTTGAGCTGCTGGCTTCTTTTCTCCGTCCTCTTGATCCTTTAAAGGAAATGTCATTGAGATAGAGGACATCTCATCTCATCCCATCATTCTCGTCTCGACTTGTGATATCAGACCCTTTGAACTCAGTGGACAGTGAGCCAATGACAGAGCGGAGGATAATGATTCAGCCTGCGGAGGACGATCAGAGATGATGTTTGATTCAACCATCAAAGCAATCTGGCAGAAATTAGTTTGCAAATGAAAATGTTATTTTAGCATCTGTTAAATGTAAAGAAACCATTAATATAGTTTAACAGTTAAATCTCTAATAGATGGACAAACAGACAGAGAGAGTTAATATAGACCTGGTAGACAGATAGAGAGATGTACGCTCTTAACAAGTGGCTTTGTAAGACTCTCTTTCTTGTGTTTTGTCTGTGAAATAACAGAAATGTTTAAGAGCAATTTCTACAAAATGATGAACTGAGACAAAATAGCCGCAACAAAACGATTGGAGAGGATCGATCGGCTGAGAGATCAATTATAATCTCTTCTCTGTTTGGTCTTTTCAATTTCTATGATTCTGTCTCTCTTCTCTATTTAGTTTTCTTTTTGTTTCTTGTCTTTGTTTAACTCTTGATAATATCCTGATTCTGTCTACATGTTTAGGTTTTTTGATGGACGTATTTATCCACAAAACTCCATGTTTTCTGTAACTTATGGAAGAAAACTCAAACACTGGGACCGTATGTGTGTGTTACAGTATATCTATGTATGAAAAATCAGCCTGGTCTCACTGTTAATACATACTATTATTACATCATTAATTAACACAAAACATATTTTTGTATGTTTAAATAGATGCTGAAGCATTCAATGTAGACGTATTTACATTTAATCGTAGCATTATTAAGTTTTTACAGCTACAAAACGTAATACATTTACAAATCTTTCATACCATAAAGATTGCTGTATAATCTCACTTATAACCATTTTATTAATAATGTTACCACCCAAACCTTACCCTAAACACAAACACTTTTTATACAAACATTTTTTAAAATACTTAATGTATTATGCAACATAACAGACAGAAATGTGTAAAAAATGTAATTCACCAAAACGTTAATCCAGCTTCTTTCTGAAGACACGCATTTCAAATTTTAAAAGTACATCGACTTTTAATATGGCAATGTCACAAATCTGTGACGTAACACGAAAGAGCCAATAAGTGTTTGATATCACTGCTGTAAAGCATGAAGCAATGTGCCATAAAGCTTCTTGAAGCGCAATATTTGAATTAACATTCATAACGAACGCAAGATTTTATGTTTATGGTCGCTGATGAGAACTGCGATCATGATCGCTGGATAAAGGGCTGAATTTAGATCTGTTCCTCACAATCATATGAATTTTAAAGATGTGGATTACAGCAAATTATTAAAATTGTATTAAAATAAATAAAATGACGTTTATGTTGTGTTTTTGTTTTGTGTTATTGTTGCATAGGAGAAAACTCCTTTTGTGTGTCATGGCAAACAAACTAAATATTACAAAATGATTAAATGATTACAAAGTGTAGTCTTGTTTAATATCGTGTAATTCATGAACATTTCATTAGTAAATGAATCTTAATCTTTAATAAATAAGTCAATAAAATGAGTAAAAAACATTTCCTTAATATGATTATAATAATTATAAATATGTGCAAATCTGTACTGCTGTTAATTTGTAAATAATTAACATATTATTCCTGTCAACACGTTGATATTAAAACGTAAGGAAATGTATTTGTGGCACAACCACACTTCACATAAAAATACACACGTATTCTCATGAGATCATGTTGGATAAACTGATTTTGTATGTATGATAAAAGTGTTTGTTGTCGTTCACAGTTCCTCCGGTTCTGATCGTACCACAACAAACCTTCAATGCCACAGCGGATTATCAGGAGTCAGTCACCTTCACCTGTATCACATCAGGCTCACCTGACCCTCAGGTTACCTGGTACTGGTGAGTAACTAACAGACAGATAAACAGTATATCATTATAGAAAGAAGGACGGAGATGTCTATTAAAGACAGACTGAGAGACTATTACATATATATTTTTTTATTTAAAGACATGAGCGTGTAATATTCAGAAATGGATTATAGCTTCTTCAGTTGTGTTTCATGAGCTGGGCTGTGATGGTTGTTGAGTGGTTTGTTTTAAATGTTATTTGTGTAGATGTGAGATACAGGACAGTGGTCATGCTGGTCTTTAATGATCTGTTCGGTCTCGGTCTACGGTGAAGAACTGATGATGTGCTGTGGTCAGTTTCCCCGGACAATTCAGGATAAATGAAGTGAGACCCTTGGCCTGGGAATCTTTGTCTTATGTAATGGAAAAGAGGATTTTTAGAGGCTTTCAGACCACCGACTGTGATTGTGTGAAGACCAAAAGCTTTGTATGGATTAGTTGTCCTAAGCACTTTATACATCAGCTCAGGAGAACGATTGATCTTCATTCATCTGTCCTGATGAGCAGAGAGTGAATTCTTCAGCTCTTTCACTTCTACACTTTTGTTTTAGTAAAAGTCTTACATCTCTTACATACCACCTGCAGTCTATTTAACCAGGTGTAAACAACTTGGTGTAGTGCTGTGTCATGTAAACTTAAAGTGGACATATAATGAAAATCTGACTTATTCCACGTTTAACTGCTAAAATTGGGTCCCCAGTTTTATATCAACCTAGAAAATGTAAAGTTAGTTTTGGTAAACCATTCTCTGCAAGCATGTAAAAAAAATAGGTCAGTGAAATTTGGCTCCCCTTGTGATGTCAGAAGGGGATCTTATTACAGTTATACCACCCCTTTATCTGCACTATCCAACCACGGCACTGACATTAAGTGCAGATAGAGAGAGAAAATGAAAGTTTAAATTTCAACAAACCACCATTATGGTGATCAGTGTTTCCATTTCATCAGCTCATTTGCACACAAAAACAACACATTTTTGCTCACACCTACAATGTGGTAATGTTAACATCTTATAATAAATGATCTGTGGGGTATTTTAAGCTAAAACTTCACATATGTACTCTGGGGACACCAAAGATTTATTTTACATCTTTAAAAAAGTCTTGTGAAATGTCCCTTTAAATGAAGGTGTTATTATATTTTTAGCATCTTAATAAGCATGGCAAAATCATACAATGTGTGCGCTGCTGGAGTTTATTTCAAGACTGATGTTAATGTGGACTTATTTGTGCATTATTTCTCTAGCAAATCAGACACAACACATACACCATGTGAACATAAACAACACACAACAATACAGCAACACCATTTCATCTGAACATCTGAAATATTTAAAATGAAAGACTTTGAATTGTGAACACTAACTGGGTTTCCATCCAAATCTCAAGCGAATCTTTTCAAAATGTGCAAAAAATAAAAAACTAACAAATGTGAATTCAGTGCGTTATCATCAAGTTGTTCAAATGAATGACGGTGGTATTGGTAACCTATTAACCAACAAGTTTAATAAAAAAATTCACGCTTAGAAAATGGAGACAGGATTGCATTAAGTTACGATTAAACAAGTTATACATTTACTAGCAGTGCAGTTTGTCATTGCCAAACTGAAGTAGAAGTGCAACATTTTTGATGCAGGCACGAGCAGCAAGGACAATGCAACAACATCAAGACTAGGGCTGGGTATTGGCAAGGGCCTCACGGTACGATACATACCGCGATACATTGGTCGTGATACGATACGGTGCAATGCATGTTGCGATACATTGCGATACTTTTTTAAAATAGAGCTGACTTAAAAAAAAAACTTTTTTAAAGCCAAAGTGCTTCCACACGTCGACTTTGAAAGCTGCAGTTGTTTTTACATTTTCTGCCATTTTCTCAGTCCCGCTAACTTCTGAGACAAACAACTGGACAGCAACAACTACAGCAGCAGCGAAGGAGGTCGTTTGATGCACACTGAGGGATTTTATTAAATAAATATATTTATACCGGTAGTAGAGATCGAAATATTGATACACTATTGTGGAAAAATGTTCACGATAGTTAACTGTGTCGACATTAATCATGACCCATATGTGGTAAAGACAACATCAGCTGTTATAGCTAGACGATCAGTCAGGTGGGTTTAATGTTTGCTATGTCAGAGTTTATTCAGCAAATATGTTTCCATCTCTCATTATTCACATTTACTCTTTTTCGCAATTCAAACTCCACTCAAGCAAACGTAAAAACTTTTTGTGAAGTAAGGGACTTTTATGCAAAATTTGGGGTTTCCATCACTCATTTCTTTTGCGATACTTTAAAATGCACATCAAATCAGTGTGTTGGAAACCCAGCTACTGTTGAAGTCTCAGCACTTGAGCTCAGATTGGGTTCATATTTGCAAAGATTTCAAAGTCTTCTATGAAAAATCACAGTTTGAGACCTTGTTAAGATCTCTTTAGCAAAGACACGTATGAGATTATTGTGGTCTTTTCTCGAGAGGAACATCTGTAGGAGACCAAAGAAAAATCCACTTGCTCTCCATATAGTTTGAGTGATGTCTATAAGAAACATACTTTGTGTCATTTTGGTTTTAGTTTGATGTGAATGAGATTCAGAGGGTCTAAATGTGTCCAGAGAGTTAAAATGACTTGATATTGAAAGATAAAAGTGGAGCACAATTATGGTTTTCACAGATTTAAACCTTTCTTAGATTGACATGATAGTTTAGTAATTGACTGACATTAAAGTGAATTAAATTGGATGTATTTTTGCCCGCATGTGCACCTTTCAGCAATATAACAAAGATTTCTTTTAATTCAACTTTAAAATTACAGTCATTTAAAGAACAGACGTCCTGATGTTAAAGTGAACTCTATAATGAGTTTAAATCAGGATGAGTGAATTTCATACAGTGCTGTCAATGCTTTTTTTCGATCTTAAGATGATTACAGGTTTGATTTATTTATAATCATGTGAGCAGCATATTAGGAATAGTCAACATTGTGTTTATAATCCAGTTGTTTAGGAATGAATACAACACAAAATAAGCAGATAACTATTAAAATTCAGCTTATTGTAGAAATCTATTTTCATGCATTTACATGCAAATTAATAAACCAGCAACGCAGAAAACTGCATTTTCTGGGATATTTGTTCGATTTCTCGCAGGCAGTGATGTCACCGCCTATAGTACATACAGTATAGTTGTTCAGGATGCAGACAGGAAATATCTTGCACTACACGGTTGTATCTCTTGTCATGTCTGCAGAACCTGTACATGTAACATAAGATGTTATTTTTGCAGTTTCTCTGGCAACTGCTTGAGTCGAGCACAGACTTTTATGCATTACTTTGCCCTTACTTCCTCCGCGTGTGATGTTTATCTTTCACACATGAACAAAACTGCAAGAAACACAAAATCGGGGTAATGAGCAAAAAACTACCTGTGCTGATCGGTTTTTGTTTATGCTGTTTATGAGCTGTCTCCCAATAAAAGAAAATCTTTTTACACTTTTACATGACCCCACACATTATCAGTTTATTAGGCATAATCGGTGTAGGACTGTGCATGTAAATGCACTCATTAATAACATAATAAAAAATGGTCATAAATGTATTTTGCTATGTCAGGCATTAGTCTTACTGTTGTGCATATGTGATTCGTTCAGATTTGATTCAAAGCCTTGTGTGCTTGCTGTACTTTAGATCACTAACAAGCATAAGGTGAACAGCTTTGCAATCTACAGTATCTAAAACATGAATGTAGTGTGTTACCTGTGTAGTAAACATCACATAAACTCTCTGCCTCATTATTATCATATCAGTTCATTATTATCAGTATCAGTCTTTCAGCATGAACAGATCAGGGCAGATGTTTACTGAATTATTACTGAATGAATGATCTTTAATTATTGCATATGTGATTCTGCTTAGCAGGCATAAATAATGAAGAAATCCTATTACATGACATACAGTATTGAAGCAATATCACATGAGTGTTTGTCTTTATGATTTGAATGTGTCTATAGGAAAGGTCATGTGATTGAACGCTCAGAGCAGTATGTGTTAAACTCTCTGGATGGAGGAAGAAGCACACTGATGGTTAAAAACATCCGGCAGGGGGACGGTGGACCCTACACATGCAGAGCCAGCAACAAAGCCGGGAGCATCGAGGGTCAACTCTTCCTTAAAGTCTTTGGTAAGAAATGCACACAGACACACACGCACCCAGACACACACACACATGCATTGACTGTATTGACAAATAATATTGACACACATACAAACTGTGTTTCATTTTACAGTATTAACAGTTTTCTCCTGGTAGGAGTGTGAAAGTCTTTACTCACGGCTGCAGTACAGCCCATTTTTCTTTCATTTTTCCATTTAGTTGCTTTCCACTCAAATTCTCTTGAAGAAAATGAAGCAATGCGTCTTTGAAGGCACCACACGCGTGATGCCACCCGCGCAGTAAATGCACCTCGGTTTCAAACAGGAAAATAAAAGAGCCTTCAATTATTATGAAAAAACTCCAGCAGGTTCTTTATGGAACCCGGATTCAATTGATGTTTTCATGAAGCCGGTGTGCACATTGGAAAACTGATTATTCTGATTGGACCTTCTGTCTTCTGCATGGAAATGTATGGAGATTTATTCACTGCCATCAGGGTCCAAAGCCAGAGCGGCTTGTTCTTCAAAATGCACATTTATATGATGGTCTTATTGCTCGGGAAGCGACACAGTTGAGAGTTCGTGAAGTTTTATATTCTCAGTGTTTTGCACACGAGGCAGACTGGAGGATAAAAGAGCAAAGAGAAGTTAAGATTTCAGGGTCTGTGTCTGCTGACACATGACGTTGTTTTTATCTGTGAGATACTTGCTTACTTAACAAGTAGTGTCAGACAAAGTGCACACTACAAAATATAAGTGTGTCTAACGTGTGTCTAAGTAGTGAAATTGCAGCCAATCGCTGTCCTATAAGAAGCCCAGTGTTTGTGAATCACAGTGACACAATAAACGTTTCACTTGAACGTTTGAATTTAGTTGAAGAGTTTAAATGCTGCTGGTTTCTAAAGCCCTGAGTATGGTTTGTCGAACTGTGAAAAAAAATCTGTGAAAGTTTTGCGTTCAGTCACACATAAAAAAATGTACTTTGGCATTAAGACTTTATAAAGCATTTAAATGACTAAAAGGTCTAAATGACGATTTTCTGTGATTGTGACGTCTACACATCCCTGCTGACACCCTGTAAACCACCTCCAGCACCCCAGCAACTACCCACAACACACTGGCAATCACCCAGAACACCTAAACAGCTACCCACAACACCCTCCCAACCACCCACAAGATCCTGACAACCCTCAAACACATTGACAACCACCCACAACACCTTGACAACCACCCACAAGATCCTGGCAACCTTTAAACACCGTAACAACCACCTACAACAACTACCACCCACAACACCCTGCCAACCACCCACAAGATCCTGGCAATCGTTAAACACCTTGACAACCACCCTCAAGATCCTGGCAACCCTTAAACACATTGACAACCACCCACAACATGCTGCCAACCACTCACACGATTCTGGCAATCCTCAAACACCTAGTCGACCACCCACAAGATCCTGACAACTCTCAAACACCCTGCCAACCTCCCAAAATACCCTGCCAACCTTCCAAAACACCCTGGCAACCTCCCAAAACACCTTGCCAACCACCTATAACACCCTGCCAACCACCAACAAGACCCTGGCAACCCTTAAACACCTTGACAACCACCCACACCACTTTGCCAACCACCCACAAGATTCTGGCAATTCTCAAACATCTTGTCAACCACCCACAAGATACTGGCAACTCTCAAACACCCTGCCAACCACCCTCAAGATCCTGGCAACTCTTAAATACCTTGACAACTTCCCAAAACACATTGCCAACCACCTATAACACCCTGCCAACCACCCACAAGATCCTGGCAATTGTTAAACACCTTGACAACCACCCTCAAGATCCTGGCAACCCTTAAACACATTGACAACCACCCACAACATGCTCCCAACCACTCACAAGATTCTGGCAACCCTCAAACATCTTGTCAACCACCCACAAGATACTGGCAACTCTCAAATACCTTGACGACCTCCCAAAACACGTTGCCAACCACCTATAACACCCTGCCAACCACCCACAAGATCCTGGCAACCCTTAAACACCTTGACCACCACCATCAAGATCCTGGCAACCCTTAAACAAATTGACAACCACCCACAACACCCTGCCAACCACTCACAAAATCCTTGCAACCCTTAAAAACCTTGCAAACCACCCATAACACCCTGCCAACCACCCACAAGATCCTGGCAACCCTCAAACACCTTGACAACCACCCACAACACCCTGCCACCCACTCACAAGATCCTGGCAACTCTCAAACACCCTGGCAACCACCCTCAAGATCCTGGCAACTCTCAAATACCTTGACAACCTCACAAAACACCTGCCAACCACCCACAAGATCCTGGCAACCCTTAAACACCTTGACAACCACTCTCAAGATCCTGGCAACCCTTAAACACATTGACAACCACCCACAACACCCTGCCAACCACTCACAAGATCCTGGCATTCCTCAAACACCTTGTCGACCACCCACAAGATCCTGGCAATCCTCAAACATCTTGCCAACCACCCTCAAGATCCTGGCAACATTCAAACACCTTGACAGCCTCCCAAAACACCTGGACAACCACACACAACCCCCTGGCATCATGACGGCAATCTTTGCACAGCACTGATCATTCACTTCAGGAAAGTAAAACATTGAATGATTGTAGAGTCGTCTTCTGTGTATCTTTGTACACACAAACACTCGCACATGCAGTTGCTCTTCATTTACCCAGCAGCAATTCAATAACAATGTTTACACATCAGCATCATTTATAGACACTTCAACATCTGCTGATATAAATAAATACTTCACGTTTGTTTTCACATTGCTGTTATACTCTGAGGAGAACATTTCCTTAATTTAAAAATAACTTAAATCTGTTGTAAAGTGGTTTTGAAATAGGTTTAACTTCTTTATGCAAAAGGTAATTTCTTATCTTTATTTTCAAAAGTGAGGAGGTGAAAGAGAGTTGAATTGATTTTGGCTCTCACTGTCAAAGGAGAAACTCATGTCAGGCAGAACACTGAGATTGCTGAAAATTGAGATGTATTTAAAGCAATTATCTACTGAAATACAACTCTAAGGAAAAGTACAAACTATAGCCATTTAAAAGAAATGACTCAACATTGAATTGTCTGTCTGTCTTTGTCTCTGTCCATCTGTCTTGTCTGTGTGTTCAGTTCAGCCTCACATCACACAGTTACGTAACGTGACAGCGGTGGAGGGCAGTGCTGCTATGATCTCCTGTACGGCTGAAGGTGAACCGGTGCCTGAGATCTCATGGAGAAGAGCCAGTGATGGACAAACATTCAGAGATGGAGATAAGGTGAAGAACACACAAACACATCATCAACTACATCTGCACTGTAGAGAGAACACATTCTGTCTGTCAATCTTTACCTCAGTTCTTCTGTCGTTTTTCTCTCTGTGCTGTGCTTGTCTCACAGTAGCATATCAGACAGTCAGAAAGCATCGGCCCAAAGGCATGATAGTGTCAGACAGACTAGAAGACACACAAACACACACACAGCTTCATGTATCCTCTTACAGACTCTGCTCTGAAATCTAATTTGTTTCTTGGAGGTCATCAAACAAGAAGTTAAATTTGCACCACAAAATGAAAAATATGATTCTGGCAACTGCTTTTATTAGCGGTTTATTAGATTCATTCAGTCAGAAAGATTTTAGTTTTCAGTAAGCTGTGATGTGTTTGTATGCTGTGTACTTTATATTCATGTGCATTGTTCAAATGCATTCATATAATATGTGTTTGGTGTGTTTGCTAAGGAAAGCATTACTACCCATCCTTATAGTTAGTGAACGGAACAAAGCCGTAACTGGAAATATTATACTTAAGCACATAATTCATCTTACTCTGATCCTACTACAAACATGAAGGATACTTACATCATCATGCAGAGAGATTGTTGAGCAGATTGTTGAGCATCTTTTAATTTCATTTTTCACAACGTTTTTTCACAACGATTGCATTTCATGGAGGACAGAATAATAGAAAGAAACTAAGGTCATTAAACCTAAACTTTTCTCAGTAAAAAAATCAATATTTCGTGAATACAGAAGAACTCTCTCCTTACCGTAGCCCGATTCAGAATGTTGAGTTTATAATAATGATTTATCATTGGTTTGCTCGAGTAGGATTTTATGGGAAATAAAACTTTTTAAACTTATTGCGTGATTACGTCACATTCGTAAACAACAACAAAAGAAAACTATACAAAAAAATACTTTACAAGTAACTGCAATTTTATGTTTCAAACTGAGATGGCGATAGAGAGGCAAAAGTTACAGATTGTAGCTTTAGGGGTTGTGCACACCAAAACTTTTAAACATCAGCTAAGCGCTTCTGATACGTCCGCTGTAAGACGGTTGGTTGCTGTGATACTTGTCCCGCCCTTCATCCACTGTGATTGGATGGCCGCATGAGAACTGACATTGACAAGCGGAGCTTTTTACCTAAACTTGAATATTTTTCAACTCTCGGCGCTCAGCGCTGAGTGCGGAAAAAAACGCTGGACGCTGGTTTTCAGCGCGGAAGCAAACCGCTAACTGCTGGCTTATTTGAAAAACGCCAAGCTTCCATTGGAAACAATTGAAAACATGTGCTGGCCGCGAGCGTAAAAGTTTTGGTGTGCACGCCCCCTTAAGCATCTGAGCAACCAGTGGCGGATTTAGCAAATTGGGGGCCCAAGGCGAATTTATGTATGGGGCCCCCCCTATCCAATCTATAAAAAAGGAAATTAAAATTACTCCAAAATGAAGATGAAAAGCAGAGAACACACAAAGTGTAGCACTACAAAACCAATAGAGAATAAGTGAATGGGGCAAAAACAGCCACGAACAGTAAATAACGGAGAAAAAAATTTAATCTGATGCTGCACAAAAACTGTGCATCAAGCAATGCATCAAAGCCAATGTTTTTAAAACTGTGATAAAAGGTTAAAAAAAATTATTTGTTTTTTCTGTAGTAACATTATTTACTTCACCACAAAATAATTTTTATCCGTGTAGGGCTAAGGCTATTATTAGCAGAACTAGGCGGTTCAATCACCAAAGCCCCATTTTACTTTCCCAGTCCTCCTGTCACTTTGTGTTTATCTTTTGCGCCGTTATGGACTAGTCCATTTCATTGTGAAAGAAGGGGGTGTATGTGTGTAGTGAACTGGACATTTTAACTACTATTTCAAAGTTTCAACGTATTTTCAAGAAGATTAATACAATTTACAATGCTTTTGAAGTGTTCATGATGATAAGGGTTTTATTCATTTATTTATTAGGTTTGTTGGGGGGCCCCCTAATATGACCGCTGATCGGGGGCCCCAAGCAGCCGCCTACCTATTCCTCTATCTTAAGACTGCCTCTGTGAGCAACCCCATAGTAACACTGTGACAACCACCCATATTACTGTAGTGTTGTACTGTGAGCTTTACACACACTAGAACTACAGAAGATGTATTTTCGTGTCTTATTTAATGCGTTTCAGTTTTTGTTTGTTTATTTGTGTGATATTCTCCAGGCGTTTGAGAGCCACGGGCAGCTCTCGCTATCTGAATAGAAATGAGTCTCATGCATTAGTGTGAATTGAACCTTCAGGTCTTGAGACAACAGTAATGGTTTTCGTCACCTGGCATCAGTAAAGCCGGCGATGTGCTCTTATACACCAGACAATAAAAGGAAGCTGAAGCTAGAGATTGATTTTTTCAGGGAGTAAGAGGACGAGCGATCAGTAAAGTGGGTGTTAGGGGACGAACTCGTTCTAATAGCTTTATATTTAACTCTTTCCCAACAGCATTGTGAAAGAAGTTGCCAGCCAGCGCCAGCTTTTGTTTATGATTTTCACAAAAGTTTAATGCCTTCCTGAAAATGTTCTTCTTCAAATATATAAACATACAATATAAAAAAATGAAAGAACAGACCCTCTGCATTTCCTATCTTTATGTGTTGTCTTTTATTATCACCTCTCAAATATGGGTAGGTTTCTTCAAAAGTACAAATTTTTCAGCAAACAGAGATAATTACATTTTACTAATGGACTTTTTTTAGAGATCAGATTCAGAATGATGATCAAGACATACACAGAGTTTTTACTGTTTTTGAATCCAGTGTTTTATAAGTTGGGTAAGAGCACCACCTGGTGGATAATAGCATAAATATGGATTGCCGTAAAAACTCGTGATTGGCAGGGAAGGAACTAAAGTCCCTATCATACTGTGACCACAGATACCAAAACCAAATTACAGTACTGTATGTTATAGATTGTCCTTATCATTGTTTATTGTAACGTTTTGCTGTATTTCACGGTGTTGCTAATAACACTGTATAAGTTTTTGTTCAGCCAGAGAGCGCCAACTAGATTTCACTAATATGGATGAATTTGTTTGTTTTTGTTTAGAGTCAGGACGGTCGTGTGGAGGTGCGTGGACGGCACGGGAAATCCATGTTGACCATCAGCAACGTACGGCTCTCAGATTGGGGTCGATTCGACTGCGAGGCCCTCAGCAGGATCGGAGGCCATCAGAAAAGCATGTTCCTGGATATCGAGTGTAAGAAGTGATGTGAACGTCTAACATGGTCTACTCTATTAACCATGTTTTTTGTGGTAAAAGTGTAGTAAATGGTGTTGGCTGAGTTACTTAATAAAAATAATTAATTACTAGTTAATAATGATATCTTAAATCATTTAATTAGATTACTGAACAAATTACTCTATCCACAAAGTATTTAATTAATTACTTACATCTAATACCTTCTAAATCTTATTTTGTAAATTATACAAAGATAGGCTTAAAACGGCTGGAGTTAGCATTAGCACAAGTGTTAGCATTATTATCATTAACTAACCAAAGTATTTAAAGTGAGAAGGATACATAAAAACATGCATTGTAACCTTAGACTTTAATGTTGATGTTAAATCCACTATTGTATTATATATCATTGATCTACAGTAGAGTCCATAGCTACCCAGTCTCACAAGGTTTCCTGATATAGTCAAGTAATTTTTTATTCTTTTTTGTGATCGTATAACGAATTCCTGTTTTTGTGTGATTATCATGCATTGGTTATTCAACTGTTTTTTTCCTATTTTTAAACCATTGCCACTTCGGTTTAGTGTTAGATTGGGTGCTTGCATTAGAATGTCACTTTATGTATTGGTTTATACAATTTTTTCGGATTTATTTTTTATATGTTGCCTGTTGTTGGGGTTAGAGTTTGGTTTGGGTAGGGAGGTAATTTTATGTAAATCTAACCCTAAACCGAAGCGACAATGGTAAGAAAACAGGACAAAACAGTTGAGTAACCAATACGTGATAATCACATGAAAACAGGAATTCGTTATACGAAATTTGTGATAATATCACGAAAAAAGAATCAAAAAATTATGTGACTATATAACAAAAATTCGTGAGCCTGGGCTGTCCATACACAGTATTTACTTCAATTCCATCAGAAGTAAAAATAAGAGTAATCCCTTATTTAAATTACACTAACTAATTACTTATTAACTAGTTACACCCAACACTGTAGGAAACAAGTTTTTTTAACTGTAGTAAAACCATGATTAATTTTCGTAAGGGCTTTTTTAATTTTTTTAAGTGGTCACCATAATTATTTCCTTAAAGTAATGAATCATTTTTATATTGGCCCGTATAAAACCCTCCTGCAGTGTGGGGCCAATTATTGAAAGAATTCATTCTGCGTAATTTATTGCTCAGATTCTCCTTCATTTCCAGGCTTGTGACTTTCTTTTTCTCAAATACCGTACGTGTCTCAACAGTGTCGTGATTTACTGCTGTGTTGCACTTGTGCTCCATTTATTTTTTAAAAGCCAAATTCCACATCAAATGCTAAATATGCTCGATACTCATTGAATTACACGTCTCATGTATCTTAGCTATCGTACAGGACTCAGGACTCTGACCGTGACATCTCGGCGTTATGTGATGGTGTGAGAGGGTTCGCTTCAGCAGGATCCAGCCAAGCGTTACTGTTGTGTTAATGAACTCATTTATTTAGTATGGAGACTCTGTAGTATCAATCTCTGTAATGTTGTCCTTCCTGCAGAGTAACACAAAATTAATGCATTCATACTGCTGATGACCTCAGACACTTGAGCTCATACGTTAAATAAGATTCAACTTCATGTTTGTTTCTCACATGAAAACTCTTTAAAGGTTGATTAAGAGATTCGCTAGTAAAATATAACTGTTGATATATTTGCTGAATCTCTTCTTTGAATCTTTCACTCTGAGGAGAAAATCATTTCATCTTTATGACTAGCACCTGTTCACCACAGACATAATCAACACATGCACTGAGACTATAAACACTTGTTATTATAATATATTTCCTACTGAAAGACAAGTTAAAACCTGGCTGGTGACCAGCTTGAACCACCTTGACCAGGGTGGATGCCTGGCCAGCTTGGCTAAGCTGGTTGGCTGGTCTTGTTTAAGATGGAAGTAGCTGGTTTAAGCATATCCTCCCACACTTAAAAAAAATGAAATGTTGGGTTTAATTAAAAATATTATGTCAACGGGTTCCACGCAATTTGTTTAAGTAATCTCAACAAACAATCGTTTAGTTCATTTTACAAAAGAAGTTTAAGTAAACTCAACAAACCTTATTAGAGTCAACAAATAAAAATTAGTTAATTGTACATGAAAATTTAAGTTAATGATGACTAAAAATGATTAAATGATTAAAAAAATTAAATAATGACATTTTATAAACTCCACCCCTTTAGTTAGGAATTAACAAGTCCATAACACCCAATCAATCAATCAATCAATCAATCAAAGTGCAGCTGTTTAATACAACTCATCATATAGACCTGTTATTATTACAGTTTATCAAACATATTTCAAATGCAATGTTACATTCAAAACGTTGTGTTTTGTTTTGTTATGTTCTAAAATATTTCAGAAAAAGTTCATTGTATCTAATGGTGCCTGCAAGAGGGTGCAAGAACAACAATTACCCATAATACACTGCAAAATCCTCAGCCAATGAGATACAAGTCTGCATTGGTTTTAATACTTTTGTGCAACAATGTTATGTTGGCTGAACAAATAAGTTTTAAGTAAAGCTAACAAGACACACTTTTTGTTGAATGAAGTAGATTAAATTAAGTTCACATTGTTAAATTGATTTTTTTTAAGTTATCACAACATGAAAGAATTCATTAAAATTGTCAAAAATTAAAGTTCATTTATTTAGTGCAGCCTGGCAAAGCTGGTTTAGCTCGTAAGTTAGTGGGTTTTATCTGGTGGGTCAGTTGTCTTCCAGCTTGACCAGCTATGACCAGCTTAACCAGCTAAAGAAGTGGCCAAAACCCTTCTTTAACCAGCCTG
The DNA here is from genome assembly GCF_027580225.2 of Misgurnus anguillicaudatus. Lineage (NCBI taxonomy): Eukaryota > Metazoa > Chordata > Actinopteri > Cypriniformes > Cobitidae > Misgurnus > Misgurnus anguillicaudatus. The sequence goes on from NC_073339.2 coordinate 48,243,080, forward strand.
CTTAACCAGGTTGCCAGACCAGGTAAAACCAGCCTAAGCTTCTGAATAGCTTAAACTGTTAGTTTTATTTATACTTTAACACTTACACTAAACCAGCTTCTTATGCCTCATTTCTACATGGTGTAATTAGATTTGACAATCTGTTCTAGATGGTTTATCAGCTTGTATACTGGATGCCTAAGCCAAGGGTGACCTGCTTGACCTTCTTGGTTAGAGCTGGTAGATCCACCATCTTAATGTCAGCTTAATGAAATGATGTGACTGAATAAATGTCTTTACATGTAACTCTTTCTTTTTATTATTAGATGCACCGAAGTTCCAGACCAGTCAGACGATCTTCTACTCATGGGAGGGAAATCCAGTGAACATCAGCTGTGATGTGAGATCTAATCCTCCAGCGACGATGCTTTGGAGAAGAGATCGATTTACCATCTCCAGTCAGGGCACCAGCAACATACAGATCCACACTGCAGAGGGACGATCACTTCTAGAGGTTTAATAACATCATATTATTACATACATATAGATTAAGTTTAAATCGCTAACTGCCTTTAGTTCTAGTAAATGTGTTGAAGGACAGAAAAAATTGTCCTGAGTTTTGAGACTGTTTAGGAAAGCACATACAGTACATCTCCAGAAGAATGCATGTGCAGAGCTTGATACTTCAACAACGCATTGCAAGCAATGTTGTTATCATGCCTGAGAAAACCTCAGTGTTCAAGTGAAGATCGTTTTCAAACATGTTTGCCAATAAAGGTCAACAATGTTAACTAATGCTGGCTACACACCAAAAGATTTTTTACATCTTATAAAGTTTTCAAAATGTTATAAATCACAAACAAGAGGATAAAAAATCCTAAATTTAACCGTTTTGCACCTATAGTGTGGTGTGCCATGATGTGTCAAAGACAGCACACCACACACAAACAGATTTTCAACCAGAGTCTCTGCTGTGAACACATGAAATCTTGCAAAGTCTTTGCGAAGTGAAGTTCCCGTCTGTATTTATTTATGGGTCTGGCTAGTGGCTAAACTGATTTTTTAAACAATTCCCTTAAAATAACATGTTTTGGTTTGCTAAAGATGAGGGGAGACAACAAGTGTGCAGGCAGCTAGCCAAGAATTCAAGGACCTGTAGTTAACATTTTATATATTAATTTTTGATAACATAAGGTCATTTACCTGCCATTTATTTCCCTTGTTATCAGAAATAAACTACTGTGAAATTACTCTGTTGTTATTGATTCTGTGTGTGAGTCTATCAGAAGTTGCATTTAGTCAACAAAAGCCGTTTGTTTCTGTTTTTGCCGTCTATAGTCCAGTGTCACTTGTAGGCTAGTAAAAAATCTACCTCATTGTCCATCTAAAGAAAACTGCTTGATGTCGTGATTGTTTGTATTTATCTCTCTGTATAAGAACTAGGGATGCACCGAATCCAGGATTCGGTTTCGGATTCGGCCGAATACTGGGCTTTTTGGCGGGGTTCGGGTTCGGCCGAATCCTAGATTTTTTTTCCACCGAACCGAACCCTAGGCTTGCGCTACACTGGTCGACTTCACGCAGTTGTTGATTACACACATCGGGTGCTGATGTGGAGATGAGCTTTTTCTTTCGGTCAGCTGGACACACCAAAACTTTTAAACACGGCTGAAAACGCCTTGAGGACCCCAAATGCCAGCTGTTTTTCAGCCGAGCGCTTGGTAGCTGTGATGCTTCAGCTGTGAGCTGGTTGGTTGCTGTGGTAATGTCCCGCCCCTCCTCCACTGTAATTGGACGGCCGTGTGAAGACTGACATTGATGAGCGGAGCTTCTCACTCAAAGTTAAATATAGTTTTCAGCGCGGAGCTGCTTGCTTATTGGAAAAACGAGCGTGTCGCAACGCATCGCTTTCATTATGCATAGACTTATGGTAATTGTCAAAATAGTTTTTCCAACTTGTCATCCTGGCATAATGTACAGTTAAAATTAAATAAAATGAAAAATACACTGCTGTGGACGTTTTTTACTTCATTAATGTGTTTTACTGTGTTGGAATAAGGATGCGAGTAGGATTCGGTATTTGGTTTCGGATTCGGCCGAATCTTAAACGGTGGATTCGGGATTCGGCCGAACCTAAAAAATCTGGATTCGGTGCATCCCTAATAAGAACGTGTATATGTGCAGGTGTATCTTTACAAGGTAACATCGCCATCTGCTGGCCTACCACGTGGATCTTTTTGACAGTATTGTCGTGTGTTTGTGAAATTTGTTTAAGACGCTAAGGAAAACGTTTCAGTTTTTTACTATATTGGTGTTGTGTAAACATAGCCTTTGCTCACATAAAACGAACATCCATGAAAGAGATTAAGTCTTGTTTTAGATTTGTTTGAGTTAGTTAACTGCTGGTTTAGCAAAAAAAGTGTATTCTATTAGAGCTGGTTGACAATTTGCATCCAAAATGTCATACTGATTAATATTTGTTTCTGTATAAGCCAGCTGAAAAGGAAAAAACTTTAGAAGTGTATATGTGTGTGTGTGTTTCACATTATTCTTGCCTCTCTTTTAAAATTCAGCTGAAATATCTTGTTGTTTATCCACAGGTCACTCCAGTGTCCGACAGGGATTTTGGACGCTACAACTGCACAGCCAGAAACAACATCGGCGCTCGATATCAGGAGTTTATATTAGCACAGGCAGGTATGTGTTCACCTTCAGTAAACCTCAGGAGATACTGAACAAGTCTAGTTGAACTCACACTCTCTACCTGATCTTTAAACTTCACTTAAAATTCAATTCTTACAATCCTCACCTCCATCATCTTTCATATAGAGATACTCACTAAACCAAGTCTACCATTAACATTTATTCTTATTATAGGGGTGAGTGGGGCACAAACTAACGCAGGGTTAATTGTAGCATGAATTCTTGACATATTTCTACAGGGCCGAGTAATCTTTGCTTTAGGTCTATTTCTCTTACTGTCAGAAAATCTCCTGTGAAGTTTTGATGTGTTTTGGTTAAGATGTTGAACAAAGAGTGATTTGGAAACATGGAAGTAAATTTCTTCATCTTTTTTGAGTTGAGTATGCAAGTCATCAAATCCAACCTTATATTATTTTAATCACTGTCTTGTAATGATACATGAAATGAAAACATTTTGTTGATTGTCTAAAAAAAGATTCATCTAATTTAAATATTTTTTGAATGATACAGCCAAAGTCAAAAAGCTTTAGGTTGTGTCCCGCTCTCCCCTATATCTTATTATCATATTATGGATGTAATAGTTTTCATGTTTTCATGACTTTAGGGATGTTTAAGACATACTATATGATGCCTGAGCTGCAGATTTTATTCTATTTAATGTTCTTCTTCAAATTAACATAATTGAATCGTGGCTATAAAACTGTAGGTATGCATTAAACATTAATGTTTATTAAAATCTTCTGTAATGATTTATCCTTCACATGTGGCCATTACTAATTTAACTCCACTAATATACCAGAGTACAGTCTTCATTTACTCTAGCTGTTTAATATGCCATAAAGATGTAGTTTATACAGAGCTTCATTAAGCCCAAGAGAACACACACACACGCACACATGCACACACGCACACACACACACACGCACACACACACACACACGCATGCACGCACGCACACACACACATCTCTCTTAACACACATGCATGCACAAATAACATATAAACACTAAACCCTAAATTTAAGATGTACGTACTCAGACTCAAAAACCTGGTTTTACATACATGGTTAAGATTTAATCAAGATGAAGTCTTAGTTAAATATTTATGAATATGAAAATATTACTGATGTGCATCTTAAAACAAAACAATGGCACTTATATATTATTTAAAGATATGTCAGTTAAGCTCAGACATGCATTTTAGTCTGGGACTAGACTTAAGGCCAATGTATATTCCATTTTTTACCAACCTGATCTCATGAATTTCTGTTGGGATAGTCACAGAATTTTTTGCTAATTTTTCCGTGGCATTCTTATGGATTGGTTACCTAACCCTATTTTCTTACCATTGTCACTTCGGTTAAAGGAATAGTCTACTCATTTTCAATACCAAAATATGTCACCACCCCAACTAAGAACCGCTGAATCATCCCTCCACCATCCGCGCGCGTGCACGTAAGCGCTGGAGCGCGCTGCGACACTACGATAGCATTTAGCTTAGCCCCATTCATTCAATGGTACCATTTAGAGATAAAGTTAGAAGTGACCAAACACATCAACGTTTTTCCTATTTAAGACGAGTAGTTATACGAGCAAGTTTGGTGGTACAAAATAAAACGTAGCGCTTTTCTAAGCGGATTTAAAAGAGTAACTATATTTTATGGCGTAATAGCACTTTTGGGAGTACTTCGACTCGCCTGAATAGTCCGCTCCCCTTCTCACTCTCATAATGGGAGAGGGAGGGTGTTACTGCGCCGAGTCGAAGTACTCCCAAAAGTGCTATTACGCCATAAAATATAGTTACTCTTTTAAATCCGCTTAGAAAAGCGCTATGTTTTATTTTGTACCACCAAACTTTTTCGCACAACTACTCGTCCCAAACAGGAAAAACGTTGATGTGTTTGGTCACTATTAACTTTATCTCTAAATGGCAGCATTGAATGAATGGGGCTAAGCTAAATGCTATCGTAGCGTCGCAGCGCGCTTCAGCGCTTACGTGCACACACACAGATGATAGAGGGATGATTCAACAGTTCTTAGTTAAGGTAATAATATATTTTAATATTGAAAATGAGTAGACTATTCCTTTAAGGGTTAGATTTACATAAAATGACATCCTTACCCAAACCCAACTCTAACCCCAACGCCAAGCGACAATTGATTAAAGTTTAGAAAATATAAAATAATAAAGCAGAAAAATAGTATAAACCAATACTTAAAGTGACATACTAACGCAAACACCAAATCTAACCCTAAACCGAAGCGACAATGGTTTGAAAATAGGAAAAAGCAGTTGAGTAACGATCCATGAGAATGCCACGGAAAAAGACAGTCCGTGGCAGGGCCACAGAAAAAAGCGGAGATCCGTGAGAATGGCACGGAAACATTTGCAAAAAATTCACGGTACTTTGTGAGATCAGGCTGTTTTTAACGTGTACGCGAGGGTCCCCGTACAGTCTGCATGACGCAATTTTCAACATCAAAAGGCTTAAGGTCAAAGTATGGTAATTTTTTATGCATGACAAAATTTTACCATAGAAACCAGAAGTCAGATCAACACAACACACTTTTTCCTCAGAAACTGTATACATCAAATAAACTGATGCATTAAGACTCTACTCACGTACTGAAGTGTTGTGTTTGAGAGAGAGAGAGAGAGAGAGAGAGAGAGAGAGAGAGAAAGAGAGAGAGATGACATTTATGTGTTTTGTCAGGTTAGACTCGTGATGAGGAGTGATGATGAATATAATGTCCTGTCTTATATTTGGGTTGTTCTGTGAGTCTTTGAATTAAAAAGAGAGAAAATCATGAATGTTTGTGTCCAAAGCTCAACTAAATGACATCTTTTTGTGCCAAAGTAAAGATTGAACATAATACTTAAATATTTCTATAGTATAGTTCAGTAAATAGCTATCATAGTAGATATGAGCAAGGTCACAGTTTTGTGGTCGCTGTTGATTAAATGTGATGTTTGTTCTGTTACAGATGTTCCTTCAAACCCGACCTCTGTCAGGTTGACCGCTGTATCTCAGCGTCTCGCTACCGTCACCTTCATAAAGCCTGACTCACATGGAGGCGTGCCCATCAGTTATTACATCATCAACTACAGAGACACGAGCTCACCTGATTGGAGGACAGTGAGATCACATGGTGTTCAGAGTAAGTATCATAGGAAAAATATTATTGATATCAGAAATAGAAACAAGTCCATTTTTGGCATACAGTAAGAGGTAAAGGTGCTGTAGAATGTCAAATTGTATTTATGTAGGCATGAATGAATAATAAGAGTTGTGTACATGGTAATAACATATGATGAGCCTCAAACACGATTATTTCCTCCTTCTTATGTAAAACCCGTGCACGCAAAAGACCAACTGCTGGAAAACAGACCAATCTCAACATAACACCAACTGTGACGTCACAGTCCAGATATACACACACAACATTAAATTACACATTAAATTAATTACAATGTTGTTACAATGATAAAAACAAAGTTGTGACTGCTGACTTAGCGCTATATGCTAGTTAGTGCTATATGCTAGTTAATGCTATATGCTAATTAATGCTATATGCTAGTTAATGCTATATGCTAGTTAATGCTATATCCTAGCGTTTAGGCTGAAGTTCTACTATTGACGTTACAGTTACGTTTTGCAGGTCCATACTGAAAAAAACACAAACTTATCACTCAGAAACGTCTATTAACAATCTCTAAACAATTAATTATTCCTCAAAATCTGATACAGACTCAAGCAAAAGATGTTTACACACACACAGAGCTACTGAAGGAGAAACAGCCAATCAGAGCAGAGCTCAACATTAGACCATTTCATTCTAAAGGCAAATCCTAGTGTTGTAAATGGTTTCTGTAGGATATATATCCAGATATACCTTTTAAATTTCAGAGAACAATTTAACATATTGCATTCTTTGGCACCTTTAAACCTATAAAATAATTTGGAGAGGAATTTAATGAGAAATATTTAAGTTTGTATTAGAGTCTCTGACTTTGCTCTTCATTTAATTCTCGTTGTTGTTTTAGAAAAACAATAAGCTCAATATTTTCTTTGCCAGCTGCACGAGTAAAACACTTATGGAAATAAAAACAGGCTGTGTCTCTGCTAATGCCATTTTTCCTCTAAAATCCATTATGGTTTATTGAAACGAGCACTTTTTGCTGTATTGTGTCGAGTATCATTTTGGTTTGTGTGGTGCAACTAAAGCACATTTGGTTTGCTAAAGGCACACTAGAGATAATGAGTTTAAGCAGTTTGTTCATTAAACTACTCAGAGTTTTGTCTTCGAGTCGGCGCTCAATGATTTCTCTCTGTGCATTAGAAGGCCATTAGGCAGGACATCGAACAGCGCTTTTAAATAACGTTCGTTTGGCTAAACGTAACAAAAATCAAATAACAAATAAAAAACCTTCAAGCATGAGAAGTTATATGGCTGAACTTTGAATCACAGTCCTGTTGGGCTTCAGGCAAAGCTTTGATCAAATAAAGCCATGAGGTCAAAAGCAGACCTTCAGATGAAGGAATTAAACATTTTGTGCTGGATTTATTCAAATTCACAGCGTAATTATTACAATTACATCTAAATATTCTTTGTGGATTTTTAATTAAGAGCTCAGTGTTCTGTGACTGACTGCATTTATTAAGTTACAATAATAGCGGCTATTGAGTGTTCATTTCTGTTACTGCCTTCTCATGTAAATCACTCATTATAATCACATACAGAGGTCACGGTCTGAGATGTGCTGTCATAATACTGTGATGTAAAACTCTAGACTTCCTTATAAATTTAAAACCGATTAGTGAATTATTAGCATTGAGATACACACTGTATAATACTGAACTCTGAAAACACAACAGTGTAACACAAAACCTGGGGACTCGATTATTAGTGTTGTAGTTCTCAAGACCGGTCTCAAGACCACTTTTTAAAGGTCTTGGTCTCGCATTTTATTTCAAGACCGGTCAAGACCAAAATGGCACATCACAAATTAATTTTTTATCATTGATTTTATGCAGTTTATTCAGGTTTTCTGATGGCACACACACAAACAGACAAGAAGTGCCTAATCATTTGCATATTCCACATTTTATCATAAGTGTTTTAATGTAGTCACTTGAATGGTCTTGATCTTGACTTGGTCTCGGCCTGTCTTGGTCTTAACTTGGTCTCAACCCTTTAAAGTCTTGGTCTTGTCTCGGTCTCGGCATGTCTTGGTCTTGGTCATGACTTGGTCTCGGTTTAGGTGGTCTTGACTACAACACTATAGTTTATAAAGCATGCATACTCATATTAATATGAAAACGGTCTTTGATACCATTTTGCTTCACCTCTCGATCACTACTATGCAGACTCTAGCTCTGAATGTCGTCATCATACTGCAAAAAAAATATCTTTCTTACTTAGTTTTTTTGTCTTGATTTTTAGTACAAGTGTCTAAAAATTCTTAAATCAAGATGCTTTTTCTAAGTCTAGTCTAGTCTAGAAAATAAGTCTAGCTTTTAGAAAAAAATTGTGCTTTAAACAAGGGGGAAAATCTGTCAATGGGGTAAAAAAATTTTTCTTTGAATGTTTTTTTTTTTCTTACCCGCTTGTTTTATGCACAAACACTGCCAAAAATGTATTTCTTACTTAGCATTTTTGTCTTGTTTTCAGTACATATATATAAAAGTTCTTAAATCATGATGCATTTTCCTGATGAGCAAAATGACTTAAGAAAATAAGTCTAGTTATTAGAGTAAAAATATAAAATTTAAGTGAATTTGTGCATAAAACAAGTAAAGAAATCTAATACCAATGGGGTAAGGAAAAAAATCTCGAAATAAGTTTACTTTTTTCTTAAAAACGTAATTACGGTGCCTCTAAGGGGACATTTGAGCAAAAAATCAATAAAATTTAGTTTTGTGCTTACGTGAAACTTTTGCGTTTCACAAACTTTAGATTTTTTTACTCCAATGTCACCTCAGGGGCTCGGTACTTAATTACCCTGATTGGCAGATGTTTTTTTCTTGTTTTAAGCACATATTCACTTTAATTGTATATTTTTAGAATTATTGCCTTATGTCATTTTACTCATCAAGAAAATGCATCATGATTTAAGAATTTTTAGATATTTGTTCTGAAAACAAGACAAACAAGACATGTTGTCCATCTTTTTACAGAAACCATTATGTTTTCATTTCTGGATATTGGTGTCTAGTATGTGATACTGGTATGGTTGTATGGTATGACTTAACTAGCAATGCTTGTAAAGCATGAACAGATTGAGTTTATAGAACTATGAGTATATAGATCACAAAAATGAAAGAACTCACTTTCCAACATGACACCAAACTGAATAAATTATGACACGTTACATTTTTTACTTTAAAGCTCGTACATGAAAGGGAGTCGAGGGCATATGTTAGTCTGTGGAAAACTTCAGGTGTAATAAAACTGGATGTGTGATTGTCTTTGTTCTGTTTCAGACTATGGTGGTTCTGGCGAACCTGGAGCCCAACACCACATATGAGGTGAGAGTGGCGGCGGTGAACGGAAAAGGTCAAGGAGAGTTCAGTCGATCGGACGTCTTCCAGACGTTACCCATCCGTAAGAACCTTCTCCTCCTTATAATCTTCACTCGTTCTGCATCGCCACTGTCGACTGGATGCATTTTGTTTAGTTTGCCCGTGTGTGAATTCATCCAGAACTGTGAATGTGTTTTATTATAAAGTATAAAAAGCTTCTTGCTTATTATAATGCTGGTTTATAGTTTAAAGGTTATGTTCTCATAAAGTGATGTTTTGTGTTCCTGCAGGTGAGCCGAGTCCTCCTACAGTACACGGACAGAGAGGTGTCGGGAAAGCGTACAGACTCGGTCTAATGAAACAGGATGATGGTGGAATGCCCATCGTCGAGTACATCGTCAAATATAAAACGGTGAGAGCAGTTACCAGTGATGAAGGACATGAGTACTGGTGCTTTAATCATCTGGGTTGGTAACTGAGAGAGATCGTAGGCAAACTCATTTAACTAAGCATATCTGTTACTTTGTGAAAAGGCAAAATATGATCAGATCTTCACTTTTCTTTTCGTTTTAATCACATGCTTTATTGTGGGCACAAAGAATTGTTAATAAATTTCAAACCCAGACATAACAGCACTTGTACCATCATTGTGCACGGTCGTGGATTAACTGTACAAAGATGATAGTTCAAAGTCCATTTCTTAATGTTTACAGTATATCTAGATGGGGCGCACAATCATTATGTGCTCTGGTCAAATATGATGCAAAAATGTATTCCTATAATAATTTTATCTAGATAACATTTTACAATAAAGTTGTATTTGTTAGCAATTAGTTAATGCATTAAAATTAACTAAAAATGCTCAATAATTCTACAGCATTTGTTAATCTCAGTTCATGTTAATTTTGGCATTTACTTATACATTTATAAAATCAAGCATTATAACTGTTAACATTAATTAATGCATGAACTAACACGGATTGGATTGACATTAACTAACATAGGCTAATTTTTAATTAAAATGATGTGCTTTCAATTAATTAAATAAATAATAAAAACAAATACATAATTTAGATCTGCTGACGTTTTTGCAGTGTTCAACTAAACTCTAGTAGCAGAATGATGTGTTACTTGTGAAAGATGTGTTTAGTCAGATAACATGACTCCTTTAAACTCCTGTTATCTGTCAGCAGAGAACAAAGCTTTCAGCTGTCTGATGATGTAGTCACTAAAGCTCTTTTCATACAGGGAAATACACGGAAAATGCATCCAGGATTTATCTGTGATTATGTAATTTTTTGGTTCATTCACACTGCCAGTGATTTTCCAGAATCTGTGCGTGCGTTCACAGACATACAGTAAAGATCCCGTAAAGACACGTGACATATTTAAAGTCCTGCACCTGGTATTTTTCCTCCGCAGCGTCTGAAATTTGCTTATTATCTGTGCTTATTTTCCCTCCGGAAGCCACTCTCGTGCATTTTAGATTATGATAAGATTGTAAAGGAGTGCGTGATGCACTGTTCTAATATCCTGGTTGTTTACCTCTGATTGAGTTGTGTTAAAGTAGTTATTTCAGCTGAGATTATATCAGATTATAAAGGACTGTATTTGCCTTGCTGACTGCAGTAATTCATGCGGTAAAGTCAGTCAGTGTTAATCTTGAGTTGTATATCTTTCAGTGTTGTGGGTGGCTGAATCTGAAATGTCCTCATGAAAATGTCTTCCTCCTACTTTGGTGTCTACAGTGAATCTGTGGGCTAAGAAAGATCTCAAGCTGTGACCTCATTTGCCTGAAGAATAAAGATGCTTTAAAGAAAAAAAATGCTTTGAAGTTCTTCTGTTTTCTACAGATTTCAGGAGAAATTCACCTCTTGTCACAGAACAGAGAAGCCTGACCTGTGTGTGTGTGTGTGTGTGTGTGTGTGTGTGTGTGTGTGTGTGTGTGTGTGTGTGTGTGTGTGTGTGTGTGTGTGTGTGTGTGTGTGTGTGTGTGTGTGTGTGTTTGTTTATCTGAATACACACATGCTAACATTAATAATGAACACGTTTACAGATACACCTGAAAGAGAACCTGTCAGAAACACATCCAGGTCACATTTCATCCCCAATTCAAAATAAAAAAATTGTTTTCCCTAAAGAAAGAAAATGAGGCTCCGTACAGCAACTTGTTTCAATACACTGTTAAATATTACTGTAGAAATTATAATATTACTGCAGCTGTTTGCCATTAACCTACTGTAGATTTAAATTTATGTTATTTCCGAAATACATTAAACATTAACAAGTCTTTATCTTTATCTAAAACTATAAAATAACAGCCTCATGCAAAGCATTCTGGGAAATAAAATCTGAAGGAAAAAACAGAAAAAGGTTGACGAGGATTTCTGGTTCCCAGAATGCTTTGCATGAGGCTGTTATTTTATAGTTGTATTCTGTAAAGATTTAAGTGTACAAATGGCTCCTCACTATTTCAAAAGGTCTGTCATTTACCTCCCTCTCTCTCATTGGCCATTGTGAAAGTAATGATGTAATCATTACTAAATATCAAACATGTTTATATGATCGGGACGGCCGGACATCAGAACCGATTGAGGTCCAGGACCCGATTCCCTTGGAGGGAAAAATCAGGAGAAATTCAGGCCACAAGGCAGCAATGTTGTGTTTAAAATACTCACAAAAGAAGATGAAAGTAGAGTATCATCCAAAACAATGAAAGTTTGTTTCTGCAATCTCTTTAGAAAGTTTCTGGGATTTGTATAAGAACTTCTCAAAACCTTTAAACAATTCTGTGAAATGAAATCTCTTTAAAGTGCTTTGCTTAAATGCAGCGAGAGAAAAGCAGATTGGAGATTTGATTGTTTTGCTTTTGAGTTCTCCTGTGAGCAAACCCAATGATAAAAGGAATTAAAGATTTTCAGAAAATAAATCCATCATATTAGGTCATACAGACAGATCGTGAGCTGTGAGTGTTTATCAAGAGCCAGAACGACTAAAATGAAGATGACTGAAATGATTTACTTTTCTCTTTAATCCACCTGCGTCTTATTTTCAGTACAAATATTTAAATATTCTCACAATCATGATGCATTTCCTTGTTGAGCAAAATGACCTAAATAAATCTAGTTTTTAGACAAAAAAAAATCAAGTTTAAGTGAATTTGTGCATAAAACAAGCAAAAAAAATCTTAACTTTTGTCCTAAACACTTAAAATAATACATTTAAATACAAATTTCTCACCCTACAGTACTACACAGCAAAAATGATTTTCAAGAAAAAATGTTTTTAGTGTTTTTGTTTTGTTTTCAGTAAACAATATCTAAAGATTAAATTAAGATGCTTTTTCTTGATGAGCAAAACAACCTAAGAAAATAAGTCTTAGACAAATTATTATTTTTTTGGACAAATTCACTTACATATGATTTTTTTTGTCTAAAAACTACACTTATTTTCTAAGCTCATTTTGCTCATTAAGAAAATACATCTTAATTTAAGCATTTTTTAGATGTTTGTACTGAAAACAACAAAAAAACTAAGTACACTGCAAAAAATCATTTCAAAGAAAAAAAATCTTAGTATTTTTGTCTTATTTTCAGTAAAAAATATCTAAAAATTCTTAAATTAAGATGCTTTTTCTTGATGAGCAAAACAACCCAAGAAAATAAATCTAGTTTTTAGCCAAAAAAAAAAATTAAATTTAAGTGATTTTGTGCATAAAACAAGCAAAATAACTACCCCAAATGGTGTAAGCACTTTTTCTTGAATTGTGTTTAAGATTTTTTTTTTTAAGATTGCTTGTTTTACGCACAAAATCACTTACATTTTTTATTTTTGGACTAAAAACGTATTTTCTTGGGTTGCTTTGCTCATCAAGAAAAGCATCTTCATTTAAGAATTTTTTGATATTTTTAGTGAGAAACAAGACAAAAATACTAAGGATTTTTTCTTGAAAATCATTTTTTGCCGTGTAAGAAAGTGATTTTTTTATAGTGTAGTTATTATGTTTGATGTGATTACGAGCACAAGATATTAGTATAATAGACTTCTTAGCTTAAAATTGGAAACACTGTCATTATTTATTTACCCTTATAAAACGGTTAGTTCCAATCCTTGATTCTGATTGGTCAATAGGTGTGCTTTATTCACGATAAAACACTGCTATGACCGCTTCACCCAACGGTTCTATTTAATATCACTGCGCCCTTAGCAACACCCTTAGCAACACATAAACATATAATGAGACAAAGTCTGAGAACAGTTTGTTGTTTTTATTTGAGCTTTCATGTTGTTGTTCGCAGTCAGGGACTATTTTTCTAGCGGAAGGAATGCTTTTATTGATTTAACTTCATGAAAGTTGCACTAATATTTTTTTTACTTTAATATTGTGTGGTAACCGTTTTATTAAAGCAATAAGGTACTCGAGGCAAGTGCTGTATCGTGAATAAGTAACGGCTGAAGGGGTTGCAGGCACTCCGCTTCGCGTCGTGCCTAACAACGCCCTTCAGCCGTTACTTATTCACGATACAGCACAGCCTCTCGTACCTTATTGCTTACATATGTCATTCCAAAGCTGTTTAGTCTGTATTAATTCACTAACTATACTAGCAGTAACCAGCAGCAGTATCTTTCCAAGACCAGCATGGATGTTCACACCATGTATGTTAATAATCTGTATATTAAACATCAATGTTTCTGTGTTGTTTCTGTAGGATAAGGAGGAACAGTGGATGACTAAGTTGGTTCCCGGTCTGAACGACTATGCCGTTTTACAGCCGCTTCAGTGGAACACGCGCTACAACGTGGAGATCACAGCACGCAATCTGAAAGGCCTGTCAGAACCCACTTTCTTTCAGTTCCTCATGCCTCAGAAACCTGACATCACAGGTACACACAGATCTTCACACACTCACTCAATCTCTCTATATTAGTGCATACACAAACGTATTTACGTTCCCTTCACTAATACTGTTCGTGCACAATATTGGCACATGTGATATACATCTTGGGGGATTTAAACTTTAGAAAACTTATTCATATTCAAGGCCTTCTCAAAAAGCCGACGCTGGGAGATGTTCGCTGTGGCTCATGTGTTAGATAAAAACAGAAATGTTGAAATGATGTCACACCACATATCAGGTCTCCAGGTAGTGAGAGATGAGACGCCTCCAGCAAATCTGAACCTCTGTGTCTGAGACTTTAGAGTAAATAAAGATCATCAAATCCAGCGGAGAGACTTACTGGAGTTTAATCTCTGATGTTGTTTAAAGAGAAATAGCCAACAGTTACTCATCTACTGCCCTGACCCGACTTATCAAAACAAACTTATGCTTTAAAGTCACAAACTAGTCAAGACACTGCCGGTCACATATATATATATATATATATATTTTTTTTTTTTTTTTTTTTGAAAGGAATAAGATGCAGGATTGTGAAATATGGACACATGCAGGACTTTACTTATGATGCATTACAAGTGTTTGTGTCCTCTGCCTGTGTTTTCTTGTTTCTGTATATTTTTGGGGTGCTTGTGAGGAAAACTTTGACTAATGGATGTGTAGCTCCCAGCCAATAACCACGCACACATATGAAGCCATTAACCTAAAGCAGATATAAAAATGTCTGAAAAAACCCTGAGGCAAAACATCAGGCAGATAAATCTGATTGTGAAAGTAAAGTGAATGTGAAGTTTGACTTTCACTCGCTGGAGAGAATAAATCTGACCTTTAAGTTAGTTTTATGATTCTCGTGTAACTTTGATGTTGTCACTGTAGATTTTTTTCATATTCTGCTTTGACTTACATACAAACTCAATGATAATATGATTTTTTCATGTGAATGTATGCATTAAGCAGACGTTTTATTAATCAATACATTATTTCTCAGTATACTGTATCAATATGTGTGTTCCCTGGGAATTGAACCCATGACCTTTTATGTTGCTAATGCAATCCTCCACCAGCTAAGTTACAGGAACACACATTTAGCATTAAAGCAGTACAAACATACTGCTGTGATTTTTCACAATAATGCATTTATTATTTGCATGTTACAATGCAAAAGTCAGTGCATGCGTGTGCGTGTGTGTGCGTGTGTGCGTGTGTGTGTGTGTGTGTGTGCGTGCGTGCGTGCGTGTGTGTGTGTGTGTGTGTGTGTGTGCTTGCGTGCATGTACACATCAGCTATCTATTGTGATTGGTAGGTGGTGATTTTGTGTTTTATAGCTTCATTCAATCACTCATCTGATATTTCATCATGCACAGCTCTTGGGCTCTCCTCCAACACTAAGTGAGCTGCATACATAGGCAGTATTTTAAGTCATCATCAATCCCAAAGGAATTGCAAAGTCTGTTCCCAACGGTATGCAGTAACATGAAACATCAATAAATAGAGTTCATTAAATACTGAAGAAACCAAACCGGGAAAACAGTTCAATCTCATTTTAAATATTTGTGTGTTATACATTTTTATGAATACTTGAGTAAGTATTAAATGTCAAACTATTGTAATCTGTACTGTTATGAGTTGCTGTCTACACTGAAAAAACAATAAGGAGAATTTAACTAATTTTTATTTTGCAAACTTTTGCATGAATATTTTATAGTTTACTCCTTTTATTTCATTAAATCTATTTTAATCTTTTTTATTACAGTGTATATTGAGCACTCCGTTTGGTCTCTTCTGACATTGAGTATCAGTTTCATTGCGCAGATTTGTAGTTTTTGAGTCGTGCTTTGACATGAAGAAAGGTTGACATCAGTGCTGTAAAGCTTTGACAGCAGCTCTTCAACACTCTCTGCTCATAAATGTGCTGTTATGGACATTTGGCTCTATATAATAGTGTTTCATATTGTAGCCGCGGCCTCTAAGAGCTGTCGGAGAGAGCGTTTTTCGGGTCATTTAGTGCTTTATCGGCAGATAGCGATAGTGAGAGTCTCCTTTCTGAATGAGAAAAACAATACAGACGTACACTTATAGGACTCGAATGAAAGTTCTTCTTGTTTAGTTGTTTTTCAGGCTATACAAACATACCACAGACATAACATGTGTCTGAAACCGCATGTTGTATACTGTATACGTATACTGACCCACATGGCTAAAAAATATATTTGTAAATATATTTTGAAATATGGTTAAAATATATATTTGCTGAAATGTAGTTTAAAATAAGTTTACAAATATATTTTTCACCAAATATTTTTTTGCAATCTTTTTGTATATTTTGAAATATATTTTAAAAATAAATATATTTGAAAGCATTTAATATATATATCACCCTAATTCAAACCAAAGAACATATCACAAAAAAAACTTCAGGATTGAATAGGTTTGAATAGGTTAAAATTAAATCTATTTTCAACTTCAAAAATATACTTTATTAAAATTAACTTGTATTTAGCATATATTTAAAATATATTTTGGCCAAGAATACATTTTTGCCATATGGGTTTTAAAAATATAAATGTATTTGTTTGCCCTTGAAATAAAAAAATATATGAAATATATTTTGCCCTTCAAAAATATATTTAGTTAAGCATCACTTTCTACAAAATGCATTTAGCATATATTTAAAACATATTTTGGCCAGATAAATGTACTTTTTTGCTATATGGGGAATGAGATGAAGTATCTACTCATCAACCTTTAAAATACATCACGTGACATACATCGTCATTACCACAGGTGAGACGTAAAACACGTAAAAAAGACTTGTTCCCTATATATATTTGAATTTGAATAGAGCCGTGTTACCCCTTTCCAATGTTTTTGATTATGACGACGCCTCTCCTTCTTCTTTGTTGGATGACGGGAGTCCACGATATAGTAAATTGGCCATCGAATACACACTTCGTATGCTGTTTTTCAAATACCATAAATTTCCCAACTACTCACCTCGACTACTGCTTTTTGCCTACTATATAGTAGGGAAGTAGGTTTCGGACGCAGCCATAGTTTTAACAATATTGCATTTAAAGTTCAGCCACTCGCATACATCTTTCTTCTAAGAGCACAAATGGAGATGGTTTAATGAATATCTGGTTTGGTGGCACTTACTTTAACACCTTTTTAAAAGTGTAAACCAGAGAGACCCTCAAAGTCAAAGTCCAGATGCATGCGGTGAATACTGAGGCTTTGAACCGCTTTGAACTCTTATATCCATGTTCTTATGATTTCTCTTTGCATTCGTACATTTGGGGCTCTGTGGTGATAAGAATCAATAAAACCTCAGATGTTTCAGCATCCGTACCGACTCCAGGCGTCTCATATTTAAGAGTTTCCCTCTAATCATTGCAGGCTTCAGGAGATTCTCCACACATTAAACTCCTTACAGAAGAACATTGTGTTTACGCTGCAGGTCGCTTCATGTAAACTGAACATATTGATAGTGTCTGAATCTGTCAGCATCTCAGACATCCGTTTGTGTTTATATTTGTGTTTTCATCTTTACATGTGACGCAAACAGCTCGAAGAACTCAAACCTCAGAGCTTCATTTATATCACTATACACTTGAAAGAGTTTAAGACCGGTGTACATGTGAACTAGACACACATTCGAAATAGCATCACATCTAGAAACTTTTTTTAAAAAGTCACTTAAAAGGTTTGTTTTGATGCATTTAGTTTGCTTTAGTAAAGCTGTTACAAGTGATTGGGTTAAGTTAACCTCCTGTTAATTATTATTTGTAATTGTTAGTCGTCTTATTATTTTTCTTCTTCCACCATTGCGTCTATGGCTGCCCACAGAAGCGTACGTAGGAAAGTTACGGTTAACCTAACCCTAACCAATTTTGCACACAGATAGAGGTCAGTCCTAAAAGTTACCATACCAAATTAACCCCCCATTCAGACAGCCAGCGACCAGCACTAGCAGAGCGACGCGATCTCATTCATTTCAATGGAAACCGGGCGACTTCCGGCGGTATGAGTGAAAGTGACCGTTGGCGACCGTATGGGCGTGTCCAGCGACGCGAGAAAGTTAAGAAAAGTTTAACTTTATGCAAATGTCGAGCGAATTTCGGGAGCAACTACCAATGAGAACAAAGCAGTGGAGTTCACGTCATCGTTCTCTCGTCAGTTATTGGCGTGGATGGTACTCATTTGTGTATGACAAGCAGATTTAGAAACGCCTCAAGAGACGGGCGACACACAGCGATGACATCGCTGGCTGTCTGAATGCGGCGTTAGAGTCTCTATCTCAAACCTGCTAGCACCACCAACAGTCATAAGTCTCACTTACATTTTTGCTTATAACTTCTGATGCACAAGTCGTAGAAACAACATTTTTCATCATGAAAACTTTTCCGCCATTTTGAAAACTACTTTTTCAAACTCATCCTAGACCTATTGTTCGATTTGAGTGAAAATTTGTGTGTAGCATTTAGACACACTCAGAGCAAAATGGAAGTCAGTTATGGAAATCATGGAAATCATGTTGATGTGCAAATCCTTTTTTGGATACCACCTCAACGAATTTTATGTAGAGTGTGAAAAAAACTGATTTGAGGCTGTGTTTTTGCCAAACTTGTGTGTATTTACACAACACTTGGTTCTTGTGATGGCAGTCAGGAACTGAGGATGCATACAAGGTTTCATTAAATCTAGTGGTCAGAATTTTTTACATGCAGAACTTTCACAGCAATTGACATACTGTATTTTCATTGGATTTGATTCATTAGAGTCCTGAATTGTTGCCAAGTCCAACGATACAAAACATGCCAGGTTTTGCTTTACGCCTAGTCCAACGCTGCAAAGTAGCGCCTAATAAAACAATCGAGAATATTCCGACCGACTCAAAGACAGTTTTTTCCCATATTCATATAACTGCTGGACTATAAGCTAATAAGGACACTGCAAAATTCACATCGGAAATGGACGAAATTAGCAAAAAAACTAAGAGTTATTATTAATGTTTCTGTTTTTAGACATATGGTTATAACTGCTCAACGAAATGAGATATTTTTACCAGATTTGATACACTAATGTAGAGTCTGAGGCCACTAAAAAAAGATGGTGTGTCTGCGCCACTAGTTGGCCTTAATTAGTGAACAAAACAGCTGTATCTTCGCAAAACTAAAGTGTGAATGATCTGAGGTTCCATTCACGTTTCATTATAGCACCACCTAGGGGTCTCGATATGAAAAATTGCTATTTTGCTTTAAAACTACTCCAAAACTGTAAAAAAATTGTGACTCATCATGCATGATTCCTTTTGTGGCTTGGAGTATAATCATTGGTGGATGCCAACTCACTCCCTAGCAACCAAACAGAGTACCCTAGCAACCATTTTACAACTCCTATTTTTCAGCATCATAACATTGTAGAGACATGGGGGTAGGCTCTTTTACACAAAAGATATTACACAGTATAAAAATATACTAATAAATGTAGTTGCTTAACTGATAACAGGTCATCAAAACTTCACTAAAGCAAATCCAGACAGATGTTTTATATCTAAGATTGATAAGTATGATGTTTTTATGATGATATTACACAAACATCTGACCTGCTGAATGTTTATGATGTGTTTTAAGATCTACAGGTCTGAGATCAGATAGCATTTACCGAGTGTGTTTATGTCACCTGTGGTCTCAGCAGATTCACTGTTCAGTGGTCTCGGTCTGGGCGCTGTGGTGGGTTTGGGTGTAGCCGGTCTTCTTCTGCTGCTGGTGTTGGTGGACGTCAGTTGTTTTTTCCTGCGTCAGTGTGGACTTCTCATGTGCATCAGTCGCAAGTTCTGCAGCAAGAAAACAACCACCAGCGGCAAGAGCAAAGAGATGGAGGAGGGAAAAGCAGCTTATCTGTGAGTTTTTCACTGCTTCTTGTATGTTATGTTACTGGGTTTGCATTGTCTCTGCATCTTTATGCCTGAACTCTTTGTTTTGCTTGTGAAGAGTTGTGTGAATCTTATTCATCTTAAACAGACCTATATTTCTTCATTAAACAAATCTCAGAATGCTGGGTTTAGCTGGACCTGAAGCTGGTTTTGAACCAGTCACATGGCACAGTGGTTTTAGATGAGATTTAGGTATTTTTCAGCTGGTCTAGATTAGTTTTTTTGGGGGGGTGCCTTTTAAGGACAGTCAATTGTATATAGAAATAACATTAAGACAGGAATTAAACTCAGTTTAGTGTATCTCATAACCAGTCGTGCCTTCAGAAAATGTTAATATGGTGGCCACAGGAGGCCAGAGCAAATCATGAGGAGAATTCAGTGCAGTATATAAGGGTATAGAGAGTTATTTTTGACACAGCCAAGAGCAGATTAATAGTCTCTTATCTACGCCCTAGCAACAACAAAAAAAAATGTTTGCAACAGATTTGCAATGCAGGTACATCCAGTACTGAAAGTTGTCAAAATACAGTACAATACAGTACAAAGATAGGAAGGTATCTGAATGCAATGTTTGCTTTACTTCTTTTCTACTGTGATAAGACTGCAAAGTGGCAAAAAGTCAGCCGCCAAAACTTTTGGATGCAGCCATAAGTCTAAATCCTAATTTTATTTAGTCTTGTTTGCCAATTATCTATAAACATCCTTAAAACAAAATTGATTTCCATAAGAACCAAAAGCCTTTTTGTCTTTATTTCAGAAAAATCTAACAGAATTTTGTGAAGTTTATGTTTTAAAACAAGAACCGAGATGTTTGCAGGGCAAGAAAAATAATCTTGTTTTTGCTTTTGAATGTAATTATCTTTCTTACCCAAACAGTTTGTTCTTTTTTTAAGCAAAAGCATTAAGATTATTTGTTAGATTTTTCTGCAAGACATAACATTTTCTATAATTTTGCTTTAGACGTAAAAATATCTGCTTTTAAGGACTGTAGTGGAAAACAAGACCATAAAATCATAAAAGAAAAATATTTTTCCAACTTTCAAACAATGAAAGTTTTTCAAGCCCACTTCAAAGTTTGTTCTGGCTGGTTGGTTGTCTGTAGAGGTCCACTAATTGGTGAGAAATTGAGTTGGATTATATTTCATTGATCGGTTGGTTGGTCAGTCAGTCAGTTGTTTATTGTTTGTATTTATTGTTGTTGAATATTGAACAGTTGCATATTAAAGTAATGCATGTTTGTTTTTCTCTGCATCTGTGTTGTTACACATTCACATCACGGCCATCACAGCAAACACGTTTGAACATCGTCTTCTCGCTTCTCTAACGCAGGAAACTCCCACTAAAGGAAGAAAATGGTAAAGACGTCCTGAAGCCGGATTTAATCGAGATCAAAGTGCGCGGTGACAACAGCCTTCACACAAAACACGACGACAGTAAAGCATAATGGAGGCCGTGCTGAACATTCCCAGCCCATTCAAACTAAGAACAAAACCAGAAAAGAAAAAATATGAAAAGAGAATCCTTCAGATTGGATGAATAATGAAGATATGGGCGTGTAAATATGTTGAAAGGGACAGAGTTGAGTTTTTTGTGATAAATCTATGATGGTCTTTGTATTCAAGGCTCCAGCACTTTGGGTTGCCGTTTTTGTCTTTGGCCTTTTTTTCGTGTTTTGATGGCATCATGAAGATCTCCTGCAGCGGCGTCCTGACACAACCCAACGGATTTAAAGATTTTTCTTCTCTTTTCCAGGCATGTCGAGTAAAAATCGAGTCCACTGAGATGTCTGACTATGTCGTCTTATAAAGTCTTGATTCTTTCAGATTCTGGCCATCTTCAGCTACGTGTCGGTCTTTCAGTGTTTTTCTAGAAGTGTGGAGAATTTCACCCGATGAAATTATGGTTTGAATTCACAGCCTGCCTTTATTCGGTTTTTCAGCCCTCTGAGACCGAACATCTCTATTGGGTTTTCTTATATACTCTTGATAATTTCATCTGCTGGCCGTCACATCCTTCAGACTTCTTCATCAAGTGTTTGTAGCAGCTGTGATCTTTGAAGAAACACAGAGGAGTCAAAGCGAAATCCTGGCAAAACTTTCAGTTGTAAATTGAGTTGATAGTTTCAACTTTGACTGCCATGACGTCAGGTGAAATCTAGTTAACTGTATGCATGAGTGTGTATGTGAGTATGGCCAGAAATATACTGTACTCCACACAAATCAAGACATGAACACTTAGACAAGGCATTGCAATGTGCAGTTTTAAGCTACGTTTACATGACAAGGATGTAGTCAATACTGAGTTTTCTCTTTGCATTTTTTTCTGTATGACAACAAAGTCAGAAAGATACATGTTTACACAAATATGCAAAAACAAATAGTATTAAATGTGGCAGGCCAGTAGATGGCGATGTTACTTTGTAAAGAAACACTACACGCCTCCGCACATACCCATTCTTCTACAGAGCGATAAATACAAACAATCAAGACAACAAAAGCATCGATCAGTCTTGTGTAGACGGACGATGAGGTAGATTTATTACTACAAGTGACCCTGGACTATAAATCACTTAAAATGATGTAAACTTTGTTGAAGATGGATTAATAAACTCAGTATCTTGAGCATCACTAAACAAGTAAAAAAATCTGCCAATGGGGTGAGAAAAAGAAATCTTAAAATAAGTTTACTTTTTTTCTTAGTCACTTAATTCAAGAAACGTTTTCTCACCCCATTGGCAGATATTTTTTGCTTGTTATAAGAACAAATTTACTTAAATTGTATGGTTTTTTGTCTAAAACTAGACTCATTTTCTTAGGTCATTTTGCACATCTTGATTTAAGAATATTTTGATATTTTTTTCTACTGAAAACAAGACAAAAATACAAAGAAAGTCATTATTTGCGGTGTGTATTTGAGTGATGATGTGCAATATGTTTCTGGTCACTGTTTGCCAGCTGAACCGTGCACTTGAGTTATTATATTTATTATATTTTACTATAGTTTATATCTGTTTGTACATACATGAGTTTGTTGTAGTCTTAATGTATAACAAGTGTTCATGAAAATCAAATAAAGATCAGGTCAACTCTTTTCTGTAAGATTCATAAAGGCATCACTGAGCAAATCTGAACATTTATTGTTAAAACCTTATCTGTATTAAGATATTGAATGCAAAAAATTCATGCATTTTTACTTGCCTATTATTAATAATTATAATATTTTGTGGGATTTATTTCGATAAGATTAAACTTGTAGTATGACAACCCTGGCAAGAGATGACAGTATGTGCGCTGGTTTAACACTGGAAGTTAAGTTAGTAATGTGTTGTTAATTTGCACTTTTAACAGATGTGAGAAACATCTCTTATGTATTCTGTATTTGATCCGTGTCTCTATGCCGAAAAATCAAGAGGAAACGTGTATCAAGTTAAACTAAACTGGAATTGTCTCACATTAGGCGGCCAAAACAAATCAATGAAGTAAATGTTGTTTGTGTGACAGAGAGACTGAATCATCTGACATGATAATAATCACCCTGTAGTTTTGGTCACTGCAAAGAAAAACTCAATTCAGTTGTCATAAAATCAAACATATATTATATTTATAATAAAGAATGATGTAAAACACAGTTTGTTGCAGGTAGAAGATATTTATACATTTCAGTTCCTTCAGCTGAATTAATAAGATTTTATTTTCTGAACATTTGAAAACAATCATTCTGATATATTATATATTCATATTCATTGTATCATAAACACTCACACACATCATTCTAATGAATTTCTGTTCTATGCATAATTTAAGTAAGATCTCTCATGTGACTCTGTTTGATGTTATAACTCTGATCTTCTGTGTATATCAGGCTTTTGGTTAACAGGGAACAACAGAACTCACTGTTAACGCTGTATTTTACACTTGTAAATAAATGTGTCCTGTTATGAGAAATTCTCACTTTATTTGTCAGCGTCGAATAATTCTTATATAATAATTAGTTTTAATGAGCTCATCTAAGTGCAATGAATCTTTTCTGTTAGTATGTGAGAGACAGATGAGATGAGATAAAAATTTGTGACTTTAGTTAAGTTTACTTGTACTTTACCCGGGTGATGGTCAGTCATCTGATGACATGAAACGAAATTGAACATGAAGATTATGTAAATGTAAAAGTTTCGTTAAAGTTGTTTTTCAAAAGATTGTTGTATTGAAAAACTTTCATTTGTTTTGGAATATGTGATTTTTTTTACAAATGACTTATCTGTGAGCTTCATTATTTAAAAAAATTAATATGCCCTTAAAATCTTTAATAAGAAATGCAAAGCGGCACTGTGCAGACCGATCGGCGAGGTTTACCGCTTGCAAATGAGGAAGGAGTTGAAGACGGACCCGTCAAGTGAAACACCGGTGCTTGCTGTAGTGATGTGTGCGCTGTGTTGCCTTTTATTTAAAAATCGAAAAATAAAGTGAATTTGTCAAAAACAAAAAAACTTGTAAATGTTGCCACCAGAAACCCTTTATATGGAGTATTTTTGTCGCTGTTTATACTGTATGCCCGAAAATAATGGGAAGCATAAGCATAGATTATTAAAACACCTTATCTTTTTAAATGTCTTTCACTTCTTTAATTTTAATTATCTTATTACATGACACAATATATATCATATTATGGTTATATTAACTCATTCCCAGCCAGCCTTTTTTTTTAAGTTGCTCGCCAGCATGTTTTGTGATTTTCACAAAAGTTTCACAAAATGTTCTTCTATAAACATACAAATATATCAAATGAAAAAACAGATCCTCTGCTTTTAAAAGTTGTTTATAAGTTGGGTAAGAGTAATAACTCTGTTTCATATTGACTTTAATTGGTTATGAAATCATTATTTTGTATTTTTGTGTTTTTCTACAGCAGTTTTAGTGGTTGCGTTCAGCATGAATGTTTTTATTGACTCTTTTATTAAACTGCACAGCATTGATAATAGAAAAACCTTCAGGCTGACTTAAAACAATCAATTATCTAAACGTAGAGCAATTACCTCTTAATGCTTTCATTGAATTGTAAAAGCATCTGAAGGTGAATCACAGACAGACACAAACTTTTAGCTTAATATGAGACCTTCATAGCTTTTAAAGAGATCTGAAAAACAAGTCAACATCAAATCTAATCTACTGTATATTCATCTGCTTGAAATGAATTTATTGTGATTGATTTTTAATAAAAATAACAAATGTGTTTAGTTAATAAGCAAGTGCAGGCAGTAACTAAGAAAGAAAAATAGAAGTTATAAATATATAACAACATAAAAGATGTTGCAGATTTTTTGTATTTTCTGCTTGTGCAAATGCAGGTTGCAATGCAGTATGAGCATAAACAAGGTCTATTGTGATTACTATATCATCTGTTTTATTGCTCCATTGATCAGCTTTTGCCTGATTTCTCAACAATAAATGGATGGAAGAAACACATTAAAGGTATAAACTTAAATATCATATTATTATAATCCATCTGAGAGCTTTAAATCACTCAGGATGATCAGTGAATAGCTCATTGTCTCCTGAGGAAGAAAGTGTATTATCTTTATGAGAAATGAACCTTTTTAGTTTACAGTGTATTTCAAAAATATTGCTTACCGTCACACCGTTTGCTGTCTTTATGAAGTAATTAAAATATAGGAGTTATAAAAGTGCAGCGTTCCCCTGATAATAATACTGAAGATTGTTGCTCTTATTATATAGCTCTCTGTTTAATGTGGAAAATGAATTAAAGATAAAAATAAATAACTTTTCTTAAATAAACATACTTCAGCTTTAAATAGTGCACATTTTTTTAATGAATATCTACAATAAACATGCAAAGCAGTGTTATCATCCATAAGTATAAAATGCCTGAAGTCAAATCAGCTGAGATTATGCAGAAAAAGACTGTAAACTATTGACAGAATTGTAGAAGAAAGAAAGAAAGAAAGAAAAATAGAAACAAAGAAACAAAGAAAGGGTTGGAACAACATGTGGGTAAGTAAACAATTATTTTCATTTTTAATTATTTAACTAAATGTTATATAACCATTAAACTATTTGGATGAAATCTACAGAGTGATGCCAAGACAACATCAGACCTGATCAGACTCAAAGTCTCAGTAAATGGATTATCCAGCAGCTTTCCTAATGTTGGGATTGTAGTGTTAGTGAGGAACATCAGTAGAGGATGAGTTTAATCCCCTCACCCCAAAAACCTGAGGCTGGTGACATCTCATGCAAAAAGCAGAAAAATACTTTGGATAGTATTTTGTATTTGAACATTGTTTTGAACATTGTTATTATTACTGAATTAGTTCATGACTTGATTTAAAATTCTGTAATATGATATGAGTAAATGTTATTGCAGGTTTGAGAAAAACAGTTTGTGATGCAAGCTGAAAGTTCAATGTGCAAAAATATGAAAATCTGATTTCATGTATTTGAACAACTAAAAGAAATTTTAAAAACATGTTGTCATTGCTTATTTTTGTTATTTACTAAGAGCTGTTTTAATACCTCTATTTAAATTTTTTGCAGTAAATAGAAATTGGACAATGAATCACAGGAAATTTTACAGTAAAATACACATTGTAATATATACATTGTAGTATATATTACTGGGAAACAGACTGTAAAATTATTGTATATTTTACAGTAAAAAATATAAAATACTGTAAAAACAGTAACAGCATGTTAAACAATACTGTAAAAATGTATACAGTATTTTAAATAGTACTGTAAAATGTATACAGTATTTTAAATAGTACTGTAAAACTTTATACAGTATTTTAAATAGTACTGTAAAACTGTATACAGTACTTTAAATAGTACTGTAAAATTGTATACAGTATTTTTTACTGTAAGTTATTTTACAGTAAGTTGCTGGCAACCAGCTGCCAGTAAGTTACTGTAAATTCTACAGGAAATTTTTCACAGTGTATAATCCACACGAATGGGATTTCATGAGTTAATGGCTGTTTCTCAATGTCAAGGATACTTCCTTGGCAGGACTAGTCCTTACAAGTCACTTCCTTTAGAGGCTAGACGGGGCTCCTCGTAAGAGAACATGAGGCTCTAACGGAGAACACGTTAAATGGAACAGGCTAGCAAGTGCACGTCATTGCGTCAATGAAAGGTGTGCTTTCGGTGCTGCGCGCATAGGATTGTGGGTGATTTCAGCGCGCGAAGGATACACATATGCATCCTTTCATGTATATGGGATATTTCTCAAACGAAGGACTCAGTCCTTGACTGAAATTCCGAGGATCCTCGACATTGGAACAGTCTTTCGACAGACGTTGATAACGTAGCATTCTCGAAATTCTGGCTTCCGAGGATCCTTCCTTGACATTGAGAAACGGCTCATGTTTCAGTGTGGACTAAAACAACACCAATTTGGCAACCAGAACCTAATCTACTTGTGTTGTCTTTAAAGGTGAGTATTAGATTTTATTTGTTTTGAAAGTTTACTCATATTTAAACTTAATGTGAGATGACCACACATAGCAACAAAAAGCAAAAAAAGTAGTAGACACTAATGATGTATATAAGTCTTGGTGAAGGTGAGTAAATGACCACAGATATTTCATTAATAGATATAACTTTATGGGGCGGTTTCCTTGACAGGGTTTATCCTATAGTCCCAGACTAAAATGCATGTTTGAGCTGCCTTCATTTAAAAACGTCTCGCACTGACGTAACATATTTCAGTGCCATTGTTTTGTCCCAAAATGCACACCACTATTGTTTTTGTGAGGTTTGTTTGTAAAAACTTCTTAAATGTTCTAATATAACTAGGGCTATAGTCCTGGATTAATCTACACCCTGTTCAGGAAACTGTCCCTATTTGTTATAACACAAATGTAAAACAAAGGAT
The DNA here is from genome assembly GCF_027580225.2 of Misgurnus anguillicaudatus. NCBI lineage: Eukaryota > Metazoa > Chordata > Actinopteri > Cypriniformes > Cobitidae > Misgurnus > Misgurnus anguillicaudatus. Next base: position 48,271,002 of record NC_073339.2, read on the forward strand.
GAGGACAAAACCTCTACAGACGTCCACAGAATCTTAAACTGCTGATGTTCAGAAATGATGCCAGCATGCACTGCACCTCGAGTCCTCATTTATGAAAGATCATTTGATGATGTGTCCAGCCGTCTTTCTCTCTACTCTTTTAAATCATGTCATTGTGTTTAAAAATAGATTTGCTTTTAAGTGAAACATTTATTTAAAACAAAGAGTTTGTTAACAGTAACTTCAGTGTTTTTATTGAAAGGAATCCGCAGCATCCAGAGATTCTGCCTGTGCTACACAGAGACTGTAACCATGGCAACTGTGTGTGTGTGTGTGTGTGTGTGTGTGTGTGTGTGTGTGTGTGTGTGTGTGTGTGTGTGTGTGTGCGTGTGCGTGTGCGTGTGCGTGCGCGTGCGCGTGCGCGTGCGCGTGCGTGTGTGTGTGTGTGTGTGTGTGTGTGTGTGTGTGTGTGTGTGTGTGTGTGTGAAAGAGAGAGAGAGGGACAGCAGCTTTATTTACGTGTGTTTCAAGCACAGATCAGGGCTGTAGATTTGAATTCACTGCTGTGTCGATCCGCTCTGTTTAAAACTAAAATCCACCATGTGTTTAAACGTGCCCTCAGTCTTCATCATCTATCAAGTGACGGTCTGAACTCACAGCCGCTGTCGTCTGGCAGAAATCCAGTTTACATTCTTATCTCACTCGTGTGCCATTTGGTCTGAAAGCACCGACTGTAGTTCACACTCTCATATAATAAAAGCGTATTATTTGAGAAAATGAAAATGAATCATTCTCCAAACCTAACAAAGTGAAAATGAAATCAAAATCTATAAGAAGACTTACTGGACAGAAGCACGAGCGGGTCGAGAGTGTTAATGAAGCACTTGTGAGGTGCAAATAGAAGAAGGAGACCATGATGAGCTGTTATGAGGGAGAATTGAGAAGCTAAAAATAGATTTTCTTTCACGTTCACTAATATGATGAATGCAGAATTAATTGGCCTCTTTGGGGATATGGAGAGACCTAATTGTTGAAAATGAGGAAAACACTTTCAGTTTTAGGGAAGCATGCCATGAATATTTGTCTTCATATTTCAAACTCATATGCTTCACACGCAATACTTTCAATTAAGTGTACTTTACCTGGAAAATGGAAAAGTTATTTGTGCTGTTAATCCGCATGCACTCATTAGTATACATGACGACATCTTCTTCACAAGAGGTTAGTTATCTGTCATCGTCAGATCATTTATTTAAAATCATTATTTAACACATCTGAGGTCACGTACTGTCAAAACTGATGTGATTCATCTCAATACAACATGTAATTGTTTTCTAGCCTATAGGTGAGATTTGTAAGGACTTTTCCGTTCACTGCTGTTTTATTGTATTAGGGTTTCTTATGAGCATTATCTTCCTGTCAGTTTTAATCGTTTATATCAATGCTTTGGGAATATTGAGAAAATGAAAAATGAGCTGAAAAAAATCATTCCCACAGTTGCCTTTAATAAGCTCAATGGGGAATATTTTGTGGTAAAAATAATTTGATTTCTGTAAAGTTGCTTTGCTACAACCAACACTGTGAAAGTGCAATAGAAATCAAACTGAAGATTTAATTGCCTTTCTATGCAAATTGTTCATAAATCTGTTGTGTAAGCTGGAAGGCAACTCCATATCTTTAATACATGCCAATAATACCCAAACACATTTATAGATGAATACTGCTCTCAGATCAGTGTTTCTCATGCTGTCGGCAGTCTGATGGTCTCGCTTGTGACTTGTTTGAGGGTTTGGAGGAATCGGTGTGTTCAGGGTCAGACGTCCCATCGGGCTGAATGTGACAGATCCATCTGTTGTGTTCTGAAGATCTGATTTCACCTGCTGTGACCTGAACTGGACAGTCATCCACACAATTGACTCGAATAATGCATGAAGAGGACACTGATCTGGGGTCAGTTAAGTGTTTACATTTGATGAATGTTAAAATAGCATCATCCAAAACAATGCCATAGCATTAGAATAAATGTTTGAAGCGTTTATGTCCACCCAGAATGAATGAGTGCAAATTATTTCAGCACAAAAAGATATTATTTGTGGTTGTTTGTGCATCTCTGTTTTACTTTTTATTGACTCAAACAAAATGATGAAGTCTTTGAAAGATTTGAACCTGGTAAAATTCAGTCAACTTCAGTGCTCAATCCATCTTTATAAGTGTAAAGTATATCAAGTCTGTTTTGTAATAAAATCACTGTCCAGATGACTTTTAATGTGTAGATCTTGAATGACCCGTGAGCTTCACATGCTTTAAAAGTTTTCTTTTGTGAATCAGACGTAACTTTCAATAAAAACATCAGTGCTCATGTGAAGAGACAGACAGACGTTTTTTTTTTATCTATTTCTGTTTTGTTTTTTCTGTGGAAATGTGCTGATGAATTGAACCGTAATCATTTTATTGAGGTTGAGCGAGAGCTGCATGAGAATCTCTTTGATGTTTCAGAATTAAAAATCACATTACTCTCATTAATAGACGGACAAAATGGCCCAGTTTGCAGCGAAGCAGATTGGAGATGGAACGCTTTCGGCGATTGATTTTGTCTTTCGTCGTTCTCCCAATTTGTGTTGATGTAATAGTGCAGATTTCCCCAGAGCTCAATCCAATCTCCCGTTCTTATTCCAGCGCAAACACGTCCCTATGTTTCACGAAATAGTCCAAACTTGAGAAACATAGCAGTGTATCATCAGAAATACAAATGAAGGTTTCCTCAGAAGAGGATGAAATGTACATTTGATTGATTGAGAAACCACAGAAAGACCAGAAGAGATTAATGAGACGTTTGCACCTGCTGGACTCGTGCAGAAATGTGCCATTGTCCGTGCGAGAGATCCTGAGATTATAAACAGCTGGTTGAACTGAGTTTAATCATTCAATGAGTTTGGCTGTTTGAGGTCACTACTGTAACTCATTGATTTATTTCTCAACACAGCCGAGCTTCAGCTGGAGAATCTGTGTCAATGTTGGACCATGAGATGCGTTACATCATTGTGCAACTAATAAACATTTACATTTATTCATCTAATTCAATGCAAGTTACAAATGAGGGAGAATTGAACAGTTTCTTTTAGATCAATAAGTTCAGTACACAAGTTATGTTTACAAGTATAGAAGTCTCTTTTAGTGTTCAGATTATTTTGACAAGCCAAGTAAATGAATTGAATTAACAGATGTGTTTTTGCTCATTAAAATCAGTTTATTTCAGAGACAGTTCAGAATTTAGCCCGCAGATGTGTTGTGTAATGTGTTTTTAACCTTATTTGCTCATTGGATTTTTTTTATTCTATTTAAAGACAGCGTAGGTGAGTTTGTCTCTTCAAATCCTGATATCAATCACTTAAACCCCATTCTCACAGACCTTTTGTCCCAGAAAATACCCGTAAAGTAGACAGACAAGCTCCTGTGTGAACACAAACACGTCCCGTAAATCTTCTGGGATCGTTGCCAGAAAGAGGACAAGATACACGGAAAAAACCCTCTGTGTGAACAAGAAGCTGAAACAATGCCGTAATGGGCGTGTCATAGTGAGGATGCGAGCGTCATCGCAACAAAAGTTATGGTTCAGCTCTTTAAAACGAGAGATTACATATCAACATTCACCACGAGAAATGTCAGCAAACTAGATTGAAGCAGTTATCAGGAAATGATAAATGAGACGCATAAACAATGACGCGCGTGTCATGGCATGAAGTTTAAAATGAGGGATTTAAATGCATATTAACAATCACGATGAGAAATGTCTGAAAACTGGATTAAAGCAGCTGAAGCTGAGATCATTCACCAGCACAGAACGACGCGTCACGCGCTCCTTTATAGTCTTATCATAAACAAAAATGCACGCGAGTGGTTTCTGGAGAGAGAAATAATAAATATTATGCAAACTTCAGACGCTGCGTAGAAGATAGTGCAGGACTTTACAGGTCATGTGTCTTTCCAGGACCTTGCATGCTGGCAAATCATTGGCAGTGTGAATGAACCAAAAATCAAATGATCCCAGAAAAATCCAGGATGCATTTTCCATGTATTTTCCGGAATGTCTGTGTGAAAACAGCTAAAGTAAAGTGGTCTATATCTATCTTTTGTAGTAGATGCAGGACCGTAAAATGTTCGTCCAATCATTGCAATCGGTCCTGATGCAATGATAGGATGTCCAAATGCCTTTCAAACTATAGCTGTGTCTCGTTTCAGTAGGCTGCGTACTCCGGAAGTCTTATTCAAAAGCTGCATACATCAGAAGGCTGTCTCATTTCAGAAAAGCCAGTACGACACTCCGAATGTGACCTTATTTCACAGAAATTCAGAGGATGCACGAGTCGAATCCTTCAATGCTGCAAATAACCCACAATTCATTGCATCGCTGCAAACAACGCCATTTCTCAACGTAACTCGGCACACTGGCAGTTGTAAATACTAGCGAAGATCTGGGGTCTCATTTATAAAATGTGCGTAAGCACAAAGCGGGGCAGGAAACATGTGTACACCAGTTCCCATGCAAAGGTTGTGATTTATAAAAAATAGAAGAATGGGCTTGCAGGGTGGGATCTGAAGATGATTCGTGTACACACACTTGCAGGTGATCTGCTTAGTTTTATAAGTCTTAATATTTTTTTGGCTTTTGTATGTACGTAAACTTTTAGTAAGGATCCTATGCACAGTTTTGTAAATAAGACCGCTGGTGTTTAAATCTAAAAGTAGTTTGAAGTTTTTAAGTAGTTTTCTTAGTAAGGTACATTAATATTACCTTACACACATAAATAAGGCAGCCTTTTCTATATCACGTAGTATCAAACTATTAAAAACTGATTAGACTATGTTTTTCTTTTACAGACAGTAGGATCAACTATAATATTAATTAATGCTGTATACAATGTACAGTATAGTGATGTTATGTATAGGCTAGTTATAGAAATCTAGTTAATTAATGTCTTATTACCCCACAACTCAACATAAATCAATATTTATTTTTGTAACTTTTCTGTTGTATGTACGCTGCAGCTCCTCAAACATTGCACATATTAAAACAATTATAAACAAGTTATTCCAAATGTATAAATTCTGAAACGAGAAACAGTTTATGTATTAGCGTGAAACAATCATCAGCAGTGAGACAGAAGACAGCTGATGGTGAGAAGATGAAATTATTTCTTTGGATCCTCTGATGCTGTGAGATTGTCGCTGCGTTTAGTTCACAGATTGTTGTTTTTTCCCCCGATTTGATATTTCTCAGGAGTGTTAATTATTCAGGCTTCAGTCTGCCAGAAAACACTGCAACAAATCAATACAGCTGTTCTGAGACCTGCTCTTACAAACCTTTAACTACAAACACCCGCTGTCTCATACACACACACATACACATTAACTAGACATACTTCTGGCGTCAGAATTCACAAACAGAAATGAAAATATCAGTATATTAGATAATATCAAAATAAAATGGTATTTATTGTAAAGATGTTACACTTGTGATTACCTTCTTGAGTTGAACTGAATTACATTACAGTTTGATCTCACAAGAATTTGTTCGCATTTTACTAGTTGGCTAATTCTTATGCATTCGTACTAATAAACACACAGTACGATGGTCATAAAAAAACACTAACAAAACCCCACACCTAACCCCAACCTAACACCTAATTCATCAAAATTAGCCACCTCGTAAAATAGGAATTGGCATGAGACAGCGTTGTACATTCGCTGTGATCACATTGACATCAGTAGTGAAATAAAGTTAGTTAGCAGTGTTTGTAGTTAACACTAGTTAGGGCACTACGGGAGGATCTGTGATTTGTTTTCTCTCAGTTGACTCTCAGGTTTGTAGGACACTAAGAACATTATTGAGCTTTCTATCATGGTGTGGAGCGACTCGTACCCTCACTTACTTCAATGAGATTACTGGAGGGTCATTACGTTGAGTAATGTTTCTCTGACATCAGCACCTCAATAATGAACCTCTCTGCTTTACTGTACTTACTGTAATTAAATCTCATCACACACAGCAGTTTAATGTCAGAGAGAAAACAAACAACTGAACATTTAAACACATTTTCACTGCTTCACTAGAAAACACATGAAGAAATATTCAAGGATCAAAAGCAGAACAGCAAACAATACAATACAAGTCTCCATATAAATCTTTAGGTTTCAGTCAAATTTATAATCAGACTTCACGCGTGTCAGGTTATTACATATATATATATATATATATATATATATATATATATATATATATATATATATATATATATATATATATATATATATATATATATATATATATATATATATATATATATATATATATATATATATATATATATATATATATATATAAACTTTTTACATTTACTTTTATGCATTTTTCAGACCCCATCTTACAAAGCAACTTACTTTTAATCCTAATATTGTTTGTGTTTCCTAGAGATCGAACCCACAATCTTACACAATGCTAAAGTGAGCTACAGAAACACAACATGAGTGAATAAATGATGACTTCATTATTTAGATTCTGTATTGTATACATGCATTGTTTAAATCACATCTTACTCTTTGTGAAATCATGGTGACCCTATAATGATGGGGGGCTTAGCTGGGGTGTGGGTGGGGCTTAAGTAGGGGACCCCCCCATAATTTTTGACATAATTTGAACACTGTATACTGTACATGTACTGTTAAAGATATAATAATACCTGAATGTATGGCAGTGAAGGTAAAGTTGAGCTCCTGTAGTCGTCACTAAATGACCAATAACATCACATTTACTGTCTGTGCTCAAGCTCATTATTTAGCTTTAAACGTGTAAAACAGTTTAAAAGTTTAGCTGATATCTGTTCGGAAATGAATCAATTGTTATTGTTATTGTACCTCCTAAGACCCAAGCTTTGGTTTGTCTTTTTTTCAGATTTCTTCCAGCTATTTTGGGGTTAGGAAGAACCAATAAAAATAATAACCAAATATTTTTCTTTGAAAATGAAGCAGTGTATTTGTCCATGTTTGTGTACAACAGGTTCCAGTTACACAGAATGCAAACATAAAAAAATGTGATGTCGACGTATGTGAACATCTAGGTCATAGGAGGTTAATAATAAGACTTACTGTGGTGTTTCTGGTATTGTATACTGTACTGTATCAGCAGCCAAACAAGAATGAGAAATGTGTTTTTGAGGTGATTTGGTCGTGTTTCTAATGATTCAGATGAAGATCATCAGCAATGAGATCAGATTTAAATTATTCACAACTCGAAAACTGCCAGATAAAATGATAAAAACTGTGACGAGACATTTCAGAAGTCACAAAACTGCAAACGTTGTAGTGATAATTAATTAAACTGACACAATAAAAGCACATTGTAATATTATTATTTATCATAGCAGACTTGTAAAGTTTATTGTCTGTTGTATCATTTATGATCAGACTGTATTAATTTTGTAATAATCAATATATGAGTTAATTATGTGTCTCTTTAATAACAGATAAAGATGTGAATGTAATGTTTGTGATCGGACTGTTCCTGCATGTTAATGCCTAAAAACTCACTATTTCTACTGTACAGTAATTGGATTCAAACATCATTTTTATTTAAAACCACCATTTGTCAACTTTTTTGTTTCTGGTTTGCTGGTAAACATATTTATCATTTCAATCTCTTGAAAATAATGAATCGCCTGTCAAACACCAACAGTTAATTCTCTCAGAAGGTTCAGTTTTATACCGAGCTGTTTGTTTTTTTGCCTAAACTCAGTTAGTCTTTTTTTTGTGTAGGTAACAAAAACTGAGGCGGTTTTAATAATGTCTCTGTTACGGGTAAATCCAGGTAAGACAGGATGCGGATCCAAATGCAGTGAGATTTATTAAAAATAACAACAAACAAACAAAAACATAGCAGGTAATCCAACAAGACAGGAACACGAAAAAACACCATAACATTGAGCAACGATCGACATCAGACACTGGAAACACTAGGCTTAAATACACAGAGTAATCAGGGAAAACAAGACACACCTGGGGAACAATCATCACACAGACCAATGAACAAAAGAACTACAAAGAACTACAGACATGGATGACACAGACATGACTTCAAAATAAGAGTACAAGACAGGGTACACAGACAGAGTTCATAACATAGCCCCCCCTCAAAGGGCGGCTTCCAGACGCCCCCCAGAAAACCCCAAAGTACAACAGTCTAGGAGGGCGGTGGCATGGAGGTGGACCCGGGGGAGGGATGGTGGGCCAAGGCCATGAAAGTCCAAGGGCCAGGGCGGAGCCGTAGGCAAAGACAGGGACCAAGGCGGAGCCGCGGGTGGAGGCTGGAGCCAGGGCGGAGCCGCGGGCGGAGGCTGGAGCCAGGGCGGAGCCGCGGGCGGAGGCTGGAGCCAGGGCGGAGCCGCGGGCGGAGGCTGGAGCCAGGGCGGAGCCGCGGGCGGAGGCTGGAGCCAGGGCGGAGCCGCGGGCGGAGGCTGGAGCCAGGGCGGAGCCGCGGGCGGAGGCTGGAGCCAGGGCGGAGCCGCGGGCGGAGGCTGGAGCCAGGGCGGAGACAGGGACCAAGGAGGAGCCGCAGGCGGAGACAGGGACCAAGGAGGAGCCGCAGGCGGAGACAGGGACCAAGGAGGAGCCGCAGGCGGAGACAGGGACCAAGGAGGAGCCGCAGGCGGAGACAGGGACCAAGGAGGAGCCGCAGGCGGAGACAGGGACCAAGGAGGAGCCGCAGGCGGAGACAGGGACCAAGGAGGAGCCGCAGGCGGAGACAGGGACCACGGAGGAGCCGCAGGCGGAGACAGGGACCACGGAGGAGCCGCAGGCGGAGACAGGGACCAAGGAGGAGCCGCAGGCGGAGACAGGGACCAAGGAGGAGCCGCAGGCGGAGACAGGGACCAAGGAGGAGCCGCAGGCGGAGACAGGGACCAAGGAGGAGCCGCAGGCGGAGACAGGGACCAAGGAGGAGCCGGCAGAACTGGCAACCAGGGCGGAGCCGGCAGGGCGGGAACCCAGGGCGGAGCCGGCAGGGCGGGAACCCAGGGCGGAGCCGGCAGGGCGGGAACCCAGGGCGGAGCCGGCAGGGCGGGAACCCAGGGCGGAGCCGGCAGGGCGGGAACCCAGGGCGGAGCCGGAGACCAGAGAGGGACTGGATACCAGGGTGGTGCTGGTGGTATTATGAACCTGGGTAGAAGAGAACAGAGAGAGGCCCTCTGGGCCTGGTTAGACAGGGCAGTGAGTTCACATATTGACATCTCAGACCAGACAGTGAGGGCAAAGAGCTTGGGGACAGTCTTCTTAGGACATGCAGAGAGTTCAGCACTGGCCATAGTCTTGGTGACGACAAAGAGTCTCTGGGGCATCGCGGTGACCACACTAGCTGACCAATGGGGCTCAGATGACTCACTCGGCTCAGATGACTCACTCGGCTCAGATGACTCACCCGGCTCAGAAGACTCACCCGGCTCAGAAGACTCACCCGGCTCAGAAGACTCACCCGGCTCAGAAGACTCACTCGGCTCAGGGGAATCAGAAGACTCACTCGGCTCAGGGGAATCAGAAGACTCACTCGGCTCAGGGGAATCAGAAGACTCACTCGGCTCAGGGGAATCAGAAGACTCACTCGGCTCAGGGGAATCAGATGACTCACTCGGCTCAGGGGAATCAGAAGACTCACTAGGCTCAGGGGAATCAGAAGACTCACTAGACTCAGGGGAATCAGAAGACTCAGGGGAATCAGAAGACTCGGGGAACTCAGAAGATTCATGGGAATCGGGGGACTCGGGAGATTCACTCGGCTCAGAGGACTCGGGAGATTCACTCGGCTCAGAGGACTCGGGAGATTCACTCGGTTCAGAGGACTCGGGAGATTCACTCGGCTCAGAGGACTCGGGAGATTCACTCGGCTCAGAGGACTCAGGAGATTCACTCGGCTCAGAGGACTCGGGAGATTCACTCGGCTCAGAGGACTCGGGAGATTCACTCGGCTCAGAGGACTCGGGAGATTCACTCGGCTCAGAGGACTCGGGAGATTCATGAGTCTGGTTGATCTGCCGTTGAACTGGTGAGCCACACACTAAAAAAACATAGCACAATGCCAGTGCTAACATTGATGATTCACACAGATTAAAAAGTTCGGGGAGCTCCGAGGCCTTCAGTGAATCAATGGGCACAAACAGTTTCAAGAGCTCTGTAGCTGTCTCATGTGATGTAACACACCTGCTGGCCGATGATTCACTCGGGGATCTGCTCGGGGACGATTCTCTCGGAGATTGACTCAGGGAAGATTCACTCAGAGATTTACACAGGGAAGATTCACTCAGGAAAGATTCACTCGGAGATTCACTTGGGAAAGATTCACTCGGGTAATACTAAATCGGGGATTCACTCGGGGATTCACTCGGGGATTCACTCGAGGACGCACTCGAAGACAAACTCGAGGACTCACTCGGGGATTCACTCGGGGATTCACTCGGGGATTCACTCGGCGAAGATTCACTCGAGAGAACGAGCGGTCCAGGGATTCTGGTCGCTCGGACAGTGATCAGCGGGTAATCCAACACACTGGAGATTAAGCAGCCGACCCGGGCTTTCACGGGATGAACCGGATAACCTGGTGACTTGTGCACCGGCTCAGACACGGCGGAAGTCATCTTGTGAGCGGGGTCGGACAAAACACAGGGAAACCTTGGAAGCACGAGGGGAAACACACAGGGGAGCGAGGAATTGCTGCTGGATCCTTAATGGTCGATCGTTCTGTTACGGCTGAATCCAGGTAAGACAGGATGCGGATCCAAATGCAGTGAGATTTATTAAAAATAACAACAAACAAACAAAAACATAGCAGGTAATCCAACAAGACAGGAACACGAAAAAAACACCATAACATTGAGCAACGATCGACCTCAGACACTGGAAACACTAGGCTTAAATACACAGAGTAATCAGGGAAAACAAGACACACCTGGGGAACAATCATCACACAGACCAATGAACAAAAGAACTACAAAGAACTACAGACATGGATGACACAGACATGACTTCAAAATAAGAGTACAAGACAGGGTACACAGACAGAGTTCATAACAGTCTCTTTGGCTGTACATGAACGGTTGCACCTGATTGACTCGACATGAAATAAACATGTCTGTCAAAGAAAGGTACAAAGTTGTAAATTATTTGTCGCTGGGGTACTGTTTTGTACCTTTACAGGTATATAAACCTAATACAATGTTATACCTTTTGGGGTACATTACTGTTCCTTAAGGATCTATTTTGTACCTTTAAAGGTACAGTTAACTGTTTTGTACCCCTAAAATTTAATTGGTACAAAATTGTTCCTCACGGTACACAATTGGTCCTTGGAATATTGTACCCCATTTTAATGTGTTTTATACCCATAAAGGTACAAAACAGGTACCTTTTAGGGTACCACCCCAGCGACAGAAAAAGGAACAACTTTGTCCTTTTTTTTCTGACAGTGTACTCAATTACTTTACTGTAGACCCAACATGACTGAACAACATAAACAATAAAAACTATTTGTTTAATTCACTCTTTGATAACTTTTTCAAACAATGGTCACAATTAATAGCTGATCATGGCATTAATTTAATATATAATGCCATCAAATCAAGCACATATTTTAAATAAAGTGAACAGCATCTAAAAAAAAAAATTGCATGGAAAAAAACTCATGGACACCGATTACAACATTAATTAACGGTCATTTCATTTTAAGAAAACTTGACTCAATCACGTTGAACCGATGTCCATAATTGAATTACGTGGATCCAACAAGTTTTTTATTTCATTTTAATAAAAGAGTTGTGTGTAATCTTTGTGATGCTGTTAAAAACACATGCTGTGTTTTAAAGTTCAGTTGTTAAGCATGAATGTCCAGTTTCATTTAGACAAAAACTTCATTTAAGTTTAATAATAATTTTTGTGCTACGGCTGTATGTCAACGTTCAAAACATCATTTCTTGAGTGCCCCAAAAGAAAGAAAACATGTGTGAGTAAACACCAAAATATATTTCATTTCTAATTTAACTTTTCCTCTAAAAACATCCGGACTACACATCAAATGAAATGTATTTGATGCGTTTGTGTGTCAGGTGTGGATTTATAAGCAGCACTTCTCACAGTGTGCTACAGGTACTGTATACTTTATAAGGTAGATGACTCGTTTCCATGACAACTCATGAGGATACAGATGAGAGTTTATCATTTATTTTTAGCTCATAAGAACACATCTAATCTATTTCTAACTTTACTCCAATCACCTGATTTATTCTCATCTGACCGCTGGACTGTATTTTAGCTTTCTATGTGAAACATTTTAAACTTATAAAGTCAGTCAGAAATTCAACTTAGAAATTCAATCTGAAATGAAATTAAAGTTGAATTGACAATGATAAGGTGAATATTTCTGTGCTGAAAGATTTAAATGAAAGATTTCCCATAATAATCACACAATTCAAAGATGTATATGTAAATCATTGTATTAGTATGTGTCTTCCCCTGGGATCGACCCCACAACATTTTACCATGCTAATGCAATGCTATACCATCGAACTACAAGAGGAGTTCACTTTCAGTCATTTATTTATTCATTCTTGTTAGTTTTAGTTGCTTTTGTCATATTAATTATATGATGTTATGTCTTATATATTTACTTTCCTTCTTATTGCATTTTTATCCATGTTTTATTTTCTTTTAGTTGCTCTTCTGCCTCATTAATTTTATGATGCTATGTGCTTTGTTAAGCAACTTGGTCAGTCTTGTGCTATTTTAAATGTGCTATATAAATAATAATAATGAATAATTCGTTACATTTATATAGTGCTTTTCTGCACATTTAAAAACGCTTTACATATAAAAGGGGGGGTTCTTCTCAACCACCACCACCTGGATGATGTGACGACAGCCATATTGCAATAAAATAAAATAAACTTGAAACTTATTTGGCTTCCCATACAGCAAAAATATATAAATTTTCAAATATAATTTTAAAATATACAAAAAATGGCCAAAAAATATGTATAATGTGTATATGTATATGTAAATATATTTCGAAATATGTTTACCAAAATGTATTTTCAGCAAAACATTTTTGGCCATTTTTTGTATTTTAAAATAAAATAAAATAAAAATAGCATTTATATTCATGTTGCATTGAAAGAAAACATAACTTTTGAAACAAGTTTTGAAAACATAAGGTTTGAAAAGATTGAAATTAAATATATTTTCAACTGCAAAAATATACTTTTAATTTAAAATTTTATACATAACTATACATTTTATACTTTATATATTTTAAACAAAGTTTTATGTTTTGGCCAGGAAAAATATATTTTGTAAAATTAGAAATGTATGTGTTCCTCCTGAAATACATTTTGAAATATATGCTAATGTATGAAGGTTAAAGCCAAATATATTTTCAAATTCAGAAATATATTTAATGATGTAAGCTTTACTTTGTACGAAATATATTAAACATATATTTAATACTTTGGTCATATTTTTTATTTTAATTTTGGTATTTATTTATTTATTTATGCTGTAATTCTGTATTATGTTCTGTATTAACTTAGAGATTTTTACACTAAATATCTATTACTGTGGTATTGTGTCAGTAACCAAAATGATCTATAATCTGAATCAGACTTGACTGTATGTTGAAGATTCTGGGTGTTGAATGATTAAACTGTGAGACAGAATGAGAACAGACAGGAGAGCGCATTACATAGTAAGATATCTCATCTTTTACACAGCGTACACCATAAAAGATTGAAAACACAAAGGGATGTTTCTGATATAATAGGGTCAGTGTGTGAAGACATTGTTCTCACTTGACAAACATCAAACTAAGATGAAGTTTGAGTTGTTTTGTGTTGAGAGGACACGTGAAATGTGTTTCAGCATCTCTGCTGCTTGACTTTAGATGAACGCTCTCATTCTTTATTGCTCATTTTAGGCCATAGATTCTCCAAAAACCTTCAATGAATGTTACAAAATGTGTAAAGCTGAAGAAAAGGATTTAGTTATGTTTACATTTCAATATTTTTTTATTTCCATTTTTGCCTGTCCGGGCGAGCTGGAAGGCGACTGATTTCTCTGAAGAGCATCTTCTCTTTGATGTTGTTGGTGAACGTTGCTCCACAGAGACCGACGGTTTCTCCGATCCAGGGCAGAAGAACGCTCGCTGCTTTGATCTTCACCATGCATGAATCTTTGCGATTTTCCTCCAGTATGCCACCGTAGCTGTGATGTGTATTTCAAAACCTAACATTTATTTCTGACTGTAAGGCCATTTACTACGGTAAGTGTTGGTAAAGACCAGAAGAGGTTCACATCTGGATGCAATGAGAGAAATAAATGAGAATAGAGTTAAGCTGGAAGACTTAGAAATATTTTTTTAGAAATATCTAAATATGTCCATAACTCGTGTGAAGATTTAAGAGAGACTACTCAGATTACTGCCAACATTCGACTTCAAAACAAGTGAGACTGAAATCATGGATTGTTTATTACACAATGCTGTGAAGAAATGTGTGCATGTACATGTGTTATACATTTTTATTACATGCATTATTTTGACCTTTTTTAAAGGTGATGGGCTAAAGGAGGTTTTTTGTAATGAGTCAACAACAAACCTGGTGTCTCAATCTGAAAGAGAAAACAAAGATGCTTCTTCATGAAGCATCATCAAAGTCTGGAGTCAATAATCAGAACTTGAATATTTCTCATGAAATACATCTGTGATCATATCAACCATTTATATCAACAATTGTCTCATTTGTGTCTATTTTTATTTCTCTGAAGGAATTTTAGAGAAACATCTGAGACGAGGTTTGAGTCTCCAGAGCTTTAAGCCAGAATAGTTTTCTCAGGGGCTTCGCAGTGAAAAGTGGAACATGAATCAAATCTTTGTGGCCATGAAGACCGTGGAGAGCTTGATGAAGAAGATCTTCTGCTTCCTGCAGACCTCATCATTAATGAACTAAACTAAATGAAACCAACATTGTACATACATGTATGTGATTAGTACCGCTAAAGATGATTCAAATAAGTGCATGTATGACATTGACCTGCTCACTCTTTTGCTCAGACGTTCAGATGTTCCTGCGTCTACTAAAGCACACAAGATGCTCTTCAGAACCTTCTGAACCATGAGGAGATCCAGAGATGATGTTCTGTCAGCTGGTGTCTTACTTTCTTTAAGGTCCTGCAGATTGAAGTGAGGTCCGCTCAGGTCAGTGTGAGGACATTTGAAGACTCTTGAAGTGAAGCTTTTTTCACTTTACAGAAAGTGAGCATCCATAAACAAAGATGACAGCTTTCAAATCTCATACGTCTGTATGTTTGGATGCTTCCTAGCCGCTCACTAGGGTTTGTAACAGAACACAAATGTGTTTTTTTTCTCTTTGTTTTCTCTCTGGGCTTCTGTCGATGCTCTTGAAATACACGAGTGTTGTGTAGTGAAGGTGAGATGGGCGGCGTGAGATTTGTGTCACTATTGATCAAACTCTAACAGCTGACCAGTGGCAGAATTTTGGCCAGATGAGCTGAACGTCTGTCACAATCGTTTACAGCAGGATAAACATACACAACTGTGATGCTTTCTAAACACTTGTTCATGTTGTTTCACTACAAAAGCACAAAGTATTGTAATAGTGTAGTCCATCTAATCGTGATTTTAAAAGTTACGCTCAGACTGGAAATGACGTTTTGATTGTTAAAATGGTGATTTTTTATGGGAGAGTTACATCTACAGTCCATCCTGAGCTAAAGACAAAATAATACAAGCATGTCCTTCAGATCGAGCTCTAGACACAAATCATGAAGGACTAAAACAAAAACATCAAATTGTAGGGTAAATATATTAAAGCAAAGAGCAAATTCTCCCGATTTCATTTTTGTTGACATGACAGATATTGTTGTATTTGGTTCTCAGGATTTTCATATCTGCCGTATTTACTTTCATTAGACGTGAAGAGCATCTGTAAACACAACAGCCATCTGTCAAATCCCACGTCTCCATCATACATCAAGGTTAGCAGGATTCAGATGTGCCGTATCTGTTTCATTTACTTCAAAGAGAATTTCCAAGAGCACACGTTCACCGAATTATAATGATATTAAAAACTTTTAAAAATGTTAAAAAGCCTTTTGTTTTGGTGAGGGATAATGCTTGGTTTTCATTGGATCTTCTTATTTTGAAGATCAGAACTTCACGGCTGCGATCACAAGGGATGTAATTATCGTGAAAGAAAAAACAACGAGTGTAATGCCAAAGAGAATATCACACGATGGGGTAAAACATCACAGTTTTACAATAACACACCCACCACAAGTTCAAATGTACAAACACATAACCTCTCTTCCAATACTTAGTTTTTATATGAAGATTCCTTGAAATGCTAGCTATGCGGCTCACTGCGTTTTATGACCGAGTTAAATGAGTTAAGTATGACCAAACCTTACATGTCTGACTCATAAACTGAAAGTCAAGTATCGCTAAACCTTTCAAAGAAAATGACAAACAAACACATTCTGCTCGCTAGTTGATTCTCAATGAGCTCTCGACATTTCCACGATAACATACTCAAGAGATAAACACGCTTTCTTAACATTTCTGTGATGATGTTTTTCCTAAAACCGCTTCGAAGTCGTCAGCTCTGGTTCTTATCTGGGTTAAGTGTTTTTATTCTTCCATAGCTTTAAATCACATCTTAATGTTGGCTTTAAAGAAATGACACATTTTGTTTTTAGATGATTCATTCAGCTAAACATTTCTATGTTTGTATGAAGGTTTTATTATATAATATGGTTTATATACAACACTATCAAATAACACAACTATTCATGTAAATGTATATGCTCAGATGTATAATTCACATGGTCAGACATGATTAAATACTTTGATATTTTTTGTATTATTATCTACAGTAAAGTAAAGCTGCTTTATAAAACAAAATTTAGGGCAGTGGACTCCACTGGGCTCCATTAAAACGCTGATATATTAACTGTCATCATTATTAGATGAAGGTCACAACAACTGCACATGTCTCTTATTCACATGAGAATATGTTTTTAATTCATATTATACCAAAAAAAGATCAATATGAGAGGTCATTTATATAGAGAAAATGTAGTATAGGGTCTGTAGGGAAAACTGCAGTGACCCGATTAAAACACAGTCAACATCAACTGCTCGACTTCTCACAACACAAATCACATTTTTATTTTGTCATATTTGTCACAATATTAATTCTTATTGTGTGTACTTGAAAACTTTGAGCTCAGAAAGTAAAAGATGTCAGCTTTTTATCATGGTTAAAAGTGCTTTGTTAGGCACCATTTCAGATGTCACGTACATGGAGCGTTGGCTGTACGTCTGATGCGGTACACTTTTCTGTCGTAGTAACCTCTGATTGTTTAATAATACAGGATTTTCTGGAGATTTTAGTTTAAATGTTCACCCGGAAACAACACAAAGCCCACTGTTGATAGAAAAAGCTTTCATGTTTACATCGGTGACAATATGCTTCATCAAGAACAAATAAACCCTCCATGTTTAAAAGTATCTTAACGTGTTTGCTGTCGTTGTTAACTTGAATGGTGGTTGTTGCCAGTAGCAGTCGGTGACTTCTCTTCTGTGGGGCAGGAATTCAAAATATGTGTTCAGCACATCATGTGTATATGTGCATCATGCGTCATGTCAAAATACATGCTTGCTGCAGATGCGTCGAAAGTGTTCATGATAAAAAAGACGCTCACAAAACACTCACAAGAGACTAACTTAACACTAAACTCTGATTACGCATGAAATTAAGCGAGTATCTGGCAAACGTGAGTGTCCCTTTTATCATAAACCCCTTTGAAGCATCTGCAGCAGGCACTTATTTTGACATGACACATGATACACATAGGTTCACATGACACAACAAACACATATTTTGACATGATGCATGATGCACATCGGTTCACATGACGCAACGAACACATATTTTGACACAACAAGCCACACACATGACACGCCGAACACATATTTTGACATGATGTGTGATGCACATAGGTTCACATGACGCAACGAACACATATTTTCAAACAACAAGCCACACACAATGCGCCAAACACATATTTTGACATGATGTGTGATGCACATAGGTTCACATGACCCGCCGGACACATATTTTGACATGATGCGTGATGCACATAGGTTCACATGACGCGCCAAACACATATTTTGACATGACAAGACACACACATGATGTGATAAATACATGTTTTAACGAGCTGAAACTGGTTGTTGCACATCGGTTTGTTATCGTGGCGACATCTGCAAGGCGACAACATGATGCGGCACAAAACGTGATTGGTTGCTTTTTATGTCAGTCATATGGACTATTGGACAGTCTTTGGGTCAAAGTCATACATGCACTTGTATTTGAAATCTGTCTTCTGTAGGAAGGTCTGCCTGATATATGTGAAGCATATTCAACATCCCACATCATACCCCCATTTGTACTTTAATACCTCACATAAAGGGATCATTGAAATGTGTGATCTTACATTTTGGATTGAACTCTGTTGAATTAATAAAGAGCTGTAAAAATCCCACAGACGCGACCCAAGTATCCAGTCAGCAGGCAATCAGAAACGCATGGCCACAACTAAAATTTAACAACAAAATCACAATGAGCCGTCAACCTACAGCCAACAACTAATTTATCTTATAACATTAAAAATAAATATTCTATTTGAAGAAAAATGATTATCAACTTGAAAACTGCAATCTCTTTAGATGATGTGCTCGTGCATCTCTCCTGATGATTGTGAAATCTGTTTTACACCCAGTGGATCACATGCACATATAAGAATAATATCAGTGGTTCTGTCGAGAGACAACACAATCTAGACACTGACTGACTGATAACTGAAAAGAACAAATATCTGTTCAGAATGTCCAGGGTCTGTAGAGGATTACTGAGATGAATGAGTACAAATAATGATGAGGCCAGAACAAACAGCTCAATCCTTATCTACTGATCCAGAATCAGCTCTGTGGTAAAGTGACGGGAAAATTAAACATCTTTATTCATGTCAAAACCTACTGATGATTTGATATCTTCTGAAACCACATCCTGATGGAAATAAAGCTCGTATTGTATGTCTGTGACGACTGAAGTGTGGCTGTGATTCGACTTAACATTAAAAATAATGACACATATTACAGCTGAGTTTACTATTTCATCAATACTTTCCAGTATTTTATTTTAAAATCATTTCTGAATTTTTATTACATACTTTAAGCATGACAACAAAGGACTATAAAAGAACAAAAGAGGTTAAAAGGTTTCCAGTCTTTATGGTATGAAAGATTTGTTAATGTTTTACATTTTGTAGTATGTAGTAATGCTACAATTAAATGTTGTAAATTACATTGTATGCTTCAGCACACTGCAAAAAATCATTTGCTGCCTTAAATTTTTTGTTGAATCAACTCAGATTTACAAGTCATTTCAACTTACTATTATTTGTTTTGACTAGTGATCAATTGTTAGCCACTCGTCTCTTGTCAAGTTAAATAATAGTAAGTTTACAGTGCAGTGATACCTGGTTGCACTATACTGTACATTTATTTTTAAGAGTGCATGTTTGTTTTGCAAGAAACACTGCTTTTAAGTTTATGTTCCACCATTAGTGAAATAGGAAAGGGTTAAAGACCTAAAACCCATTAACTGGTTTTGGTAAGTTGCAGTTCAGTGATGGTACTTTTGGTGATGAGGCTGACTAGTGATTAAAATGTATGAAAAATGATGTAAAGATTACCATTGAGGGCATCAATGACCAGACGTGTCACTCTGAAATGACTGATAAATGTTTGTTAATGTGAAGTAATAAGAGTTCACGGCTGTTTAATGAATGATTTACATATAGAGAGATTGTTGCTGTTTAAACTGAGAGACTGACCATTCACCGTGATTAATAAGAAATCTCTTACAATAATTCATATTTGACCTCATTATTTTTACAGTCCTCCCCTGTGTGTCCGTTCAGACTTCATTTCCCATTACAAAGATGTTGACTGTACCGCAGTAAAACCCTTCTAATGTAATAGAGGACGAGTACAGGATCATCACTACATGCATTGTTTATGTGACCTGGATATGAGTCTCACCTAAATGTCAATTTCATACTTCTACCATCATAAAGAGATAAACTCTTGGTGTTGTGTATCGTACATCTACAGGATTACAAGAGGCAGCCTTCCCATCTCCAAAAGGGGGTCAATTCCCAAATACCCCCATGATAAAATGCCCAACTAATTTTTTTGTACCTCATCTTTTTAAATTATATTAAGCCTTCCAGTTCTGCATAATTAAGGGTGTGGCCACTTGAGTGACAGTACAGTTGAGCTGGGTGGGCGTGGTTTCAGCAACCAGCCACCTCAGCTTCACCCACTTCCCACTTCTTTACACAGTTTCGGTTATCTGTGAGTTGGCGATGTCAGGCACCGCCTACTATTGGCTCTTCACAAACCTTTGGGTGATGTCATGGACACATCTTTTTTACAGTCTATGATTACATAATAATTCTCAGCTGATAGGGAATTAGATGAGTTAAGCATTCGTGTGTAATTCTGATTAAAGTTAGACATCAAAGAGACTAAATGCATGATGTTGGGACGGTTTCTGCCTCAGGCTTCATGGTGCGTCTCTCATTTACATTTGATGTTCAGCACAGAAGCACATGTTGAATGAAGGTCAGGGAGAGAAGTACACACGATTCAATCTGATCAGGATACGCTGGGGTGAAGGTGGCTTATTTATATTGTCTGTGTTGTGTTGTTTGTTTCAACATCCAATTCACTACAGCAATCATGCAAACACCAAATGTACACAAAGATCACATCGTTTCTGTAGCTCAGTGTTTCCCAATCCTGGTCCTCGGGCACCCCCACCCAGAAAGTTTTAGATGTCTCCTTATTTAAAACACCTGATTCGACTCATCAGCCTCCTTCCAAAATGGTAAACATGTGTCCCTAACAAGCTGTTGAGTTAAATCAGGTGTGTTAAATAAGGAGACATCTAAAACTTTCTGGGAGGGGGTGCCCGAGGACCAGGGTTGGGAAACACTGCTGTAGCTCAACGGGTAGAGCATTGTGCACAAAGGTTTGAATGTACGCACTGTCAGTCACTTGCAAAACATTTGCAGAATGCAAAATATAAACACACTTTTCTGTCTGCTGGCTGTGGCACGGTCGTGAATTTCTTCCACTTCTGTAAGGACTCAGAGGTGTTTGACTGAATGTGTTTACTGATTTATTCCAACTAAACTTCACATCAATTTCACATCAAGCATCTCGTGCTGAAGATTTCCATAAATGTAAATGTGAAGGAGTTGCGATCATCCTCCACGTTAACATTTCATCCATCCGTCCCTGCACAACACGTGCCTGCTTCGGGCGCTTTAAACTCACTGACATCGTGAATCAAAGCGTTCATGCAGATCGACATTACAAGTCGCAGATGTAAAGCAAGGTTACGGATGTGTTGATGTGGTTGGTTAAGGCGAGGAGAGAAGTCATTATTAGTTTCCTGAAAGAGCCCGAGGCGCAGCGACAAAAGGCCCTTTAAAAATGAGACGGTGGCTCTCTGGTCCATTAGCCTGAAGGAGAAGTTCTGCTGGTGGTCTTCCATTACTCTGGCATCTCTCTGCCCTCCAGAGGAATCACTGCAACCTCACGGCCGTTCATCATCGCAACACATGAAGGGAATTTCTTCCTCCGGGGTCAATGGGTTTCATCGGTCATCGTTCCGTAGGAGATTCTGGGAAGCTTTCGGTTATTTGTGTCGGATTTAGCGGACTTGCTTGCATTACAGTATGGGACCTCATTTATAAAGTGTGCGTATGCATAGATTTGATCCTAAAATGTGCATATGCAAAAATCCACATCAGGGTCTAAACAGACATACACACTTTTGCTTGTCAGATTGCAGCAGGTTTTTGGAAGTATAAGGGGGCGTGCACACCAAAGCTTTTAAGCCCGCAGCTGGCGCATGTTTTCAATTGATTCCAATGGAAACTCTGCGGTTTTCAAATTAGCCGGTGCTCGGCGCTGAGCATCGAAATTTGATAGAGATTCAACTTTAGGTGAAAAGCTCCGCTAGTCAATGTCAGCTCTCACATGGCCATCCAATCACAGTGGAGGAGGGGCGGGACAAGTATCAAAGCAACCAACCGGTTCACAGCTCAAGTATCACAGCTAAAAAGCGCTCGGCTGAAAAAACTGCTGGCATTCGGTGTCCTCCAGGCGTTTTCAGCTGCATTTAAAAGTTTTGGTGTGCACAACCCCTAAGTCATTCTAGCTCTTTTAGGTCAATGACAGTAATTAGACGTCGTTTAAAGGCATAAATCTGCCTTTAAATGACTTTTAAAACTTTTAAACAAAAGTTTTCAAAAACCATATAGTTAAACCATAGTTATTGTAGTAAAACCATGGATTGGCTGATAGTAATCAATACACCAAAAAAAAACATGGTTACTACACTTTTACCACAATAAAACCATGGTTAATTTTCGTAAGGGCAGTTACGCACAATTTCAAGCTCATTTACCATTTACAGATCTCACAGCTGAAAGTAAGCCATACACACTTTTCTATGCGTACAAAAGTGCGCATTATGAATCACACGTGCGCACTTTTGAGAAATGTTTGTAAGATCAAATTTGAGGCCATAAATGTTTGTTTAACCAGCCTGATCTAACTTTAACTTTCAAAAACACAAAACATATTTTGTCTATTTAAATAGATGCTGAAGCATACAATGTAGACGTATTTGCAACATTTAATCACAGCATTGTTAAGTTTTTACAACTACAAAACGTAAAACATTTACAAATTTTTCATACCATAAAGATTGCTGTTTAATTTCCCTTTAACCATTTTATCGAAAATGTTATCACCCTATCCCAAACCTTACCCTAAACACAAACACTTTTTATACCAAAAATTAAATACGTAATGTATTATTTTTATATTATGCAACGTAACGGACAGAAATATGTAGAAATATGCACAATATAGCATTTAAAAGATATTTTAACCCGCTAATAAAGTTCTACCCAGAAACAGTTTATTAAAATCATTCTAAGAAGTGTAATCACAATTATTTAGTGTGAAATTTCAACAGGATTACAAAAGTAGTTAAAATGATGATGTGTTGCAGCCCGGTCCTCTCTGGAGTTTAAGTACAGAGAAATATTAAAGTTATAAATCCACCAGAACGTTAATCCAGCTTCTCTCTGTCAAGGCGCGCATTTTAAAAGTATATCGACTGAAAGACGGCAATGTCACAAATCTCTGACGTAACACACAAGAGACAATGAGCATTTAATATCACTGCTGTAATGTGTCGTAAAGCTTCTTGAGGTGCAATATTTGAATTCACATTCATAACGAACGCAAGATTTTATGTTTATGGTCGCTGATGAGAAGTAAGATCAAGATCGCTGGATAAAAGGCTGAATTTAGATCTGTTCCTCACAATCATATACATTTTAAAGATGTGGATTACATCCAATTCTTTTGTGCATTTATATTGTGTTTTGGTGTAATTATAATTGTTGCATAGGAGAAAACACCTTTTGTATGTCATGGCAAACAAACTAAATATTACAAAATGGTTAAATAATTACAGAAATGTTATTCATTTTAAGGTTTTATTGTTTAATATTGTGTAATTCTCTGAAAGTCATGAACATTTCATTAGATGAATGAGTAAACTGTCTTAAATAAATAAGTCAGAACCAATGCCCGCAATTTTAATATTTAAGAATATGTACAAATCCGCACATCTGTAAAGCTGTTAATATGTAAATAATTAACATATTAGTCCTGTCAACACGTTGATATTATACGTTTCAGTGTATATGAAAACGTAAGTAGTGTGGAATAAACACGTATTCTCATGAGATCACGTTGGTTTAACTTGAATCCTACTTTAAATTTCTTCAATTCATCAAAACTCCCACAAACTCAAACTCTGATAGATTTTCACAGTATGTGGTGATTACATTACAGATCCAGGATCAGCATTATCAACCACAGAGAGAGAAACTTGAATGCTTGCTTGTTTTGACGCCTACATTTGTGTCCCACTATAATGGCTGTCAGTTTTATAGTTTGTAATACATAAAGAATGATGTAAATGAGATGAATCCTCATCCGCACATCACAAACCTGCGTCTAAACTTCTCTTCGGAGTTTTCAAACTCTCTGAAATCATAAAACTTTCTGCCCGAGATGGAACCTTGTGTTTAACTAACTGTTAACTAGTCCTACCCTAAAGGTCTTTCAGATCACACACACAGGTTTAGATCAAGTGCTGGCAGCAGATGCTATGATCTTTAGCCTTTAGTCCCGGTGTGGATGAAGCGTTGTCCACCGCTGCTGCTGGTCATTCAGCGTGGATGAAAGAAAGATCTCCCTCTTCATTTCCAACACAAGATGAATTCTCTTCCTGCTTCACGCGGCTCGGGGCAGGAGGGTAACTCAGGGTTGCAGACAATCCGCAAAATGTCAAAGGTTGACGTCTAAATTGGTACAGAGGCCCAATTCTGCGAAGGTTGGGAAATGTAGCGAAGAAAATGACATTTGAAGGCTAAACTAGGATGCAGTCATCTGTGTCGACAGCGTTCATGAGCTAATGGCCACCTGTCTTTCTGTCTGAAGTGAGACGGGTGTCGTGAGACTGAAACAGACTCTTTAGACAAACGTTTGCAGTACTTGCTTTCAGATGTCAACCACAATCTAATCTATAATCTTCCAACGTCCGGCCATAAACTTGTTTTAAATAAGCAAAAAATAAATTTCTATGGCCAAAAAATATGTTTTAAAAATATGTTAAATGCATTTTGTAGAAAGAGAAACTTAATATATATTAAAAATATATTTGGCTTTAAATTTCATATATTAACAAATATTTCAAAACGTATTTAAGTGGCAATGCATTTTTCTTTCAATGTGACGTGAATATAATAATATATATTTATATATATATATATATATATATATATATATATATATATATATATATATATATATATATATATATATATATATATATATATATATATAAAACATATTTCAAAATATACAAAAAATAACCAAAAATATATTTGTTAAAATACATTTTGTAAACATATTTCAAAATATATTTATAAGTATTTTTTACTCATTTAAGTATCAACTTTGTCTCAGATGTTTCTCATAGTATTCCTGACAAAAAAGAAAAAAGAAATCGACTAAGTCAATTGATGAGGCACAATTATTGTCATTTTGAGGATGAATTTGTTATCCACATTTGATCATTTGAACATCATTTGATTGTGAAAAGTATTTGATGAAAGATGTTTAAGTTCATATTGAAATCTCTGACTTAATTCATGTCAATGAGATATTTCCTCCATGTGTTAGAACATCAACCGGCGATCAAGATCGTAGCACTTTGAGATTTGTAAAGTGCATTATAAATAAAATGTATTTTTATTATTATTATTCCAGATTCATCTGTCTAAACTACACAAGCGCACAAATGATTGAGTTTCATTTCTCATCATCTGCTTTCATAACATCAACATCTCAACAGAGCAAGTTTAACATGCCAATGTGCTCCTTAAAGTTACTCGAGATATTTATTTATATGTCTTGTTGGTTAATTTGGGCTCTTAGACTTACAAACATGATGTTATATGAAAAGCAGAGCATCCAGATTCATTTACACTGATGGTGCAACACTGACACCCAGTTTTCACTGAATGTATTACAGAAAGATTGACCTGAAAATGTGAAACATCATCTGATCTATTGTTATGTAATGAGATAAAAGTATGATAAGTTAACACCTTTGCAAACATTTTCTTTAGTCTATATTCATAAGCTTCTCTTTTACAGTAAGTGCGGTGAATGAACAGAAGTCAAATCAGATGTTATTAAAGTATTTTGTCATCTTGACTCAATATCACAACAAATTTACACAAAGTTGGACTAAAATAAAACAATGAAAAAAAATGACACTGAGAAAGATATTTCTGTTTTTATTGAGAAATGTGGCTGTTGAGGAACAGAATGACACTTTAGTTTCCCATCTGTATATTTGTCATGATTTACGAGGAACAGGACCCAAGTGCAGGTAAAGTAGAACTCAAAAGAGGTTTATTTAAAACAAAAGCCAACGTGGGGGGAAATGACATAAACAGATAACAATAACACACTATTGCAAACCTACACAGAAACTTACTTTACTTATACAACAAACCAAAACCATTCAGCACAGGACAGAACACACTGGGGCTTTAAATAGGAAAAGCTAAACAAAATAATGAGGGAAGGTCGGGTGAGTGGAATTAACCAATAATGAATAATTAATGAGGAAACAAGGGGGCGGAGTCAGAGACAGACACGGCAGCAAACAGCCCCAATAAAGGCCATGTGCTACCACACAAAACATGGGTACCACGACGATCCTCCCACATGAATTACTGTGACAGGCTAGCAGGATCTACAAAAAGGGACTACCAAAACACACTTGTAGCCAATCAGCAGTAAGGGGCGTGTCTACTAACCAACATCATAGCCTGGGTTGTGTAGGGGCGTGTTTGTTAGATGATTTCAAATGTGAACTTTGGCTTTCAGAGATCATGCACCCCACCTTTAAGTAGGTACTCATTAAAATTAGGTACCTACCCAGAGAGTATGCGGCGCCGCTAGAACTGACAGACGGATGACGTTAAAGTGCGCGAGAGCGAGACAGAATTACACTTTGTATGATTTCTCGGATCGGTCTTGCAGCGCCGCATGAAGTCAAACAAGCCTATTATGTTTTCATTCTCTCTCTCTCTTTCTCTGCACTAAATAGCAATGCTGTGGTTGGATAATGCAGATTAAGGGGCGGTATTATTGTAATTAGACTCGCTACATCACAAAACAGGCGAAATCTGATTGACCTCATTTTTCACATGCTTGCAGAGAATGGTTGATCAAAACTAAATTACTGAGTTGTTCTTTTTCATGTTTTCTAGTTTGACCCTTATGAAAATTAACCATGGTTTTACTACAGTTAAAACTAAAAATTATACATATAGAAAGTACACATATATATACATTTAATAAATGTTTTATTTAAATATTGTTTTTTATTTATATATAATTTAGAATATATAAAAATATAAATAAATATATATATATATATATATATATATATATATATATATATATATATATATATATATATATATATATATATATATATATATATATATATATATACACATGTAAATGTTTCTAAAATACATACATGAATGTGTGTGTATTTATATATACATAACAATTACACAGAGCACAAACTCATATGTTATGCAAAAATTAACTTTTATTTTGTATGAGATTAATCTAGATTCATCTATGCCCAGCTCTACTAAAAATCCATGTAAAGCCTGGTAACCACAAAATAGCCATTGTTTTGACAACTATGGTTAGTGCTGATAGTAATCAACACACCAAAAAAAAAACATGGTTACTGTAGTAAAGCCATGGTAACCACAAAATAGCCATTGTTTTGACAACCATGGTTAGTGCTGATAGTGATCAATACACCCAAAAAAAAAACATGGTTACTACATTTTTACCCTAATAAAACCATGGTTAATTTAGCGAGGATAGAAGCACTATTTAAACATGGAAAGTCTGAATTTCAAGCTTTGACCCCTTTAAGATGTTTTTTTTTTCAGTGATGTACTTCCTTGATGCTGGAGGAGAAAAAAACTTTGCCCACTAGAAAAAAAGCTGTTAACCACAGAGTTTGTGTTCTCTTGGTTCCTGAAGATTAGACAGACTCGACACGGTAAGACAAAACTACATAATAGCAATTGTTGGTTCTTTCTGTAGATGAAGTTTAGCACATGACATGAAAACATTATACAGAAACATCTCCATAACTCAATATTAATGTACATAAACTGATGAAGTAATAATAATAATGAATGTGATAAACTATAACTATACATTAGTGTATCACCTTTACATGTACACTCTAAGAAAAGATGTGTTAATTTTAACACACTGTTTTGTGTTATCCTATTTAACACATTATGTGTCATTTCGGGTTGATTTTGAGTTCAAATAAATAGAAGAGACAACACAAGATGTGTTAAAACAACACAAACACTAGATGTGTTGTCCTAAACTAGACACAAGATGTGTTATTTTAACACATTCGTTTTAAGAGTGTAGTGTACTGTTCAGGTTTCATGATTATTTCTGTATTATACAGTAGATATAGTGTTTGATGATGATGTCATTGAGAATGGCTTCTCTTCCTCTGATATTTCTGCTCATTGTTCAAGGTAAATATTACATTAATTTTTTTCTGGTAACTTTTATTTAATTTAGAATTGCTTTATTTGTATGTCTTATTTGATGCTGCAGTTTGTGCTTTGTGCCTGATGTTGTCTTGTTACGCTTTCACACTCGATTCTGTAAATCTTTTCACATTCTCCATTTCTTTTTTGTACTTTCTTTTTTATTTATTTTTATAAATGATACATACAAACAGAACATACAATTTGGTCACCAATACATTTTACATAGGTCATATTAACAGAAAAAAAACATGTCATTTCATGCAGTGGTCAGTGTACATCATGGCTCCATCCACACAATCCATTTTCCCCAATATTGCAAATATTTATCCATCCTCAGGTTTAAGGAATATGACTTACACTCCATGCTTTGAATACTGGTTACAAAATTTAACCATTCCATGTTTGTTAGAGGGTCTGGTTGTATCCACTTTCATGTTACGGTACATTCAGACGGGGCGAAAGCGTTAACGCTTGATGTAAGGCTTGTCTGAAGCCTGGCCAACAGCCAATCACAGTGGCTGCATCACATTCTCTGGTTTTCCATAAATGTAATTGGCTGGCTCTGCATAGGTTAATTGCATAAGGTGATCTGATTGGCTGACGTACGCGTTGCCGCTTGAAAAGTTGAGAAATGCGCCGGCAGATCCACAATTCAGTTCGGCAACGCATGACATCACCCATTAAAAGTGAATGGGAAACGTTAACGTTTACGCCCCGTGTGAACGTACCATTACAGCTTTCTTGCTGGCTGCTAACAGTATCTTTAACAGGTATTTGTCCTCCTTTCTCAAACTTGTTGGTTAGTTACCCAAGTAAATTGTTAGAAATGAGCAGTCAATTTCACTTCCAAAGATAGTATGTAATATTTGTATTACTTCCTGCCAATATATCTGAATGACTGGGAAACTCCAGAAAACATGAAAGTGGTCTGCCAGCTGTTCTCCACACCTCCTCCGAAACAGACCTTTCCCCTTTACCTACAGTCTGAAAAGATTTTAAGTTGGGGGTTAGAAAGTATCTAATGAGATTGCGCCAGCAAAAATCTCTCCATGCACCCGGATACAACTGTGTCATAACCTCCCCCCTAAGGAGTGGCTACCAGACACTCCACCTCAGGGTAAGCAAAAAGAAGCCATGGGAAACAACTCAGAAGATTCGACCATCACGGGAACCGACTCAGAAGATTCGACCATCATGGGAAACAACTCAGAAGATTCGACCATCACGGGAACCAACTCAGAAGATTCGACCATCATGGGAAACAACTCAGAAGATTCAACCATCACAGGAACTGACTGTAACTGCTAACAGAAGTGGGAGGAATTATGATAATGTCGGTCTTGTCTACATCACCAATTCCAGAAAGTAAACACTTGCCTACAATCCGTGTGTTTGTTGTAGTCCAAGAAAAGAGAAATCTTGAATCTGACCGTAGGTGCAATTCTCCCAGGAAATTCTAGATTCTCAAAGATGATGTTTTCTGCCATGATCTGTTGTTTTATGTAGAAGTATAACATGCTTTCATGTTGAAGGACCCTGTGAAACAGATAAATGAATTGTGTGTTTCAGGAGTTTATAGTGCTGATGATGAGATGGATGTGAATTACAGCCCTTCATTCATCTGTGCACTAAAGGGTTCAACAGTGATAATAAACTGCACTTATAAATACCCTACTGGACATCAGATAACTAATGCTTTCTGGACAAAGATTAACAGTCCTGATCCTCCAGATCTGTTCAAGGACTCTGAATACAGTCAGAGGATTCAGTATCTGGGAGATAAACATCACGACTGCACCATGAGACTGACTGATGTGAGAAAGACAGATTCACGCAAATACTATTTCAGATTCATTACTAATAAAAAGAAATACATTGATGTTTCTGGAGTGACTCTTAATATCACAGGTAAGTGAATTACTCACTAATGATAATAATGTGTGTAGAATGACATGTAGATATCTGTATCTGTGTTGTGTTGTCAGATCTTCAGATAAATTCTTCAGATGAGAGAGTGACAGAGAGACAATCTGTGAATCTGACTTGTAAAAGTAGATGCATTCTGACTGACAGATCAACATTCATCTGGTTTAAAAACACGCAGTTATTAAGTGAGAGAACAGACAGAAACAATAAACTCATCCTGAAGTCAGTTACAAGACATGATGCAGGCAACTATAGCTGTGCTGTACAGTGACACAAACTCACATCAACTCTTCAATATCTCAATGTCGTCTGTAAGTTCATATTTAACTCTTTTACAACAGATACTTCATAAGATCAGATGCTCGAATATAAAGCAGGACCATAATCTTATATGTTATTTCATTAGATGCTCCAGATACTCCTGTGATCTCCATCAAACCTTCTGGTGAACTACTGGAGGGTGATTCAGTGACTCTGACCTGCAGCAGTGAATCAAATCCACCTGTTAAGGACTACAACTGGTTTAAGGGGAACAACACATCATATCTTGGATCTGGAAGCACCTACATCATCTCGAAGATCAGATCAGATCACAGTGGAAAATACCTGTGCAGGTCCAGGAATGAACTTGGAGCAAGATATTCAGAAGTGACTTTAAATGTCTTGTGTGAGTTAATATTGTTGCAGTATAGCTGTCATACCAGAACCATGTAATATTCCTGAAATGTGATCTTTTTCTTTTAGACTATCCAAAGAAGGTGAGAGCATCCATCAGTGGATCTGGTGAAATAAAAGAGGGTGATTCAGTGAATCTGACGTGCAGCAGTGAATCAAATCCACCGGTTCAGATCTACAGCTGGTTTAAAGGAGAAACATTTCTAGGATCTGGAAGCACCTACATCATCTCCAACATCAGCTCTGATCAAAGTGGACAATACAAGTGCAAAAATAAACCTGGAGAGACATTTTCTGATTCTGTGACCTTAAATGTTTTGTGTAAGTTAGCTGTAGTAAAATATTCAAATGATATTAAGTGTGTTTTCATAATGAATAAACGTTTCACTTTTAGATCCTCCAAAGGAGGTCACAGCATCCGTCGGTGGATCTGGTCAAATATTTGATGGTGATTCAGTGAATCTGATCTGCAGCAGTGAATCAAATCCACCTGTTCAGAACTACAGCTGGTTTAAGGTGAAGGAAACATCACATGTTGGATCTGGACAGACGTACAGCATCATTCACTTTCATTCCAGTCACAGTGAATGGTTTTATTGTGAGGCTCAGAATGAAGTCGGATCTCAGAGATCTGCCGCTGTATCAGTCAATGTTAAAGGTAAAACAATGTTTTTATTAAATGATTTCAATGTGGCACTACAACATATTCAGGTTAGACAGTGAGAGAAATATTATGATGCTGTCACTTTAAATATCTTGCACAAGTTTCACACTTTTGAGATATGCATTTTGTGTGCGTGTGTGCGTGCACTTTTTTATTACCCCAGCATTACTTTAAGACTAAATGTAACTTCTCATTTTCATGTTGTCTTTTTAGTTGTCAGTTGTGTTTCTTTCACTGTAAATTTCGGAGTTGGTTTTTGTGTTGGTGTCTGTGGAGCATCAGCTACTCTAATTGTTGGGATGTTTATTTGGTAAGAAATGTGTATAAAGGCCCCTTTTACACCGAGAAGAATAACCACACTAAACCAACAGACAATAACCTTATGTTTGAAAATGATGAAAAAATCACTCCCACTGTTATTGTTCCTCTTTATGAACTTTATGAACAGATGTTAATGTCTCTTGTTTTCTTATGACAGCAGAAGAAAGAGTTTAAGAAGAAAAGATTCTGAACACACACCAGAGGTGAGATGATCACAGATGACAACTTTTCATACAAATGCTAGTAGATTAAAGTGTCCATCACTTGTTTGGTTTCGTTACAGAAAGATGATGATGCCAGTAATGACACATACACAGCCATTGAACTCAAGAGCAGATCATCTGATCTGTATGATACACTTACAGTAAGATTAATTCAACTCAATTAGTCTGAATGAAGAACAGAAACACACTCATTTAGTTTTATTCATACAGTTTGACCACTTTTAGAAATGTTTTTATAATCCGTCTTTGTCTTAATGTTTCTGCAGCCCAAGCATAGATGCTGAAGTAAAAGGCAGAGAACAAAGAAACAAAACTTTTCATCTCTAATAATTGACAGAAATCATAACAATTGATACAAACGCTTATACTGTTTATTGCATTTGAAAAGTTTAACAATTTTGTATTACAGGTCATGTGTCATTAAAATACAATTTATATATATATATATATATATATATATATATATATATATATATATATATATATATATATATATATATATATATATATATATATATATATATATATATATATATATATTCAGTTCACACAGTAGTAGATAATTAAAATTGAAAATATAAGAATATAAGAAATATTGTTTGTAAATCTTCAGTTGAGATCTGTTTAACTCTTTTTTAAATGAGACATTTTGAGCAAAAACCTTAAACCACCAGTCTGACAAAGTCTCTATTTTGATGTGATATCTTTCTCTCTGTGTGTGTGTGTGTGTGCGTGCGTGTGTGGTAGTTTAGCTTCATAGACCCCTTCACAGTCCACGTCACAGGAAGTTTCCACTGCGCATGTCTGGGTCAGAAAAGTCATTACAGCAGATTGAGTTGCGTATTATTCGGTATCGTCAAAAATGCCTACTTACGTCGTGGGCTCTGAAAATCGCATCAGGTCTTCCGTTAAGTTTTCGCGATTCATGCAGAATCTCAAAAACAAAAAAATACAACATCTGCGGCTGCAAGCAATTAACGTGCAGACTGGAACAATGCAAATATCAAAGAGGCTTGTGTTTGTAGTGCTCACTTCATTTCAGGTAAGTCATCATTTTTCAGCCCTGTTAGATTAAATTATAAAGCCTAAATGGTATGAACAGTTTGACCCCATGCTGCGCGCACCCGATAGTCATTCAATGTTTACAAACCTTGAAGGGGTCTATATATTATGTTTATAAAAATTGCAAACTATAAACTTGTATGTTCACTGTAAATAAGAAAATAACGACTTTACGCGAAGCTACTAGACCTCAGAAGATAATGCACATGGTGTCAAAAACTACTGACATGTCATGCAAATGAGCGGTAAAAACCCGATCGGCAATCCCGTACTCACCAGGAAGTCTACCTTCAATAGGAAAGTGGTCGCTTAAATATGACCAGGAGTTTATTTTATAAGAATTGAATTTGAGGGTCTGCATCATCTGCCACCTGTCTTGTGCGTTTCATGGTTCTTTTTGTGAGTTTAGCTCGTTTTTTTACTCAATAGTGGATAGGATTTAAGGTGTAACGAAGTATAATACTTTAAACAAAACATACTTTAGTAAAAGTTAAACTACTTAAAAAAGAAGAAGTACACAAAAAAGCTAATCAATTACAATAATGTAAGTAAATGTAATTTGTTACTTTCCACCTCTTTCCTGACAACATCGCATTGTGAGCTAATCTTTTAAACATGGTAAGGAGCGTTAGCCTGGTCCAACCAGACTCTCGTACATTCATTTCACTTGTACAGAGAGTCTGGTCACGCTCCATTGCAAAGCGTTACTTCCGTTAAGGAGGGTCCTCTGTTAAAGTTTAAAACTATTGGATCTGCCCAGAGTCACTCAGAATCTGCCATAACCAATCGCTAACGTTTGGTCGTGACGTATGTCACTCAGTCTGGCGCACGACCTCAACGTCATCGTTCTTAGCCACCCCCCTCTGTTTGCTGATTGGACCTGCAGATTTTTGCCGGAGAAAACAAAACTCTACACAGCAGTCCCAGACGTTGTGCTGAAGTGAAATGAAAATTAAGCGGAAGCACGTAGGAGGGCGGAGCCAGGCTAAAGGAGCGTCACATTTCCGGCAGAGGTATTCAGGCCAATCACAACATTCTGTTTAGCTGGCCAATCGGAGGACACTGTGCTTTTCAACACGTTTCAGGAAGGCAGGGCATAGAGAAGCAACAATAATCTACGGTATGTGTAAAACAATGTGTTTTTAACCATAAACTGCGCAAAAACATTGTTTTACACCAAATACACAAAATACTGTTTTAGCAATGTACACAGCAAAAATTGGAGAGTTAAAATTTCAGTGTTAAACATTTCTGAGTTTAATTTACAACTAAAGAGTAAATTTCACATATTTACAGTAAATTGTTGTTCAGAGTTAATTGACAGAGTTAATCATGCCAACTCCTTAGAGATGTGATTAGACTCCGCCCACATACTTCAGTCTTCTGTTTTCATGTGTCCGGCAGATTGAATGGTAAGTAAAACCGTAAAAAAATGTAATGCAATCTGTAACTTTATCCTCACTATCACCATCTCTGTTTGAAAATTACATTTTACATCTTACTTGTAGAATTTGTTGGTTGTTTCATTTAAAGTCACCATTTGCATTGTAAAGCACAAAGTGGCAATTTTAACATTCTATAATAAATTATTTGTTGGTTATTTTAAGCTAAAACTTCACATATGCACTTTGAGGACATCAAATATTTTTTACATTTTTTATCTTGAAAGTGTTCATTAACTTAATGTGGGGCTATATAAACTCTGTGAGAGTTCATTTAACATTGGACTTTTGCTGTGTAATAGGTGCTCTTTAAAATTATGTTTGAAAATATATTTTTGCAGCATTGGATCATTTTAAAATATCTTTAATTATCTTGAAATATATTTCACTATTTCCCATTACTATCTACACTGGAAAACAGTAGATTGTTGTAAGCAAACGCTAATTCACAGTCACCTTGTAATGCCCTATAACAACACCCTAACTACATTATTAGTCAGTTTTGTATATACAATCATTGTTCACTATTCTTCTTGTTTTCAAAGTTTTGTTTAACTTTAGTATATAGGAAGAGAGTTTTGGACATTCATTAAAACTTTATATGTTTCATAGATTTGATGATAACGAATCATTCCATTAGTCTCCAAAGTTTCTCCATAACAAATACAGGCATATTTATATTGTGAGAAAGCTCTGTAACTTCACATTAACAAAGTGTTGCATTTATAGGTTATTATAAACAACCACAAGACAACTAATAAACACAACAAAAAAACGGATTATTCATCCAGAAAACATCTCTATCGTGGGCTGACAAGCACATTCTTACATTAATGCTTCATTCAGTAGTGCTGTTTGAATTCAACACACATACCCACACTGAATATATTAAAGCTTGTTTGTAGAAATGATGATATATGATTTGTTTACATCAATGTGTAAAGATATGCATATGAACATCCACCTATAGAACAACAACACATAGTGAAAGACGGGAGATTCTGTAACAATGGCATATTTTGTGAATGTTGTGATGAATAAATCAAGTTGCACGCAGGTAATAAATAAAGATGTAAGCTTTCAACAGCATGATTGGTTGAGTTCTTTTGTAATATCCTCTGTATTAATCAAAACCATTTAGTTTTTTTATGTTTTTGCTCCAGTGTAGTGTGTTCAGTTAGAACATTGCATTAGCAGCACAAAAGATCATGGATTCGATCCCAAGGAACACAAACGGGGAACCTTCCCATCTCTCTGATGAAGCCAACACAGAAGTGACTTAAACTGCAATTCATCAACTGGCCGCTAGAGGCTCCAAAAGAGGGTCAATTCCCATAGACCACCATGTTAAAGTGACCAACTTTACAGCCTGGTACAAAAAGTGTTTTTGATCAATATAGCTAATTTTTTTTTTTGCCTTCATGTCAACTGTGAGGGGGTGACTTTTTTTGAAACTCATCCATTTAAATTATATTAATCCTTAAAGCTGCATAATTAAGGGCGTGGCCACTTGAATGAGGGGTAAAGTGCCACTGCTGTCACTAAAGTCGAGCTCGGTGGGCGTGGTTTCAGCAGCCAGCCACCCCAGCTTCACCCACGTCCCGCCTCTTTACCCATTTTTGGTTATCCGCAAGTGATGGGTGGTGGAGAGTGGCCAAGATAATGCCCAGCAGGCTCCGCCCACTATTGTCTCCAAAAAGCTCTTCACAAACCTATGGGTGACGTCACAGACACCGTGTCCATATTTTTTACAGTCTATGGGGAACACACACACTGATCAAAAAGAAATGTATACGTGATAATGCACCGTAAGTTGCTTTGGATAAAAAATGTTTTTTCTCAAAGTCTTAAATGTAAGCTGTAGATAATATATTTCATGAATCACTGTCGAGATGTTAAGATCTTGTATTACTAACTGCTGTTAAATGTTCCTTCCTGATGTTGCAATGCGTTCGCCTAAAGAAGCCAGAAAAACATCATGAACATCACACACCCTCCTGGCAAAGCTCATAACCACATTATATTTTAGATTATATTTTAATAGACATGGAATTGATCGTTTTTAAGTTTAAACATTTAAAAGGAATAAAGATGGCTTACTTTTCCTTCTTCTACACATAATTCCCACAAACACTGCAGCGATTACAAGCAAAACTGTGAGAAATCCACATACTGATGATGTCATCAAAGTGCTGTCTGTCACCGGTCCGGAATCTGAGCTTGCAGAAACAAATCACACTCAGATACTTTGTGTATTTGGTTGTGGGGTAATGTAACACAAACACGTTACAAGTTTACCTTGTGTGCAGATGACTTTATTGTTCCCATTTGATTTTGTCACCTCACATGTAAGCTTCTGGATGTTTGTGCCATTCAGTGTGATAGAGTCGCTGGTATCACACAGGCCTGTCTTTGCGTCTTTTGTACATTGAACGGATAACGGCAGAAGTTGACCGTCGAGTCTCCACAAAATCTTTTCTTCAGGATGAAGTTCTGGGAGCTGACAGTGATATTGACCATTGCTCTGCTTACACTCCATACTGGCTGATAACGATGAAATGGATCAATGCATTGTAAACCTCTCCATGCATTTGAGGAACTGAATACGTTTAATAATGGGGAACACACATTTACCTGTAACCTTCAGATAGATTTCTTCATGTCGTAAAGGTTGTGTCTGGTAGTAACATTTGTAGAGTCCCTCATCTGATAAACTCACACTGTTGAACACAAGTGAGCAGTTTTCGGTCTGAATGACCACCTGGGTTCTGTTCTGGTACTTTGTTTGGCTCTCCTTTGCATCATTGCTGTAACAATTTACAACCTCCTCATCCCGACCTACAACCTTCTGCCAGACGAAGAACGGAGGATGAGCTGAAGGACAGGAACATGGGAGGACTGCTGGATCTCCAGATGTTGCCGTGATGTTGATGATGGTGTTGCAGTCTGTGGAAGAAATGCACACAAACCAATAAGTGATTTAATCTTATAAAAATATACCGAAGTGGTTCCACAGTATTGGTATCAGATACTAATGGTACTCTAAAGCGCTTCATAAAATACCATGGTACTATGGTGCATGTCAAAAAACATCCCATATGAAAAATAACCATGTTGCATATTGCCATAGCAAAACTATAGTGGTTTAACTATACTGCCCCCCCAAAGGCTAAGTTCAGTAACTACACAAATACTGAAACCGAGAAAAATGCCCTTAAAGGTTTTTTCACCAGCCAGTTAAACATGTTACTGCAATTTTGGCACACACGTTTCTCTGAAATGGGACAAAATTCAACAAGGAGACTTTGTCACAAGACACAACAGATCTCACAAAGCATTTTCTGACCAACTGCGTAGTTCCTGCGCTTTGGCTTTAGGGCAGTATAGTCAGCATGATGTTTTTGTTTTAATTAGTAAAATTTAAATTTTTATGAAAGAGATGTTCTGTTAGTGTGAAAAATGATTGAAATAAAAGGAATGAAATAATTTATAACTGCTGTTCTTCCATAACATAGTCATGTATATTACTATATAATTATATAGTTTTGAACAAATGTTTTAGGTATTTTTTATTAGTAAGTTTTTTACTGATCTGGTTGTATTCATACTCACCACAGCAAGAGTAAAACATCAGCAAGACAGTAACTCCTCTGAAACAAAGATATCTCGATACAAAAACTAAATTCATCCCGACATCTGATTTACTTTTATTTAATCTATCCGCAATTCATTAAAATCATTAAAATGTTTTAGTTTGTTTTAGTTCACAACACTTTAGGTTGCATCTTTATTTCTACCACTGGAGTGACACGCGACGATCACGAAATAAAGATTTGAAAATGAAAGTAAATCATCAACAACTTTCACTTCACTTTTTTAGGTTTCACGTCTTATAAGTGCATGCCTTTTATGGTTTTACATCCTGTATAGACGGGTTGCACGGCGACGTCACTAACTGGTTGCGCGCGCAACCGAGAGGCAGAAAGAAGAAGAAGAAAAAAAAAAGAGACAGAAAGAAGAGACGTGCATTGTGTTGTATGCTGGTAGCGGTGTCTGTAAGTCAAAATGCCAAGGAATTTTTGCGTGGAAAATAGTACCAACAGAGTCAGTGCTGGGTTAACATACCAGTAGATGCGACTATTACGTTACTAGCATTAAAATTATAACATTATAATTCATACATGTATAACAGTAACACTGCAAAAATAAAGACAGAAAAACAGATCCAACTAAAATCAAGTCTTATTTATATACAAACAATAAAGAACGCTTCAATAATTAAGGTTGTTGCAGTAGCAGATCAGCTCACCAATCGGGCTTTCTGCCTCCTGGATGCGCGCGCACCCTGCAATGTTTGTAAACTTGCAACCCCTCTATTCATTCTCATTCAAGAGTTCTGAGTATTTTTTATAATCTTATAATTCATAAAGAAACATGAACAGGAATCTTGCATTTGAATGTCATAATTTGAGGTAATTTTGGGAATAATAAAAAATCTTAATCTATAAAAAACATACAAAAATCCACAAGCCCCCTCTGAATTAAATAAAATCGCATGTTTTATCATTCTTTTGATATGGAAATTATAATTACAAAACAATATTTTTTACTGCGTCAGCTTAAATTAAGAGTTTAAAATAAACAAGCTTGTTCGGTTAAAGAACTGAATGACGTCAAAGCACCGCGAGAGCGATTCGAGAAATTATACAAAGAAGGCTAATTTCGACTCGCTCTCGCGGTACTTTGACGTAATCAGCCTGTCATTTCTTTCGGCACCGCATGAATTTCGAATGCACCTAATATAGACAACGTAACAGACGTATCACATTTCATTGACCAATCACATCACAGTAACTAAGTCCTGTCAGCCAATCAGAGTGCAAGGCTTGAGTTCTGAGAGCCAATCACAGGAAAAAACAAACCAGTGACGGTCAACACGATGGGCAGAAAATATTTGAAGGATATTCGAGTTTCCTGAGGTAAATTTCACGAAATCGAAACATTTTACTAAGTTTTACAGTTACGTATGGGGAGTCTTTTAATATCCAGTCGTCAGAAATAGTTATAGTGCGTTTGCGCCATATGCAACGCAACGTTTCGTGTTTATTTTAACGCATGTGTGTGTGTTTGCAGTTTGGTTAAACGCTCTTTTGACGCGCCCTCATCTAAAAATATAACGGGCGCGTTGAAGTTTAACGATTCGCGTCGCTCGCAAGCAGTGTTAACACGAACTGGTAACTTACACGGTAAAAATACCGCTGTCAGTCAAACTGTCGTGTTCCTGCTGAAAAAATGAGACCTCGTTTGCTAGTCTGTTGGATATCTTAACCACCCAACTAAACCAGCTGATGATCACCAGCTTAACCTCCTAACTAAACAAACTGAGGTCCAGTTCTTCTGTTTTCATGTCAGCATGATCAATCCAGTCCAGTATTGTGTTTGTTTTCCAGCACATCAGTAGAAACAGCATCATCCAGAAGAGATGGAGGCGATCCGGTCTAAGGTTGAGAGTGAATCTGAATCCATGAGGTCCACACTGACGAGTGAAGATGATGAGATCCACACAGCCATGCTCTGGTCCATACAGGAAGCTGTTCACAGGCAGACACAGCAGATCGGGGTCTCAGCTTGTGGGGCGACCGCAGTTGTTGATGTTCTGCAGGTGTTGGGTATCACGGTCACACCAGATGCAGTAAACCGCTGCGTGCAGACCTGTCTCAGGAGAAACGATGCACCGCTACCAGATTATCTGCACTCGCGCAGCACAGCTGGTGCGACCCTCTGGCCAAAACATGCAGAATAAAGTTTCTTTTTTATTGCAAGTATGTTTTTGTTTTTTAAGAGACTTCATTTAATGCTAATAGTCCAATAGACATTTAAAGGACCGTACTGTGCATTCAATATACTTTATATTAGTTTGTGTTCCCATTATCCTGGTAGTGCTATTACCAGGTCTTACTCGTTACCCTTACTAGCCATTATACGTTTGTGTTTTGTTCTGTAATGCATTGTCACCAGGTGCGACACACCAGCAGCTGATAGATGGGGCTGACAAGGCCAGCGGTGGTCGAGTAATAGGACGATTTTTTCACCTTTATCCTCGGCGGAAGGTGAAGCTGGTGCCGTGGTTGGCACGCTGGATACGACGCGGAGCCGTACCTGTGGCCACCATGAACATGCAGCGAGCGGTGCCTGAAGGAGAGGAGATTCCTGACGCCTGGCACCACCAGATGATCTTTGGGGTGGGACCCAGCGTTGTGTTCATGACCAATCCTCTGGATGTGGGTGCGTATTAGCCCTAAATTCAAAACAGTATGACTAGTATTGTACACAATATCATTCTGAGTTCTGATTGGAGGAGCCACATTCAAACGCATCGTTGGACTTGGCGATTTCTGTAGTGAGTTGTGGTTTTGTCTTTCGCAGTGAGTGAAGAAGAGGTTCACGAGCGTCTGTGCAGTGAGTCGGTGCTTCTCATTCAGCGTGATGATGTTCTCAAGAGACTGTCACATGATGTTTCGCTATCACAGATCTCAGATCAGCATCCAGATCCCCGCTGGAAGACATTAGATGTCACGGGTATGTCGCCCTGTTTTTAAATCATCAAGAATCAGAGTCTGTCAACAATGTTGGGTGGGGCTAAGACGTGTGACATCACATTGATAAACTCATGAAAATGGGTTGATCTATGAGACTCTACAAGTGTTATGGGGATTTAAAAAGAGCAGTGGGTGGATTTTTATAATAATCGGGTGGTTAAATGTACACACATGTTCAAACACCATGTAAGAGTTTTTTTAATTTTATTTGGCATAATAGGTCCCCATAATGCAATTTAAGTCGTTGCACCCTAGGAGATCTCTCTATATAAAAAACACTGATTTAAAGGATTAGTCAATTTTCTTAAAAAATCCAGATAATTTACTCACCACCATGTCATCCAAAATGTTGATGTCTTTTTTGGTTCAGTCAAGAAGAAATTATGTTTTTTGAGGAAAACATTCCAGGATTTTTCTCATTTTAATGGACTTTAATGGACACCAACACTTAACACTTAAAGGAATATTCCATTTTCTTAAAATAAAAATCCAGATAATTTACTTATCCCCATGTCATCCAAAATGTTGATGTCTTTCTTTGTTCAGTTGAGAAGAAATTATGTTTTTTGAGGAAAACATTGCAGGATTTTTCACATTTTAATGGACTTTAATAGACACCAACAATTAATACTTAACTCAACACTTAACAGGTTTTTTTCAACGAAGTTTCAAAGGACTATAAACAATCCCAAACGAGGCATAAGGGTCTTATCTAGCAAAACGATTGTCATTTTTGACAATAAAAATAACAAATATATACTTTTAAAGCACAACTTCTCGTTTAGGTCCGGTCCAGCGCGACCTAACGTAAATGCGTAGTGACGTAGGGAGGTCACGTGTTACATATATAAAACGCACATTTGCGGACCATTGTAAACAATAAACTGACAAAAAGACATTAATTAGTATCAGTTGACATACAACAACGTCGGAACGGTCCTCTTCTCAACACTTGTAAACACTGGGGCGGAGTTTCGCGTTCGTTCTCTGTGACCTCTTGACGTCATGACGTATTGCGTGGGGTCACGCTGGCCTATCACTACCGGATCTAGACGAGAATTTGTGCTTTAAAAGTGTATATTTGTTATTTTTATTGTCAAAAATGACAATCGTTTTGCTAGATAAGACACTTATGCCTCGTTTGGGATTGTTTATAGTCCTTTGAAACTCCGTTGAAAAAAACTGTTACGTGTTGAGGTAAGTATTAATTGTTGGTGTCTATTAAAGTCCATTAAAATGAGAAAAATCCTGCAATGTTTTCCTCAAAAAACATAATTTCTTCTCGACTGAACAAAGAAAGACAACAGCATTTTGGATGACATGGTGGTGAGTAAATTATCTGGATTTTTCTTTTAAGAAAATTGAATATTCCTTTAACTCAACACAAGCAGTTTTTTTCAATGGAGTTTCAAAAGACTCTAAACCATCCCAAACAAGGCATAAGGGTCTTATCTAGCGAAACAATTGTTATTTTTGACAAGAAAAATAAAAAAATAATGCACTTTTAAACCACAACTTCTCTTCTTCCTCTGGTCCTGTGATGCGCCAGCCTGACCTCACGCAATATGTCATCACGTCAAGAGGTCCCAGAAGATGAACGCGAAACTACACACCAGTGTTTACAAGTGTGGAGAAAGAGGAGCGTTCAGATGTTGTTGTATGTGGAATGATACTAATTAATGTCTTTGTGGCAGTTTATTCTTTAAAATGATCCGCAAATGGGCGTTTCATATATGTAACACGTGACCTTTCCACAATATTACACAATAACTTGAGGTCGGCTGGCTTGTCACACAGCCGGAGATAGATGAGAAGTTGTGGTTTAAAAGTGCTTATTTTTTATTTTTCTTGTCATATGCCTCGTTTGGGATCATTTAGAGTCCTTTAAAAACAACGTTGAAAAAAACTGTTCAACATTTTGGATGACATGGTGGTGAGTAAATTGGTGATTTTTTTTTTTAAGAAAATGGACTTCTTTAACTCATCAGCCCTCCCCCCGAAAAGTCTTGTTTGACTTCATTTCACTCCACATTTATGAGTTGAATTAGGTGTTTTTTATATAGAGGAGGTGAAGCAAGGACCACACTTGAAAAACTCTGAGTTAATGGCAGGTAATTGACAGTCTGATCTCGTATGTTTTTGCTCTTCATACACATGATGTAAGATCCGAAATGTGTCAGAGCCCATAATGTGATGAACTGATGGACAGTGTAAATTCAGCTTGGATGTCATGCTGTTACTTCATCTAAATGGATATCAGGTCAACTGACCGTGATGTTTCTGTAGGTCAAGTTAGACAGATGATCCGTGAAGAAGACCAGGATGATGAAGCTCATCTCAAGACGACCCATCTGATGATTCCAGCAGCGTACACTTCTGGCGTCACTTTATTTGCTCTGAAAGACACTGATGTTGGTCAAGAACTTCTCAACAGCCCAGATCTTCTTCTTCTGTGATCCATCTCATACCTGCCTCATATCTTATCACTGGTTGATTTTTAACTTATTATTTAATAACT
Source organism: Misgurnus anguillicaudatus (assembly GCF_027580225.2). Lineage (NCBI taxonomy): Eukaryota > Metazoa > Chordata > Actinopteri > Cypriniformes > Cobitidae > Misgurnus > Misgurnus anguillicaudatus. The sequence continues at coordinate 48,314,870 of NC_073339.2, forward strand.
TTGATTCAGTATTTATTGACTGTTTCTTATTTTCATCATGTTTGGTGTGTGAATGTTCAGTCATGATTTTGTGCAGTTTGAGAGTATAATGGTTAAAAGCGTTTATTAAAATGCAAGACAAACATGATTGGCTGTTCAGATATTTTTATAAGAACAACAAAATATAAGAACAAAAGATCTGCCTGCTAATGTCAATCTACAAACTCATTTTAAAATAAATTGTGCTATTTAAGTCTATAACATTTTGTATTTGCATTGATTACACAATGTGTTGATTAACATCTCAAACATTAAAAACCCTAAAAGAATGTTTATAGAATTCCTGTTGGAATGCTTAAAGTCATTTGGAAGAATCCTGATGGGATCGGATAAAAAGATTAGAATCAATTCCTACTGAATAGATTGATCCAGGATAAAAACTGGTGCCCTATAGAAGCTGATCTCTAATCAGGTCTTTATGTTGTTAAAGAGTTTAGTTAAATTAAAATCCTACAAGAAAGTTCCCTTTAGGATCATTTAGGTGTTTTTGAAATGTATGTTTGAAATGTATTTATAATTGGGTTCCTTGGCTTGATATAGCATTGAGTTAGCAACGCAAAGGTTGTGGGTTTGATTTTTTTGGGAATACATGACAACATATATTATGTTCAGTACAATGAAAGTCAACTTTCTGAATGTTGTGTTTTGACATAGTGATGCTTGTGATGAAATCACAATGTGTGTTTGTCAGTCATGTGATTTTTTTTTTATCAACGGTCTGGACAATCATTTACAGATTAATTGATTTAAGAGGAACGTATGATGAAAGTTTGACTTTCCCATGTTTAAAGGAACAGTATGTAGGATTGTGGCCAAAACTGGTATTGCAATAACAAAACTTGTGGCTAAAACTGGTACTGCAATCATACAACTGGTGGCCAATACACAACATGACAACATAAACATCAGTTGAGGGCTGCAACTCCGCTTTTTAAATGACAATATCCTGGCCAGACCACTGTTGTCAGTGATATAAGTATTTGAAATGAAAATTATTTCTTAATGTCTAGTGACATATCAGGGACATTTTATGATTAATTGATATACATTTCTTACATACTGTTACTTTAAGTGCTATAATTTAGTCCCCAGTGCTTCTATCAAACTAGAAAATGTGAAAAAGATCAACCCAGTAACTTAGTTTTGGTAAACCATTTTCTGCAAGCATGTGAAAAAATAGCATATTGAAATTTGGCTCCCCTTGTGATGTCAGAAGGGGATCTTATTATAATAATACCCCCCTTGATCTGCACTATCCAACCACGGCACTGCCATTTAGTGCAGAGATCAACTCATTTGCATTTAAAGTGCCAGAGCCCATAATGTGATGAACTGATGGACAGTGTAAATTCATCCTGGATGTCACGCTGTGACTTTATCTAAATAGAGATCAGAATGTGGGTTTTCAGTCATGTAATTTTTTTTTTTATTAACGCTCTGGACAATAATTTACAGATGAATGGACTTAAAGGTGCAGTGTGTAATTTTTAGAAGGATCTCTTGACAGAAATGCAAAATAATATACAAAACTATATTATCAGGGGAGTATAAAGACATTTCATAATAAACCGTTATGTTTTTATTACCTTAGAATGAGATGTTTTTATCTACATACACAGAGGGTCCCCTTACATGGAAGTCGCCATTTTGTGATGCCATGTTTTTTACAGAAGCGCTTTATAGGCAAACGTTTTTACTAAGTTATCTTCAACGGTGACATGTTTGTCCTGTGGTGGCAATGGTAGCTTCTCTATGCATTTCAAAAGCGAAGGGTGAGCTGCAAAATGAATTGTTGGTTGCAATTTGCAACCATACCACTAGATGCCACTAAAATTTACACACTGCCCCTTTAAAGCAACACTATGTAGTTTCCATGTAAAAATGACTTACAGCTCCCCCATGTGGTTGAAAAGCGCATCAGTGCCTGGTATCAGACACTCTTCTGCAGGCAGGGGGAGGGGCGGGGCTGTGTGCTCTACCCTCCACCGCCACTTTCAGAGTGTGCTTGTAGCAGCTAGGAGGCTGCTCAGGTTGCAGCAACAGTACAATTTGTCCAGTTAAAAGTTGTTCTATCACTGAAATAATTTTAGAGACATTATTTAAAGGTACAAAAACTACATAGTGTTGCTTTAAGTTGAAAATATCATGAAAATCTTACATGTTCCATGTTAAATGCAAATGAGATCAGCTTATTTGCATATAAAAGAAAACGGCAGGTTGTTCACATCCAAAAGTGTAAATTTTAACAAGTAATATATAAATTAATACCTTATAGATAAATTATCTATATGGGATTCTGAGCTACAACTTCACATACTTACTCTGGAGGAACCAAAGATATATCTTGCAGCTTAGAAAAGTCTTGTGAAATGTCCCCTTTAATTAAAAAAAATTACATCATTATTTAGGCTCAACTGAGGCGACCAATTAAACGTAACTTCCGGGCCGTGGCCCCGCCCACCGCAGACTATCGTGTTTGCCTTCCTCGCACTTTATTCACCTTATTTTTCACGACAACAAGGGCGGCGCCATTTCGCTCATTTTGTCAACGTTCTTCCGGCCGCATAGACGATGAGCAGCTGAGGCAGAGACTGAAGGCGACGCGTTAAGCTTAAAAAGCTCACTCGAGCGCCTTTATGTTTTTTCTTACCAATTTTTAGCAAACTGAGGAACACCCTTATCCCAAGTAATGGTTCGACTACGATGTTCCGGTAACTTTAAACCACGCCGGGTGTTGAAAAGGTGGCCAGTTTCAGGTAAGCTATCTTAGCTAACTTTGTGCTCGTTCACCTAAAGTTAGATTTGTGAAGTCCGTTCTACAAATACACTTAAGATCAGTAACGTTAGTTTATAAAATGCAACTATTTGAATGGCTTTAATTGTCCACCTATGTTTTTATATTTACGATAGTACAACGAGATATTATAGTACATTGCATTCTTACAGTAGCCCACGTGATTCCTACAAGTTACTGACATTTCAGATGCTAGAATGTCAGTTCATTTCTCATTCAGATATTGATAATGACCTATTTAACAACGTATTATTTAACACTGAAGTTAAAGGCTGTGTGTATAATGTTACTGTCTCTTTTTAATGCATCTCTCTCTTACACACTGTTCTGTTTAAGTATGGGTGCCATTTATATATTAATTCTCATGATGCAAGTTTATTTTAAATACTAACATAAAAATGTTTATGGTTATATTGTTTTCACAGATGCATTGATGTGTAGTGATGCAGTGGACAACTGTGAGGATGATACAATCAACATGTTCCTAAACTGTGATGCAGAAACACAATCCATCCGTCTCTGACCAGAACTACACTTTAAAATCACAACTCAACCTGAAGCAACCTACATCTGATATGGGAAAACAATGGTGCGGTTTCCCAGACAGGGCTTATCCTGGTCCCAGGCTAAAATGCATATTTGAGCTACAATAATTTAAAAACACCTTGTACTGACATACCTCAACATATATGAGTGCCATTGTTTTGTCACAAGATGCGCACCAGTCTTGTTTTTTTTTTTTGTAGGGTTTGTTTGTAAAAAACTAAAATGTCCTAATATAATTAAATCCTAGTCCTGTAAACCCTGTCCGAGAAACTGCTTCAATGTGTTAAGCTGGCACAAATGTACATATCTCTGCTGAGAAACAACCATCTTTGGTTCAGCTTTACAAATGGTTGATATTGCATCCATTACACAGTCGCCAAGCACTTTACCAGTACATACACCAACAGCTTCCAGATAAACACTTGGGATCAGCTCCTGATGACTCCGATAAAGCTGTGTCTTAATTTATTGCAGGGTGGTCTTGCTTTACCTGTTGTAAAGTTACATTAAACCTTCATATGTGATCAGATGTCATGCAGTGATATTAAACATTTACAGTGTGATCAGATGTTGTGCATTTATATTAAACCTTTACAATGTGATCAGATGTTGTGCAATTATATTAAACCTTTACAATGTGATCAGATGTTGTGCAATTATATTAAACCTTTACAATGTGATCAGATGTTGTGCAGTTATATTAAACATTTACAGTGTGATCAGATGTTGTGCATTTATATTAAACCTTTACAATGTGATCAGATGTTGTGCAGTTATATTAAACCTTTACAATGTGATCAGATGTTGTGCAGTTATATTAAACCTTTACAATGTGATCAGATGTTGTGCAATTATATTAAACCTTTACAATGTGATCAGATGTTGTGCAATTATATTAAACCTTTACAATGTGATCAGATGTTGTGCAATTATATTAAACCTTTACAATGTGATCAGATGTTGTGCAAGTATATTAAACCTTTACAATGTGATCAGATGTTGTGCAGTTATATTAAACATTTACAGTGTGATCAGATGTTGTGCATTTATATTAAACCTTTACAATATGATCAGATGTGCAGTTATATTAAACATTTACTATGTGATCAGATGTAACCTGCCATGCAGTTATATAAACCTTTACAGTGTGATCAGATATTTTGTGTAAGGAATTTCTTAAACCATATGTGAGCTTTGTAGATTCCACTTAAAAGGATTTAAGTCTGCTGATTTGAAGGAATAAGTGTTGGCAAGTTTGCAAATGAATTCTATCATGGTACCACATAAAAACGAAATAGTTATTGGACTGGCTAAGGTGCACATTTGCTTTAAAAAAGACGAAATCACTGTGTAAATATTGGTAGGCATAAGTACTTTAATAATTTCCAATGCTGATCCATCAACTCCTGACAGGACGAGGTAATATGTCCCATAGGTTACTTGCCGCGGCCGCTTCATATCGTCTAACCACGAGACGATTGATGGGACAATATAAGACTATCCGAGCGTCTTATGAAGTTTTCTCCGTGCTCCTAATTTAAAACATTAACAGCAGTAGTGATATTTGTCATTTGGCTAAAGTTATAGTGAACTACAAACAATCTTCTAACCCCCAAACTAACCACCGAATGCACTGTGCCATATTAGCAGCGGAAGTCGGTTGACAAAATGCGGAAGAGCGAAGAATTAAAAAGGGGCGTGGCGGAATAAGGTGAATATTTCTCGTGTGTTGTGGCGCGCCGCGTGCACGTGGTTCGAGAAACGCGCTGCTGATCTTCGGTCAGAGGATCTGGACAGAGTCCTGCTTTACATCACTCATACAGTGAGTATAAAACTAACTTACAACTATCAAAATAACTCAAAAGAGTAAACACCGCATGAAACTTTATTGGAGTTTACTAACGTACAGACTAAAGTTACTCATTTAGCCTAATGTTGCTGCCTTTTACTGTTTGTATGTAACTTAGTTTTGTGTTGTGGTGATTGTGTTTGTTTAAAATGTGCATGTTAGTATTTTTATAGTAGTGCTCGTGTTTGGGATTATCCCTGTTAGTATATTTACCCAAACTTACAAAGAAGTACACAAGAAGTAACGTTACAAGTACAGCTTCGAGTATGGTGCAATGCATAAATCACGTTGCGTTTTATTAAATTATTTTTGATATAACATCTGATTCAGTCACTATACCATGTTTACACTATAGTCCAAGTATGTGGGATGTTTTTCAGAGTACCTTGTAGTACAATAGTAACTTACACGAGTACAGCAGGACAGTGATGTAAATGATGAGGTGTGAGTTAGTATGTAAATCTTGTGATGATGCTGTAAGACTGATTGTGTGTTTGATCAGCGATCAGCTGCTGTTTCACAAGTCAAAGTTCAACTAAAGACACAAACAACCGATCAGTGTTCTCGATTATTTAAAGGGGACATATCATAAAAATCTGACTTGCTATAAAAGTGCTATAATTGAGTCCCCAGTGCTTCTATCAGCCTAGAAAATGTGTAAAAAGGTCAACCCAGTAACTTAGTTTTGGTAAACCATTCTTTGCAAGCATGTGAAAAAATAGCTGATTGAAATTTGGCTCCCCTTGTGATGTCAGAAGGGGATCTTATTATAATAATACCTCCCCTTAATCTGCACTATCCAACCACAGCACTGACATTTAGTGCAGAGATCGGATCATTTGCATTTTAAAGGACACACACAAAACAGCACATTTTCACTCACACCTACAAAGTGTCAATTTAAACATGTTAAATCAATTATCTATATTGTTGTTGTATGTATGTGTATTTGAACCCTCTTGAAAATGAGATGATGCATCTCAAGGGGTTATCCATAAATGAAAATCAAAAATCAAATCTATGATATTTTTAGCTAGAACTTCACAAACGTACTCTGGGGACACCAAAGATTTATTTGAAAAAGTATTGAGAAATCTCGGTGTGTTTGAAAATACAGCACTTAACTCAAAAAGTACAATTGTGTCATTATTGCTTTTTTGGATGATTTACTGTACCATGGATGGTACTTTTTTATGGTGTTATTTGAAACACTTTGGAGATGCTTACAAATCTTATCAAAGTACCATAGTATTACCATTAGGGTTTGCCATTATTTACCATTTAAATTTGGAAAATATACGGGAATTATTTGGAAATTCTGATACTCTGATAATCCTGATACTTGTGCTCATCAAGCCTGGATTTCTTTGATCAAAACCCCTTCAAAAATCATTTTAACATGAACACAGAGCACAAGTAAGTTTTAAACACATTTATGTAATTTACGTGAATACATGCAAAGCTGGGCATTTTGGCATTATTTTGTGTGCATGATTTAAGAAATGATCTGCGCGTGTTAGACTTTTTTAACTACATTTTGGTTCCCTGTTATATGTGCTACAATTTTTTCTGATTCCCAGTTTATTTACATTAATTCCCATGGAAAGGTTTTAGCTATGACTTTTTCAACTGTAATTACCATCAGATAGTTTATATAAGGTATGATTTATGTTTAAAGTGTTTTCATCAGTCATGTGTTGAGGATTAGTGTGTCAGGATGAATCTTTAATGTCACGTGAATGTCTAGATGTTTATGTCTGATGTGAATTGAAGGTCTTGAGCTGAACTGAAAGGTCATCTGCTTGCATGAATGCATCTAATATGTCTTGCAATTAAACTGCCTCTTTAAAAAATAATAAATAGATTTTTACTCGCGCTTGCCGTCTGCTGTTTAGGGCGCACTCACATTATCCAAACCAAACCAAACCATGCCCCAGCGCGAATGTCACCCCTCCCTACTTCCCCCATCTGCACGCACTCACACTGTACTTTTATCGATCCGAGTCCGGGCGCGCTTTCGTCATTAAGATGCGATTGTTTTGAAAAAAGCAGGAAGTAAAGCTCTCACTGAACACTGGAACCCACCGTAATGATAGGTCTGTGTTTTTTATTCGGAGTCGTTTGGTGCGCGATTACAGACAGCCCTCTCACATGTCATCATATTGCTTAGTTGATCTGTCACGTGCGCAGCGCGGACATTCACGTAACCCCGCTGCGCGCATCAAAAGGTTTTTACGGAGGCAGATGAAGGTGTGTGGTCGCGCAACTGACGTCTTCACCTTTTGAATCGCGCTCAGGCGCGATTGCGCTCACACCACAGCCTTCCGCGCCTGAGCCCAAGTGAACCGCGCTCCGGCCCACCTCTGCAACCCGGCCGCGGCGCGATTAACCAATCCGCGCCCGGGCGCGGAACAGAGCACTCACACTAGTCAAACGAACCAGGCTTTGGGGGTCAAACGCGCCCGAGCGCGGTTTGGTTTGGATAGTGTGAGTGCGCCCTTAGTGACCTTTTGTAGCTGTCAGTTCAGTGAATCGGCCGATAGTTTGAGATGATCACGATGACTGATAGCTGTTCAGTAAATCTTCATTTCTTAATGATTATCCAGTACATGAGACTTCATTAGACGTTTACCTCAAAATCTCAGGTGTTGATACTGATGATCAGTTTGTGTTATAAACAGGTGTCATGGCCGAACGGGTGCTGGTGATTGGCAGCGGTGGACGTGAACATGCACTGGCATGGAAGCTGGCGCAGTCACCTCATGTCCAGAACGTCCTGGTGGCACCTGGGAACGCTGGAACTGCTGAATGTGGGAAGATCTCGAACTCCGGTACCATGACACACTCACAGGCTTTGCTCTAATAGCTGTTGTTTTGAGTAAATCTTGTTTATAAAAAGTGTCGTGTCTCTGATCTGTTGTTTTTCAGCTGTGTCTGTGAGTAATCACTCAATTCTGGCTCGGTATTGTAAAGATCATAATGTGAGTCTGGTGGTTGTGGGTCCTGAAGTTCCTTTAGCTGCAGGTGAGTTACTTCATTCCTTCAAAATAAATCAATCAGACTAGATTATCAATATATCAATGAGAGTCTTCATGTCTATCTGCAATATTGAACGTTGATGGTTTTGAGTTCAAATGCACAGGCGGCAAACGTCACCTCCTTCAAAAATAAAATGATCAGATTAACCGAATGCTCTCGGCACATACTTTACATCCATTAAATACTTTTGCATCATATCCGCTTAATCCTATATTCAGGCCATTCAAAAATACCGGTTTGTTGGCACAATCCATTAAGAGTCTGACAAAAAATGCCAGATGGTGCACCTAGCGGGTTTAGCATCTGAGCTCTTCAAATGTTTTCTTATGTCCCATGAGCAGGACACCTGAATTTACTTTTGCATGTAAATGTTTATCTGTCACAACAAACTATTTTATTGGAGAGGTTTAAGAATATAGTTTTCATATTTCAAAACCTCTTAGCAGTTATAATAATGCAGTGACAGTAATTTATTAAGTAAGGGATAATGTAGAGGCAGCCGGTAGTTATTGGGAAATAAGCCCCGGCAGTGTGATCGGGACCCGACGCGAAGCGGAGGGTCTTGTATCGCGCTGAGGGGGCTTGTTTCCCGGTGACTGCCGGCTGCCTCTGCATTGTCCCGCTTATTACACGGCTACTTGCCACATAAGAAAAAAAACTGGACATGAATATGAATTTGAAACATTTTATTGGCATATTTGTTTTAAATTAACATTTTTATCCTTCCGCGAAACTTTGCACAGATGCATAAAATGATCGTAATACCTTATAAAGATCCTCTGCTTCATACTTGTCTCCATTTTTTCTCTTTGAGAAGTTTTAATCCCCATTCTGTATTTTTTTGTGTGTTGGCTTCGTAGCTGTCATGCTCTATTTTGTCAAGTTCAGTCTCAGTAAGCTGTCTGTCTCTTGTCGTGGTTGTCGAGTGTTTGTCACAAGATGGCGCCACACAGACAGTAATCTTTATTGATCTTTATTGGCGCGGAGCGATATTACTCGTGCAAGTAGTCCGGCTATGCGTTATTATTTTGGAGCGGTTATTATTCGAAAAGAACGAACCTGCAAATGTCTCAACTGACCAATCAGAATCAAGCATTCCAGAGAGCCGTGTAATAATTTGTGACAAGAGTATGCAGCAAACCGTTGACACCTACTGGTTGTTGTTGGTAAAACCACTGAAAGTGTTACACAATAAAAAAAAATTGAGATAATTTTATGTATAAAATATATACTTTATTGCATGATTTTTATTTATGGCAATAAATGTAAACTGCTATAACTCTTTTATTTAATATTTTCACCTACCGACACTTCCGTGTAAAACTTTGCAAGTGTCTGTTTTAAAACAAGACCAAAGACAAAAAAAATGCCAGAGTTATATTCATTTGTAGGGGTGTCATGATTCTCCAAATCCTCGATTCAATTACATTTTCGATTCTAAGGTCACGATTCGATTCTCGTTTTTTTTTTTTTTATTCTCGAAAGACAAAAATGCTATGCCATTATTATTATTTATTATTATTATAGTTTCACATTATTTTGCACATTGCATGCTTTTGCTCGCATGGGGAGAGAGCTAGAGTGAGGATTCCTTCTTGCACGTATGTGGACTTAATGTGCGCGTCTTGGACTCCTACCATCTGAAATAAATCCAGCGTGTCATAAGCAGCTGCGCTTCTCTTTGTCTCACGTGTCATCTGTCCAAAGTCTAAACATAAACTAAGTGGTAATAATAAGTGATAATCCTTACGTATTTGTTAAGTTTTACGCGTTTCATGCAAGCTGAGGCAAACTATCCCTTTTGTTTCAAATATAACCCACTGCACAAAAATCCCCTCTCACTCTCGCATAACTTACGTGCAGAGAGCTACGCTCTGTCCAAAGTCAGATCACTAGGTAGTAATTCTGTTTATGATATGCATTTCAACGAGTCATAGCAATACATCCCTCGTGTTTAAAATATAAATTGCGTTCCGCTGGACAGATGTTTTTAAAGGCACCTCTGAGAGTTTTTTTCCCCGCTTGGCAAGCTGACCGAACGTGACATGGGGGCATGGCAGCATCGACGATCCCATTTTTTTAGGTTGTGACTTAATTTCAATTGATTTCGAAATCGTGACACCCTTATTCATTTGAAGGTGTACATCACCTTTTCACCCCCAAAAAGGGCTGCGTTGGTTAAGGATTTCAAGATGTTTATAATATATGAAGAGTTTCGTTGCAAAATGAGATAACTCAGTTTTTTTTTTTTTTTGGCTGTGCATTCCAATTAGTATCAATTGAACTGCAGCTGGTTTGTTTTGATTTAAACCTTCATAACTTAAAAATACAGCTAAGTAGCATCGTAAAACAAAATAATAACATGATAACGTAATAATAAACATGTTTTGACAAAAATGTTAAAAACAGATTTAACGAAACTTTTCATATTTATTTAAACGGATTTCAGATACTCGTGCTCTTTTATTGACGACTTTATTTTGATTCTTTCAGGTATCGTGGATGATCTGACGGCGGCCGGTGTGCCGTGTTTCGGTCCGTCTGCGAAAGCGGCCCAACTGGAAGCCAGTAAAAGTTTTTCCAAGTCTTTTATGGATCGTCACGGCATTCCTACAGCACGCTGGAGCTCCTTCACAGATCCACAGGACGCCTGCAGATTCATCCAAGAGTAAACACAAAGATTAATGTGTCTAATGTGGAGATGTTTTTTAGTTCATTTGATGTGTGGTGTGTTGTCAGATGTTCCAATTTGAGACTCTCAATCATTTTAATCGGTGCATTTTAACACACAATTATACACATTTACTTTAAGCAAAAAAATGCCCAATATAGTCCCTTTTTTTCTAAAGAAAGGAACTTCATAATGCTGCACACTGTAATTACAACATTCAAACAGAAACATCCAAACACATAATATACTGTACTTTTGAGAATAGTAGTAAATAGAAATGACACGCATGGATGTATAGAAATGATCAAATAAACTCTCATCACTTCAGATAGTTTATTTGTGTTTGTCCACTAGAGGGCAGCAGTGATGGCAGTCCTCAGTATCAGTACAGTTTAACAGAAGATTGAGTTATGAAATGATTATTAATATTTGTTCATTCAGAGCAGATTTCCCAGCTCTGGTGGTGAAGGCCAGCGGTTTGGCTGCGGGGAAGGGTGTCGTAGTCGCTCGAGATACAGAAGAGGCCTGTCGTGCTGTTCTGGACATCATGAAGGTCAGTATATCTCTCTTTTATCATCCTGATGTGAATTACTGATTGAAGTTTGAGTCCGTTCACAAAATTCATTATTTGTAGAGGACTTAAACTTTTTCAGGCCCTTAATGGATAGAGAGGAGGAGCAAGAACTCCCAGTACATGCATCAAATTAAGACTGAATTTACACACATTCTTTATGATGCTTTTGGTATACACAGTCACATAATGTTAACATACTACAATAACATTTTACATTTCTGAATAGATTCTAACATGAAAGTCATCATTTTAATCAAGTTTGAATTTTTATTATTACCCCATTAATGCATTTTGCAATATACACACACACGCGCACACACCCATATATATATATATTTCTGACAAACATTTCAGTAGTTATGGGCAAAAAAAGCAATTTTCCATATTTCATGTCCCATAGGTGGCGCTGTCACCAAATTTGGCATGGACCCCCAGTTTATGGTCGACAGGACGTGTACGAAATTTCATTTCAATTGATGAAAGAATGATAGAGATACAGCCTCAGAACTATTTTTGTGTCAACCTTGTTAAGTTTGCGCATTTATTACTTTTGAACAAAGATAAATATCAAAATTCTGTTTGGTCATTTCTGTGCGGCTCACTCCAAAGTTCACCTGTGCCAAATTTCATAACAATTGAACCAAATTTGAAGGAGGAGTAGCGAATAAACGGAATACTGTACATTTCAAAATGGCCACTACTGTAATGGGTGGAGTTTTACTGTAAGGTATTAAAAACAACAAGCATGAAAAGAGCAATCACGTGTACTAAGTAGAATTTTCATAGATCAAGCGGATCAGCAGTTATAACCATTTGAACATTGAATTTTTGCACTGCTGGTGGCGCTATAGAGTTAGTACTAGAGACCCCATTTTTGGTCACATGACTTTTTAAGACCACCACTACAACTGTGCCAAATTTTATCATTTTCCTATGTACGGTTCATAGGGCTGCCATAGACGCCTATGGCTAAGAAGAGGAAGCAGAATAATAATAATAATAATAAATATAGCTGCAAGCAGCAATTGCGGGGTCAAGCACCTTCAGCGCAATGAGCACCCAAAGCACAGCAAAAACCACACGACGCAGCAAATGTGCAAAGCGCAGAAAGCGCGCAATACAGAGGCCGAACCCGAAGCAAAGCAAATGCAGAGCAGAACCACTGCAGTGCGGAGCAACAACAGAAAAGATGGCAAAAATATAACACGTGTGGAAAACCAGACAGGTCGAGAAGAACGTGTTAAAGTGAACACAAAAGGAAATCTCAATAAGTGAAAGTAAGAGCTGGGATTCGAACCCATGACCTCAGGTTCCCAAAGCACAGCAATTACCACATACGCCACTGAGTAAACGATGAAACCACTGAGTTGGTGTGTCCAAGCTATAGAATAGAGATTTAGAGCTGTAAACATTGATATCCAGCAATTACCAAAAGTGCAGAAATGACAACAGAGAGCACAAATAACTGAAATACAATGTATAGTATGAGATTCACAAAACTTAAGTGAGAAAAAAGTTAAGACAAAATATCACTGCACATGGGATTCAAACCCATGACCTCAGAATCTCATGGCATGTGGTTAACCAGATGCACAACTCAGTTAACACAGCTCAAAGGGCAGCAAAAAACAGCTTAGGTGCTGCAAGGATTGACATGGGCCAATCAACACAGATGCAGAACTGACAGTGCAGAGCAGAACTAACAGAAATACAATGTATATGAGAATCAAAAAGCTCAAGTGAGATTGAAGACAAGAAGATCATTCTGTATAGTAATGCTATACAATGTAATATACAGTCACATTAATTTACTATGAAAAAGACAACGTCACAGGCACGGTCAAATTGGGAGTGGTATTTCTAAGAAAGAGAACAGAATATCAAAAATCTGTTCAGTCATTTCTGTGCGGATTGCTCCAAACATTATACGAGCAGTACCTGGCATAAAATAAACAAAATTTGTAAAAAGAGTAGCGAAAAAATCATCTACCATATGCTTTACAATAACACATGAACAGAATGTTGGAAAATGACAAACTAGGTATCGTTGCAATCGGCATAAACCAGTGAATACAATTTCACAAAGAAATTAATATCAGACAAAGTATTCAGAAGTTATAAGCAGTTCCATAAGAACTGTTATAGTTTATAACCCCTAGGTGGCGCTGTACTCTGACTTCCCAGGTACCTTCAGGACATCATGTCGAAGCTCCTTACTAATTTTTGCGCGGATATGTCCAACTGTTCAAAAAATATAACAAATTATGTGAAATTTCAAAATGGCGGACAGGCGGTTTGGTCAAACCCGGCATAATACACATCGACAGATGCGGCATGATGTAAGCAATCCATAGACATCAAGATCATAATTTTCTGACAAACAGTTCAGAAGTTATGGGCAAAAATAGCCTATTTTATTATCTCATGACCCATAGGTGGCGCTGTCACCAAATTTTGCATGAACCCCAAGTTCATGGTCCACATGAAGTGTACCAAATTTCATTTCAATTGATCAAAGAATGACCGAGATACAGCTTCAGAACCATTTTTGCGTCAACCTCGTTAAGTTTGCGCATTTATTACTTTTGAACAAAGATAAATATCAAAATTCTGTTCGGTCACTTCTGTGCGGCTCACTCCAAAGTTCACCTGTGCCAAATTTCATAACAATTGAACCAAATTTGAAGGAGGAGTAGCGAATAAACCGACTATTGTACATTTCAAAATGGCCACTACTGTAATGGGAGGAGTTTTATTGTAAGGCATTAAAAACAACAAGCATGAGGAGAGCAATCACGTGTACTAAGTAGAATTTTCATGGATCAAGCGGATCAGCAGTTATAACCATTTGAACATTGAATTTTTGCACTGCTGGTGGCGCTATAGAGTTAGTACTAGAGACCCCATTTTTGGTCACGTGACTTTTTAAGACCACCACTACAACTGTGCCAAATTTCATCATTTTCCTATGTACGGTTCATAGGGCTGCCATAGACGCCTATGGCTAAGAAGAAGAAGAAACAGCAGAATAATAATAATACTGACAATTCCAATAGGTGTCTCAGCACCTTCGGTGCTTGACCCCTAAATATAGCTGCAAGCAGCAATTGCGGGGTCAAGCACCTTCAGCGCAATGAGGACCCAAAGCACAGCAAAAACCACACGACACAGCAAATGCGCAAATCGCAGAAAGCACGCAATACAGAGCCCGAACCCGAAGCAAAGCAAATGCAGAGCAGAACCACTGCAGTGCGGAGCAACAACAGAAAAGATGGCAAAAATATAACACGTGTGGAAAACCAGACAGGTCGAGAAGAACGTGTTAACGGAAACACAAAAGGAAATCTCAATAAGTGAAAGTAAGAGCTGGGATTCGAACCCATGACCTCAGGTTCCCAAAGCACGGCACTAACCGCATGTGCCACTGAGTAAACGATTAAACCACTGAGTTGGTGTGTCCAAGCTATAGAATACAGCTTTACAGCTATAAACATTGATATCCAGCAATTACCAAAAGTGTAGAAATGACAACAGAGAGTACAAATATCTGAAATACAATGTATAGTATGAGAATCACAAAACAAAATTCCACTGCACATGGGATTCGAACCCATGACCTCAGAATCTCATGGCATGTGATTAACCAGATGCGCAACTCAGTTAACACAGCTCAAGGGGCAGCAAAAAAACAGCTTAGGTGCTTCAAGGATTGACATGTGCCAATCAACACAGATGCAGAACTGACAGTGCAGAGCAGAACTAAAAGAAGTACAATGTATATGAGAATCAAAAAGCTCAAATCAGATTGAAGACAAGAACATCATTCTGTATAGTAATGCTATACAATGTAATATACAGTCACATTAATTTACTATGACAAATAGACAACGTCACAGGCACGGTCAACTTTGGAGTGGTATTTCTAAGAAAGAGAACAGAATATCAAAAATCTGTTCGGTCATTTCTGTGCGGATTGCTCCAAACATTATACGAGCAGTACCTGGCATAAAATAAACAACATTTGTTAAAGGAGTAGCGAAAAAATCATACACCATATGCTTTACAATAACACATGAACAGAATGTTGGAAAATGACAAACGAGGCATCGTTGCAATCGTCATAAACCAGTGAATACAATTTCACAAAGAAATTAATATCAGACGAAGTATTCAGAAGTTATAAGCAGTTCCATGAGAACTGTTATAGTTTATAACCCCTAGGTGGCACTGTACTCTGACTTCCCAGGTACCTTCAGGACATCATGTCGAAGCTCCTTACTAATTTTTGCGCGGATATGTCCAATAGTTCAAAAAATATAACAAATTATGTGAAATTTCAAAATGGCGGACAGGCGGTTCGGTCAAACCCGGCATAATACACATCGACAGATGCGGCATGAGGTAAGCAATCCATAGACATCAAGATCATAATTTTCTGACAAACAGTTCAGAAGTTATGGGCAAAAATAGCCTATTTTATTATCTCATGACCCATAGGTGGCGCTGTCACCAAATTTGGCATGGACCCCAAGTTCATGGTCCACATGAAGTGTACCAAATTTCATTTTAATTGATCAAAGAATGACCGAGCTACAGCTTCAGAACCATTTTTGGGTCAACCTCGTTAAGTTTGCGCATTTATTACTTTTGAACAAAGATAAATATCAAAATTCTGTTCGGTCATTTCTGGGCGGCTCACTCCAAAGTTCACCTGTGCCAAATTTCATAACAATTGAACCAAATTTGAAGGAGGAGTAGCGAATAAACGGAATACTGTACATTTCAAAATGGCCGCTACTGTAATGGGTGGAGTTTTACTGTAAGGTATTAAAAACAACAAGCATGAGGAGAGCAATCACGTGTACTAAGTAGAATTTTCATAGATCAAGCGGATCAGCAGTTATAACCATTTGAACATTGAATTTTTGCACTGCTGGTGGCGCTATAGAGTTAGTACTAGAGACCCCATTTTTGGTCACATGACTTTTTAAGACCACCACTACAACTGTGCCAAATTTCATCATTTTCCTATGTACGGTTTATAGGGCTGCCATAGACTCCCATTGGGGAAAAATAATAATAATAATACTGACAATTCCAATAGGTGTCTCAGCACCTTCGGTGCTTGACCCCTAAATATAGCTGCAAGCAGCAATTGCGGGGCCAAGCACCTTCAGCGCAATGAGCACCCAAAGCACAGCAAACACCACACAACGCAGCAAATGTGCAAAGCACAGAAAGCACGAAATACAGAGCCCGAAGCAAAGCAAATGCAGAGCAGAACCACTGCAGTGCGGAGTGACAACAGTAAAAATGGAAAAAATATAACACGTGTGGAAAACCAGACAGGTCGAGAAGAACGTGTTAAAGGAAACGCAAAAGGAAATCTCAATAAGTGAAAGTAAGAGCTGGGATTCGAACCCATGACCTCAGGTTCCCAAAGCACAGCACTTTCCGCATGCGCCACTGAGTAAATAATTAAATTACTGAGTTGGTGTGTCCAAGCTATAGAATAGAGATTTAGAGCTGTAAACATTGATATCCAGCAATTACCAAACGTAAAGAAATATCAACAGAGAGCACAAATTACTGAAATACAATGCATAGTATGAAAATCACAAAACTTAAGTGAGAAAAAAGTTAAGACAAAAAATCACTGCACATGGGATTCGAACCCATGAACTCATGTTCCCAAAGCACAGCAGTTAACGCATGCGCCACTGAGCAAACGATTAAACCACTGAGTTGGTGTGTCGAAGCTATAGAATAGAGATTTAGAGCTGTAAACATTGATATCCAGCAATTACCAAAAGTGCAGAAATGACAACAGAGAGCACAAATTACTGAAATACAATGTATAGTATGAAAATCACAAAACTTAAGTGAGAAAAAAGTTAAGACAAAAAATCACTGCACATGGGATTTGAACCCATGACCTCAGAAACTCATGGCAAGTGGTTAACCAGATGCGCAACTCAGTTAACACAGCTCAAGGGGAAGCAAAAAACAGCTTAGGTGCTGCAAGGATTGACATATGCCAATCATCACAGATGCAGAACTGACAGTGCAGAGCAGAACTAACAGAAATACAATGTATATGAGAATCAAAAAGCTCAAGTGAGATTGAAGACAAGAAGATCATTCTGTATAGTAATGCTATACAATGTAATATACAGTCACATTAATTTACTATGACAAATAGACAATGTTACAGGCACGGTCAACTTTGGGGTGGTATTTCTAAGAAAGAGAACAGAATATCAAAAATCTGTTCAGTCATTTCTGTGCGGATTGCTCCAAACATTGGCATAAAATAAACAAAATTTGTAAAAAGAGTAGCGAAAAAATCATATACCATATGCTTTACAATAACACATGAACAGAATGTTGGAAAATGACAAACGAGGTATCGTTGCAATCGGCATAAACCAGTGAATACAATTTCACAAAGAAATTCATATCAGACAAAGTATTCAGAAGTTATAAGCAGTTCCATAAGAACTGTTATAGTTTATAACCCCTAGGTGGCGCTGTACTCTGAGTTCCCAGGTAGCTTCAGGACATCATGTCGAAGCTCCTTACTAATTTTTGCGCGGATATGTCCAATAGTTAAAAAAATATAACAAATTATCTGAAATTTCAAAATGGCGGACAGGCGGTTCGTTCAAACCCGGCATAATACACATCGACAGATGCGGCATGAGGTAAGCAATCCATAGACATCAAGATCATAATTTTCTGACAAACAGTTCAGAAGTTATGGGCAAAAATAGCCTATTTTCATATCTCATGACCCATAGGTGGCGCTGTCACCAAATTTGGCATGAACCCCAAGTTCATGGTCCACATGAAGTGTACCAAATTTCATTTCAATTGATCAAAGAATGGCCGAGCTACAGCTTCAGAACCATTTTTGCGTCAACCTCGTTAAGTTTGCGCATTTATTACTTTTGAACAAAGATAAATATCAAAATTCTGTTCGGTCATTTCTGGGCGGCTCACTCCAAAGTTCACCTGTGCCAAATTTCATAACAATTGAACCAAATTTGAAGGAGGAGTAGCGAATAAACGGAATACTGTACATTTCAAAATGGCCGCTACTGTAATGGGTGGAGTTTTACTGTAAGGTATTAAAAACAACAAGCATGAGGAGAGCAATCACGTGTACTAAGTAGAATTTTCATAGATCAAATGGTTCACCAATTATAACAGTTTGAACATTGAATTTTTGGACTACTGGTGGCGCTATAGAGTTAATGCTAAAGACCCCATTTTTGGTCACATGACTATTTATGACCACCTCTACAACTGTGCCAAATTTCATCATTTTCCTACGTACGGTTCATAGGGCTGCCATAGACTCCCATTGGGGAAAAATAATAATAATAATACTAACAATTCCAATAGGTGTCTCAGCACCTTCGGTGCTTGACCCCTAAATATAGCTGCAAGCAGCAATTGCGGGGCCAAGCACCTTCAGCGCAATGAGCACCCAAAGCACAGCAAAAACCACACGACGCAGCAAATGTGCAAAGCGCAGAAAGCGCGCAATACAGAGGCTGAACCCGAAGCAAAGCAAATGCAGAGCAGAACCACTGCAGTGCGGAGCAACAACAGTAAAGATGGCAAAAATATAACACGTGTGGAAAACCAGACAGGTCGAGAAGAACGTGTTAAAGTGAACACAAAAGGAAATCTCAATAAGTGAAAGTAAGAGCTGGGATTCAAACCCATGACCTCAGGTTCCCAAAGCACAGCAGTTACTGTATGCGCCACTGAGTAAACGATTAAACCACTGAGTTGGTGTGTCCAAGCTATAGAATAGAGATTTAAAGCTGTAAACATTGATATCCAGCAATTACCAAAAGTGCAGAAATGACAACAGACAGCACAAATAACTGAAATACAATGTATTGTATGGAAATCACAAAACTTAAGTGAGAAAAAAAAGTTAAGACATAAACCACTGCACATGGGTTTGAACCTATGAACTCAGGTTCCCAAGGCACACAAGTTACCGCATACGCCACTGAGTAAATGATTAAACCACTGACTAGGTGTGTCCAAGCTATAGAATAGAGATATAGAGCTGTAAACATTGATATCCAGCAATTACCAAAAGTGCAGAAATGACAACAGAGAGCACAAATAACTGAAATACAATGTATTGTATGAATATCACAAAACTTAAGTGAGAAAAAAAAGTTAAGACAAAAACCACTGCACATGGGATTCGAATCCATGAACTCAGGTTCCCAAGGCACAGCAGTTACCGCATACGCCACTGAGTAAACAATTAAACCACTGACTTGGTGTGTCCAAGCTATAGAATAGAGATATAGAGCTGTAAACATTGATATCCAGCAATTACCAAAAGTGCAGAAATGACAACAGAGAGCACAAATAACTGAAATACAATGTATTGTATGAAAATCAATAAACTTAAGTGAGAAAAAAGTTAAGACAGAATATCACTGTACATGGGATTCGAACCCATGACCTCAAGATCTCATGGCATCTGGTTAACCAGATGCGCAACTCAGTTAACACAGCCCAAAGGGCAGCAAAAAACAGCTTAGGTGCTGCAAGGATTGACATATGCCAATCAACACAGATGCAGAACTGACAGTGCAGAGCAGAACTAACAGAAATACAATGTATATGAGAATCAAAAAGATCAAGTGAGATTGAAGACAAGAAGATCATTCTGTATAGTAATGCTATACAATGTAACATACAGTCACATTAATTTACTATGACAAATAGACAACGGCACAGGCACAGTCAACTTTGGAGTGGTATTTCTAAGAAAGAGAACAGAATATCAAAAATCTGTTCGGTCATTTCTGTGCGGATTGCTCCAAACATTATACGAGCAGCACCTGGCATAAAATAAACAAAATTTGTAAAAGGAGTAGCGAAAAAATCATGTACCAAATGCTTTACAATAACACATGAACAGAATGTTGGAAAATGACAAACGAGGTATCGTTGCAATCGGCATAAACCAGTGAATACAATTTCACAAAAATATTAATATCAGACAAAGTATTCAGAAGTTATAAGCAGTTCCATAAGAACTGTTATAGTTTATAACCCCTAGGTGGCGCTGTACTCTGACTTCCCAGGTACCTTCAGGACATCATGTCAAAGCTCCTTACTAATTTTTGCGCGGATATGTCCAATAGTTAAAAAAATATAACAAATTATGTGAAATTTCAAAATGGCGGACAGGCGGTTCGGTCAAACCTGGCATAATACACATCGACAGATGCGGCATGAGGTAAGCAATCCATAGACATCCAGATCATAATTTTCTGACAAACAGTTCAGAAGTTATGGGCAAAAATAGCCTATTTTCATATCTCATGACCCAAAGGTGGCGCTGTCACCAAATTTGGCATGAACCCCAAGTTCATGGTCCATGTGAAGTGTACCAAATTTTATTTCAATTGATCAAAGCATGACCGAGCTACAGCTTCAGAACCATTTTTGTGTCAACCTCGTTAAGTTTGCGCATTTATTACTTTTGAACAAAGATAAATATCAAAATTCTGTTCGGTCATTTCTGTGCGGCTCACTCCACAGTTCACCTGTGCCAAATTTCATAACAATTGAACCAAATTTGAAGGAGGAGTAGCGAATAAACGGAATACTGTACATTTCAAAATGGCCGCTACTGTAATGGGTGGAGTTTTATTGTAAGGCATTAAAAACAATAAGCATGAGGAGAGCAATCTCGTGTACTAAGTAGAATTTTCATAGATCAAGCGGATCAGCAGTTATAACCATTTGAACATTGAATTTTTGCACTGCTGGTGGCGCTATAGAGTTAGTGCTAGAGACCCCATTTTTGGTCACTTGACTTTTCAGGACCACCTCTACAACTGTGCCAAATTTCATCATTTTCCTATGTATGGTTCATAGGGCTGCCATAGACTCCCATTGGGGAAATATAATAATAAATATAGCTGCAAGCAGCAACACGGGGTCAAGCACCTTCGGCGCAATGCACACAAAGCACAGCAAGCACACAAAGCACAGCAAGCTCACAATGCACAGCAAGCACACAAAGCACAAAAAGCACAGCAAGCACACAAAGCACAGCAAGCACACAAATCACAGCAGGCACACAAAGCACAGCAAGCTCACAAAGCACAGCAAGCTCACAAAGCACAACCAGCACACAAAGCACAGCAAACTCCCAAAGCACAGCAAGCACACAAAGCACAGCAAGAACCACCACAATGCAGAGCAACAACAGCAGACATGGAAAGATAGAACACATGTGAACTACAGACAGGTTGAGAAGAATTGATGAGGAAGAACAAAACATCATGACTCAGGTGGGACTCGAACCCAGGAACTCAGAATCTCAATGGATCTGGTTAACTAGATGCGCCACTCAGTTGACACAGTTCATGAGGCAGCAGACAAGAGATTAGAGAGCTGAAAGGATTAACATATGTCAATCACCAAAGATGCAGGAAAGACACAGCAGAAGCACCACAATGCAGAGCAACAACAGCAAACATGGAAAAATAGAACACATGTGAACTACAGACAGGTTGAGAAGAATTGATGAGGAAGAACAAAACATCATGACTCAGGTGGGATTCGAACCCAAGAACTCAGAATCTCTATGCGGTTGCCTTACTCGCCACGCCACTCAGTTGCCACAGTTCAAGGGACAGCAGAAAAGAGATTACAGAGATGCAGGATTGATATATGCCAATTACCAAAGATGTAGAAATGACACCACAGAGCAGAAATAACAGAAATACAATGTATATAAGAATCAAAAAGGTCAAGTGAGATTGAAGACAAGAAAAACATTCTGTAGAGCAACGCTATAAAATGTAATATACAGTAATTAACTATGACAAATAGACAACATCACAGGCACGATCAACTTTACAGAGGTATTTCTCAAAAAACTGCCTAGGTGCCAGAAAAATCTGTTCAGTCATTCCTGTGCGGATTGCTCCAAACATTATACCAGCAGAACCTGGCATAAAATAAACAAAATTTGTAAAAGGAGTAGCGAAAAGATCATTTACCATATGCCTTACAATAACACATTAATAGAATGTTGGAAAATGACAAATGAGGTATCGTTGCAATCGGCATAAACCAGTGAATACAATTTCACAAAGAAATTAATATCAGACAAAGTATTCAGAAGTTATAAGCAGTTCCATAAGAACTGTTATAGTTTATAACTCCTAGGTGGCGCTGTACTCTGACTTCCCAGGTACCTTCAGGACATCATGTCGAAGCTCCTTACTAATTTTTGCGCGGATATGTCCAATAGTTCAAAAAATATAACAAATTATGTGAAATTTCAAAATGGCGGACAGGCGGTTCGGTCAAACCCGGCATAATACACATCGACAGATGCGGCATGATGTAAGCAATCCATAGACATCAAGACCATAATTTTCTGACAAACAGTTAAGAAGTTATGGGCAAAAATAGCCTATTTTCATATCTCATGACCCATAGGTGGCGCTGTCACCAAATTTGGCATGAACCCCAAGTTCATGGTCCACATTAAGTGTACCAAAATTCATTTCAATTGATCAAAGAATGACCGAGGTACAGCTTCAGAACCATTTTTGCGTCAACCTCGTTAAGTTTGCGCATTTATTACTTTTGAAAAAAGTTAAATATCAAAATTCTGTTCGGTCATTTCTGTGCGGCTCACTACAAAGATCACCTGTGACAAATTTCAAAACAATTGCCCCAAATTTGAAGGAGGAGTAGCGAAAAAACTAAATACTGTACATTTCAAAATGGCTGCTACTTTAATGGGTGGAGTCTTACTGTAAGGTATTAAAAACAAAAAGCATGAGGAGAGCAATCACGTGTACTAAGTAGAATTTTCATAGATCAAACGGATCTGCAGTTATAACCATTTGAACATTGAATTTTTGCACTGCTGGTGGCGCTATAGAGTTACCGCTAGAGACCCCATTTTTGACCACCTGACTATTTATGACCTCCACTACAACTGTGCCAAATTTCATCATTTTCCTACATAGGGTTCATAGGGCTGCCATAGACACCAATGGCTAAGAAGAAGAAAAAAGTACAATTCCAATAGGTGTCTCAGCACCTTCGGTGCTTGACCCCTAATAATAATACTGACAATTCCAATAGGTGTCTCAGCACCTTTGGTGCTTGACCCCTAAATATAGCTGCAAGCAGCAATTGCGGGGTCAAGCACCTTCAGCGCAATGAGCACCCAAAGCACAGCAAAAACCACACGACGCAGCAAATGCGCAAAGCACAGAAAGCGCGCAATACAGAGCCCGAACCCGAAGCAAAGCAAATGCTGAGCAGAACCACTGCAGTGCGGAGCAACAACAGAAAAGATTTCAAAAATATAACACGTGTGGAAAACCAGACAGGTCGAGAAGAACGTGTTAAAGGGAACACAAAAGGAAATCTCAATAAGTGAAAGTAAGAGCTGAGATTCAAACCCATGACCTCATGTTCCCAAAGCACAGCACTAACCGCATGCACCACTGAGTAAATTATTAAACCACTGAGTTGGTGTGTCCAAGCTATAGAATACAGCTTTACAGCTATAAACATTGATATCCAGCAATTACCAAAAGTGTAGAAATGACAACAGAGAGCACAAATAACTGAAATACAATGTATAGTATGAAAATCACAAAACTTAAGTGAGAAAAAAAGTTAAGACAAAAGACCACTGCACATGGGATTTGAACCCATGAACTCAGGTTCTCAAAGCACAGCACTAACCGCATGCGCCACTGAGGAACCATGGGTTGAAAAGCTGTGGAAAAGAGGCTTCAAAGCTGCAAACATTGACATGCCAATCACTGAAAGGGCAGAAATAACACAACAAAGCAAAAGTAAACAGAAATACAAAGTGTAGGGCAATCAGATAGTTTAAATGGCACTGAATTCGTTTAGAACATTTTGTACAATAATGAACAACATGGGCAAATTTTGTCAGATTCTTTTTAATATGACAAAGGGACAGCATGACAAGCATGGTCCGCTTTACAGAGGTATTTCTCAAAAATTTGACATTCAGCAGAAAAATCTGTTCAGTCATGTCTGTGCGGATTGCTCCAAACATTATACAAGCAGAACCTGGCATAAAATAAACAAAATTTGTAAAAGGAGTAGCGAAAAAATAATTTAACATATGCTTTACAATAACACATGAACAGAATGATGGAAAATGCCAAACAAGGTATTGTTGCGATCGCCAAAAACCAGTGAATAAAATGTCACAAAGAAAATGTATATCACTCAAAGTATTCTAAAGATATAAGCAGTTCTATAAGAACTGTTTTAGTTTATAACCCCTAGGTGGCGCTGTACTCTGACTTCCCAGGTAACTTCAGGACATCATGCCGAAGCTCCCTAACTATTCAAAAGATATAACAATTTATGACCAATTTCAAAATGACGGACAGGTGGTGTGGTCAAACCCGGCATAATACATATCGACAGATTCGGCATGAGCTAAGGAATCCGTAAACACCAAGATCATAATTTTCTGACAAACATTTCAGTAGTTATGGGCAAAAAAAGCAATTTTCCATATCTCATGACCCATAGGTGGCGCTGTCACCAAATTTGGCATGGACCCCCAGTTTATGGTCGACATAACGTGTACAAAATTTCATTTCAATTGATGAAAGAATGACAGAGATACAGCCTCAGAACTATTTTTGTGTCAACCTCGTTAAGTTTGCGCATTTATTACTTTTGAACAAAGATAAATATCAAAATTCTGTTTGGTCATTTCTGTGCGGCTCACTCCAAAGTTCACCTGTGCCAAATTTCATAACAATTGAACCAAATTTGAAGGAGGAGTAGCGAATAAACGGAATACTGTACATTTCAAAATGGCCACTACTGTAATGGGTGGAGTTTTACTGTAAGGTATTAAAAACAACAAGCATGAGGAGAGCAATCACGTGTACTAAGTAGAATTTTCATAGATCAAGCGGATCAGCAGTTATAACCATTTGAACATTGAATTTTTGCACTGCTGGTGGCGCTATAGAATTAGTACTAGAGACCCCATTTTTGGTCACATGACTTTTTAAGACCACCACTACAACTGTGCCAAATTTCATCATTTTCCTATGTACGGTTCATAGGGCTGCCATAGACGCCTATGGCTAAGAAGAGGAAGCAGAATAATAATAATAATAATAATAATACTAACAATTCCAATAGGTGTCACAGCACCTTCGGTGCTTGACCCCTAAATATAGCTGCAAGCAGCGATTCGGGGCCAAGCACCTTCAGCGCAATGAGCACCCAAAGCACAGCAAGCAACATAGAAGGTATCAATAACCCAATGTGCATTGAACACCCAAGGTGAATCAAGAACACAAGTACCCAAAGCGTAGCAATTACCGATCAGAACCACCGCAGTGCAGAGCAGCAACAGAAAACATGACGAAAATAGAACATATGTGAACTACAGACAGGTCGAGAAGAATAGGTGAGAAAGAACAAAACTTTAACAGAACAATTTAAAACTTGCCCCAGGCAGGATTTGAACCCAAGAACTCAGAATCTCTTTGCATGTGACTTACACACTACGCCATTTAGTTGACACATTTCATGAGGCAGCAGAATAGAGTGTACAGAGATGAAAGCATTGACAAATGCCAATCACCACAGATGCAGAAATGACACAGCAGAGCAGATATAACAGAAATAATATAGCTGCAAGCAGCAACACGGGGTCAAGCACCTTCGGCGCAATGCACACAAAGCACAGCAAGCTCACAATGCACAGCAAGCACACAAAGCACAGCAAGCACACAAAGCACAGCAGGCACACAAAGCACAGCAGGCACACAAATCACAGCAGGCACACAAACCACAGCAAGCTCACAAAGCACAGCAAGGACACAAAGCACAGCAAGCACACAAAGCACAGCAAGCACACAAAGCACAGCAAGCACACAAAGCACAGCAAGCACAGCAAGAACCACCACAATGCAGAGCAACAACAGCAAACATGGAAAAATAGAACACATGTGAACTACAGACAGGTTGAGAAGAATTGATGAGGAAGAACAAAACTTCATGACTCAGGTGGGATTCGAACCCAGGAACTCAGAATCTCAATGCATGTGGTTTAACTAAATGCGCCACTCAGTTGACACAATCCATGAGGCAGCAAACAAGAGATTAGAGAGATGAAAGGACTAACATATGTCAATCACCAAAGATGCAGGAAAGACACAGCAGAAGCAGAAATAACAGAAATACAATGTACATGAGCTCAAGTGTGATTGAAGACAAGCAGATCATTCTGTATAGTGATGCTATACAATGTAATATACAGTCACATTAATTTATTACTATGACAAATAGACAACGTCACAGGCACGGTCAACTTTAGAGTGGTATTTCTAAGAAAGAGAACAGAATTTCAAAAATCTGTTCGGTCACATCTGTGCGGATTGCTCCAAACATTATACGAGCAGAACCTGACATAAAATACACAAAATTTGTAAAATGAGTAGCGAAAAAATCATTTACCATATGCCTTACAATAACACATGAACATAATGTTGGAAAATGACAAACAAGGTATCGTTGCGATCGGCATAAAACAGTGAATCCAATTTCACAAAGAATATGTATATCAGACAAAGTATTCAGAAGTTATAAGCAGTTCAATAAGAACTGTTATAGTTTATAACCCCTAGGTGGCGCTGTACTCTGACTTCCCATGTACCTTCAGGACATCATGTCAAAGCTCCTTACCATTTTTTGCGCGGATATGTCAAATAGTTCAAAAAATATAACAATTTATGTGAAATTTCAAAATGGCGGACAGGCGGTTTGGTCAAACCCGGCATAATTCACATCGACAGATGCGGCATGAAGTAAGCAATCCATAGACATCAAGATCATAATTTTCTGACAAACAGTTCAGAAGTTATGGGCAATAATAGCCTATTTTTCTATCTGATGACCCATAGGTGGCGCTGTCACCAAATTTGGCATGGACCCCAAGTTCATGGTCCACATGAAGTGTACAAAATTTCATTTCAATTGATCAAAGAATGACTGAGCTACAGCTTCAGAACCATTTTTGCGTCAACCTCGTTAAGTTTGCGCATTTATTACTTTTGAACAAAGATAAATATCAAAATTCTGTTCGGTCATTTCTATGCGGCTCACTCCAAAGATCATCTGTGCCAAATCTCATAAGAATTGAACCGCATTTGAAGGAGGAGTAGCGAAAAAACGAAATACTGTACATTTCAAAATGGCCGCTACTGTAATGGGTGGAGTTTTACTGTAAGGTATTAAAAACAACAAGCATGAGGAGAGCAATCACGTGTACTAAGTAGAATTTTCATAGATCAAATGGTTCACCAATTATAACAGTTTGAACATTGATTTTTTGGACTACTGGTGGCGCTATAGAGTTACTGCTAGAGACCCCATTTTTGGTCACTTGACTTTTCAGGACCACCTCTACAACTGTGCCAAATTTCATCATTTTCCTATGTACGGTTAATAGGGCTGCCATAGACACCAATGGCTAAGAAGAAGAAGAAGAAGCAGAATAATAATAATAATACTAACAATTCCAATAGGTGTCACAGCACCTTCGGTGCTTGACCCCTAATAATGTACTATAGTCCATTGAGACCAAAGTTGGACTTGGGCCGTTATACCAAAATATATATTTGGTGCAATAAAACCCACATCACATCACCAAATGAACACCATGCCCAGAGTAAAGCATGAAGGTGACAGCATCATACTTTGTGGCTGCTTTTCTTCAGCTGGAACTGGGGTTTTAATCAGGGTGTATGGAATAATGAATAGCTCCAAATACCCGTCAATTTTGGCCCAAAACCTAAAGGCTTCTGCCAAAACACTTAAAATGAAGAGAAATTTCACCTCACAGCTTGACAATGACAGAAATCACACATCTAATCAACAAAGGAATTACTTCACCAAATCAATATCAAGGTTTTGGAATGGCCCAGCAAGAGTCCGGATCTAAATCCCATCCAAAATCTATGGGGTGATCTGAAGAGGGCTGTGCACAGGAGACACCCAACCAATTTGACAGATTTAAAATGCTTTTGAAAGGAGAAATGGCAAAATATTGCAAATTCAAAAGTGTGAAATTGATTGACACATTCCCATTAAGATTGAATGCTGTGATAAAATATAAAGGTGCTTAAACTAAGGTTTAGTTTAAGGGTGTGCACACTTATGCAACCTGGTTATTGTACAACTTTACTTGCCATTTTTTCACCACCAAAGTTTTCTTATTGTTATTAGCTTTAATATATAGGTTGGAAGTACGGAATTAAGTTGAAACAGGTTCCAAAATGATTCATCTTGTTTTCATTTTTTAAATCACAAAAACCTGCAATTTTAACAGGGGTGTGTAGACTTTTTATATCCACTGTATATATATACACACCTAGAACCGCCAATGGTCCCTGTACTTTCTGTTAAAGACCCATATGGTTTAGTTAAGTGGTCTTACTGAGGACATCTGCTGGTCAAATCATTAAACTGCACAAACTTCATATTGAGTCCAAGCTTTAGATCTGCATGTTGATTTGCGTACATGACAGTTTATCATAAAATCATTTTATTGTCTTCAGGATCATATAAGGTTTATTTTACATGTACACATGCACTGTTCATATCTTTATTAAGAAAAACTTTTGCAATTGAACTTAAAACCTGTCGGACTCGGATTGAGGTTTGGATCGGTTCTCATTGGCTTGTGTTACTCTGGTTTTAAGATGCAATGATTTCTTGATTGTACTAAAACTGATTTGAGAACAGTTATGTCCATTCATCTGACTATTAGGTGCACCAGTATTTGTTTGCTGAAAGTGTGAAATGATTTTGTGGATGTTTCAGGATAAAGCGTTTGGTTCTGCGGGTGAGACTGTAGTGGTGGAGGAGCTGTTGGAGGGAGAAGAAGTGTCTGTGAGTTTATTTAGATTATTACACAGAACACACACACACACACACACACACACACATAAACAGAGACACACACACACACCCAGTGTCTGAGGTTCTTGTGTCTCCTTTAGTGTCTGTGTTTCACTGATGGCTTCACCGTTTCACCGATGCCACCTGCTCAAGATCACAAGCGTCTGATGGATGGAGATCAGGGACCAAATACAGGCGGTATGGGAGCTTATTGTCCCACACCACAGGTAAAGAACCGCAATGCATACATTATAACATAAAACATGGGGCATGGCCAAAGACATGATGGTATTTTTTGTTAATGCTATTAAAGTGTAAATTCAATCTGTTTTGTAAAGGTCTCTGAGGAAATGCTTGAAGAAATCAAGAGAACGGTTCTTCAGAAAACAGTTGATGGTATGAGGGAGGACGGGACGCCGTATGTTGGTGAGTTTATCAATCAGACTGTATGTGTTGATCAGTGCTGGTCTCTGTAAATAATTCATATTTTTCTGTCTTCTCCTCCTCAGGTGTGCTGTATGCTGGATTGATGTTAACTAAACATGGACTAAAAGTTTTAGAGTATAACTGTCGGTTTGGTGACCCCGAGTGTCAAGTAAGGTTTGACTTATATAGAAGTGAATCTTTAGGTTGGAGCAAAAAGAGCTGTTTTTAGATTTAAATGCAAATAAGCTACAGCTCCTCACTCCCTTATCAACAGACAGAAAGCACTTTTGGTTAAAATACATCTGGTTAATAAAGTCTGAGACAATAGTCTCTAGCATTAGTTATTAACTAGTCAGTCAGTGTCTGTGGGTGGGGCTTTATCAGTGTGACATCACTCTAACAAGAGAATCAAAACAGCATGTCTAATGAGACGGCTTTGGTTTAATAGGCACTGAAGGAGGAGACGGTGGATTTTTTTCATTGTTTGATGGTTGTGTTCACACACTGGCAACACACATTTATGTCCAAACACTTTGAAAAGTGGATTTTGCATAACATGTGCCTTTAATGATTTGTTTGTTTTTGGATGAAATATGACACTGAAGTGTGAGTAATGATTTTGTCTTTTAGGTTCTGATGCCGTTGTTAAAGAGTGATTTATATGAAGTGTTGAAGAACACATTGGAGTCAAACCTGAGTTCAGTTTCAGTCGAATGGTTACAGGAAAGTTCAGCTGTGACTGTGGTGATGGCCAGCGGTGGATATCCTGATAACTATAAGAAGGGTCTGGAGATCAGCGGTACGTTACATCAAATCTTTATTTGACATTTGTCATGTTTGCGCTTACTGACAAATAAAGAGGCTTGATGATAAAAAGTAAATGTTTACATTCTTAAAACAATTTATATTTCATTATTGAATTGTAGGTGTTTGTATAATTGAAATATAACTAATAGCATGATGTCATTAATATTTTAATATTTCAATCTGATATCGTTGAGACACACACTGTAATGAGGGTCTATGGTGGCATTTCTTGTTTAATATATTTTTTGTCACATGAGAACAGATGCAAACTTCATCTTTAGATTGTTTAAAATGTTTTTTATCATTAGTCAGAGTGTTTGTATGTTTATGCTAAATAAATAAAAGCGATGCACCAATTTATAGGTACGAAGAAGGATAAGGGCCAAGCTAAAATTACAAAATTAAACCTTCTCGAAATTCAAGTCATTATAATGCGAGATTTAACTAGTTATTTTTAGAGAAAAAGTCAAAATAAATAAAATTATGAGATTGTTTTCTAAATATTTTGAGAATAAAGTCGATATAAAGAGAATAAAGTAGTAATAAAATAAAGTCAGTATAATGAGAATAAAGTATTTTGAGAATAAGGTCAACACTATGAAAATAAAGTTGTGAGGTTTCGGGAATAAAGTTGTAATATTTTAAGAATAGTCATATTTTTACATTAATGTGTTTGGAGTGATTCTCGTTATATTAACTTTATTCTCTAAATATAACGCCGTTATTCATGTAATTTCACTTATTTGGACTTTTTTCTCAAAAAACGATTAGTTAAATCTCGCATTGTAATGACTTTAATCACAAGATGTTTTTATTTTTAATTTCAGCTTGGCCCTAATGCGCCTTCGTATATGGGCCATTAATTGATACCGTCGATATAAGCAATTTCACACTATCGGCTATAGACGGATTGTTTTAAACCAGCCGATAGTCATGGCCGATATATCCTGTCAATCAAAAGAGAACAGGAAAATGCAATGAATTTGAGCTCTGTGTATAGAAACTTTAAAGAACCATCACTAGTTTAATATCCAACAACAATGGTCATTTTATAAATTAATAACATATAGAAAATGTTATCTTCAGAATTAAGTTAATGCTAGTTAATATAACCACCAAACTATCGGTATCGGCAGATATCAGTCTGAATAATCTGCTATCAGTATCAGAGAAAAAATATATCATCGGTGGATTTCTAATAAATAAACCTTTTGTTTGCTGTTTGTTTAGGTTTGTCTCAAGTGTCTGAGATGGGCGTTCAGGTGTTTCACGCAGGCACCGCCCTTAAGGAAGGGGGCGGGGTTATCACAAGCGGTGGGCGTGTTTTGACCGTGACAGCTGTCCGGCCCACACTCGAGAGCGCCTTACGAAGCGCTAATGTAGGTGTGGCAGCGATCGGCTTTCCTGACGCTGTGTACCGCAGAGACATCGGTCACCGTGCCATCGCTTACCTCACTCGCACCAGGTGTGGAGGTCAATATTAACCTGTTCACACTGGACAAAAAAAACATTTACATTTGTTCTGTTGATTATATTGTATGCCTGTGATGAAAGGCATTTAATTCAGTGTTTATGTACTACTGATTACTATTTCTGAATTCAAGTTTCTCTTAAAATAAAAAATAATAATAATGTTGAAAAGATAATAGGTTGAATGTTCCTCTTTCTAATAATATCACATTATAATGTGTGTGTTTATCCTGCAGAGGTTTGACTTATAAAGACAGCGGAGTGAACATCAGTGCTGGAAACACACTTGTGGATCTGATCAAACCTCTGGCCAAAGCAACATCTCGAGCAGGTCATTCAAACAATCTCATGTATAACGTTTAGAAGAGTTTATACTGTGAGAGAATGAATGCATGATGTTTTTAAATCAATACTTCTCATGCATTTGTCTGATACGGTAACGTCAGAAAACAGTGATATGTTCAGATATCTTCATCAGTACGGTAGTTTTCATAAGAATCTCGGTCTGATGTGATGAAGGTTGTAACGCTGAGCTCGGAGGGTTTGCAGGACTCTTTGATCTGAAAGCAGCCGGTTTCATTGATCCCATCCTGGTGTCTGGGACTGATGGAGTGGGCACCAAACTCAAGGTATGTGACACGCTCTTCATATCTGAACACAAGAACCTGTAGAGCAATCATTATACTGAAACATCAGCACCACTGACCACTTAAAGGGATAATTCACCCAAAAATGTGTATTCTGTCATCATTTACCCTCAAGTTGATACAAACTTAAAGGTGGGGTGCATGATCTATGAGAGCCAATGTTGACATTTGAAATCACCTAAACAAACACACCCCTACCCCAATTTTGATAGACCGCCCCACACATACGCAACCCAGGCAACGAACGATGTTGGTTAGTAGACATGCCCCTTACTGCTGATTGGCTTCAAGTGTGTTCTTGTAGTCGGCCGACTCCCTTTTCCAAAGTGTTTTTCAAAAATCATGCACCACACCTTTATCTAATATAAAATTGTTCTGCTGAACACGGAGGAAGATATTTTGAAGAGTGCCATTTAATAACCGAACAGATCTGGGGCACCATTCACTTCTATAGTATTATTTTTCCTACTATGAAAGTGAATGGTGCTCTAAATCTGCTTTGTTTTGCTTAATACAAGTTAAGATATTTTGAAGAATGCTAATAACTGAACAGATCTGGGGCACCATTCACTTCCATAGTATTATTTTTCCTACTATGGAAGTAAATGGTGCACCAGATCTGCTTTGTTCTGCTGAACACGAAGGAAGATAAAGCAGATCTGGTCACCATTCACTTCCATAGTAGGAAAAATAATACTATGGAAGTGAATGGTGCCCCAGATCTGTTCAGTTATTAGCATTCTTCAAAATATCTTAACTTGTGTTAAGCAAAACAAAGCAGATTTAGAGCACCATTCACTTTCATAGTAGGAAAAATAATACTATAGAAGTGAATGGTGCCCCAGATCTGTTTGGTTATTAAATAGCACTCTTCAAAATATCTTCCTCCGTGTTCAGCAAAACAAAGTAAATGATTCACGTTTGGATTCACTGAAGTGTAAATGATGACCGAATTTACATTTTTGGCTGAACTATCTTATTAGCAACCAGTAAGAAGCTACTAGTGAGTGCATAGCAACCACTGAGAACCTTCTAGTGACCAGCAGAGTCCTGTGACTGCCTACCAACATTGCAGAATCACCAAGTTACTTAAAAATCTGTCTGTTTGCTGAATATAGATTGCACAAGCGTGCAACATCCACAACACTTTGGGTCAGGATCTGGTGGCCATGTGTGTGAATGATGTTCTGGCCCAGGGAGCAGAACCTCTCTTCTTCCTCGATTACTTCTCCTGTGGACGTCTGGATGTGGAGGTGGCATCTTCTGTCATTGCTGGCATCGCAGAAGCCTGTCAGATGGCCGGATGTGCTTTAATAGGCGAGTTTGTGATTATAGTTTTATCCTCTTACACATAAATACATCACACGTACAACTTCTTCGTGTAGGTTAATCGAGAAACATTGTGGGTTTGATCTCAAGGAACCAATTTAATAATGATACACGTTTAAAGTATAGCTTCAATGTATTTTAAGTCACTTTGGATGAAAGCATCCTCCAAATGCATGCATATAAATGTGAGAAGATATGTCCCATCATTAGTCAAAGCATCATGCGATGTGTTTGTTCAGGTGGTGAGACAGCAGAGATGCCGGGTGTTTACGCTCCAGGAGAATATGATCTGGCAGGCTTCTGTGTTGGAGCTGTTGAGCGAGGAGCTCTTCTGCCCAGAGTGAAGGACATCATGGAAGGAGATCTTCTCATCGGTGTGGCCTCATCAGGCCTTCACAGTAACGGCTTCAGTCTGGTACGGAAAGTTCTGGAACGATCCGGCCTCCAGTACAGCTCGTCTGCTCCGTTCGGACAACCGGGACAAAACATCGGTATGATGATATGAGAGAGTTCACATTTTTCAAAGTGTTTCTTCTCAGATCGTCACACTTGTGTCGCTGTGTTAAGGTGACGTATTGCTAACGCCAACAAAGATCTACAGTCGTCTGCTTCAGCCAATCCTGCGCAGTGGAGCGGTTAAAGCCTACGCCCACATCACCGGTGGAGGACTTCTGGAGAACATTCCTCGGGTTCTTCCTCCAGAATTGATGGTGGATCTGGGTGAGCATGAGCAGCACTGACAGTGAAATTTAATTTAAAGCTCATATTTTGAAATGTAAGCAGATCTTTAAGAGTGTTGTGATGTTTAGATGCAACTCGCTGGCGTATTCCGGCCGTGTTCTCGTGGCTCCAGAGAGAAGGTGGTCTGTCCGAAGAGGAGATGAGCCGAACGTTTAACTGTGGCCTCGGGGCCGTACTGGTGGTCAGTAAACAGGACGCTCAGAGGGTCCTGAGACTCGTACAGGCCAAGGAGGAGGCGTGGATCGTTGGCTCGCTCACTCATAAACAGACAGGTGAGCCTGCTGAAGAAAAGTTTTAATAAGGATGTCGAATATAAACATTAATGACTTATGATCACTTTCCAGTACAAACTTAATGAATAATTGTTTGAGCTTTACAATCATAAGAATGAGATAATTTTAGCTTTACAGTCATGGGAATGAGATGGTTGTGGCTTTACAGTCTCATTCCCAAGAAGTCTTGCGAATAAGATAGTTTGGTATTGTCATGAGAATGAGAGAGTTCAACACGATACAGTCATGAGAATGAGATAGTTTGGCCCTGTACAGTCCTGAGAATGTAAAGCCACAACTCCCTCATTCTCAAGAAGTCTTCTCAAAAAGTATCAAGAATGAGAGTTTGGGGTTGAACGTTCATGAGAATGAGATAGTTGTGGCTTTACATTCTCAGGACTGTAAAGTGCCAAACCATCTTAATCTCATTCTCAAGAAATCTTCTCAAAAAGTCTTGAGAATGAGGGTTTGGTGTTATACAGTCATATAAATGAGATTGTTTGGTGTTATAATCATGAGAATGAGATAGTTGTGGCTTTACACTTTTATGACTGTACAGTGCCAAACTATCTCATTCTCAAGAGGTCTTCTCAAAAAGTAACAAGAATGCGAGTTTGGGATTGAACGTTCATGAGAATGAGAGAGTTTGGCACTGTACAGTCCTGAGAATGTAAAGCCACAACTCCCTCATTCTCAAGAAGTCTTCTCAAAAAGTATCAAGAATGAGGGTTTGGTGTTATCCAGTAATGAAAATGAGATTGTTTGGTGTTATTATAATGAGAATGAGATAGTTTGGCCCTGTACAGTCATGAGAATGTAAAGCCACAACTCCCTCATTCTCAAGAAGTCTTCTCAAAAAGTATCAAGAATGAGAGTTTGGGGTTGAACGTTCGTGAGAATGAGATAGTTGTGGCTTTACATTCTCAGGACTGTAAAGTGCCAAACCATCTTAATCTCATTCTCAAGAAATCTTCTCAAAAAGTCTTGAGAATGAGGGTTTGGTGTTATACAGTCATATAAATGAGATTGTATTGTGTTGTAATCATGAGAATGAGATAGTTGTGGCTTTACATTCTTATGACTGTACAGTGCCAAACTATCTCATTCTCAAGAGGTCTTCTCAAAAAGTAACAAGAATGCAAGTTTGGGGTTGAACGTTCATGAGAATGAGAGAGTTTGGCACTGTTCAGTTCTGAGAATGTAAAGCCACCACTATCTCATTCTCGAGAATGAGGGTTTGGTGTTGTCCAGTCATGAAAATGGGATTGTTTGGCGTTATAATAATGAGAATGAGATAGTTTGGGGCTGTACAGACATGAGAATGAGATTGTTTTGGAGATTACGTTATTTTTTCGTGTATGTACAGGATCAGAAGCTGTGGTTATCAGAAACCTGGATCAGAGTTTAAAGGAAAGTCACGGTCGCTCTCCAGACACCAGCAGTCTGCAGAACGGAGCACATCATGGTGACCACAGCACACAGAAGAGAACCAAAGTAGCGGTTCTCATCTCTGGAACTGGTGTGTGTTTTTCTCAATTCTTTCTTTGGATACGACTGCTGAGGATGATGTTTTTAATGTCAATGTTTGATGTTTAATAGGAACAAATCTCCAAGCCCTGATGATGCAGGCAAAGAAGCCGTCCAGTTCAGCTGAGATAGTGGTCGTCATCTCCAACAGACCGGGTGTGATGGGACTGAAAAGAGCTTCTATGGCTGGGATTCAGACGCGGGTTTGTCTGGAATCTATTTGAACTTCATATACACACTTGGCAATGAATAAAGCGAGTATGCGAGTAACAGCAGCCGCCGGAGGCGGAGCTTAGCATAGGGTCAAAACTGATTTCATTATTTAATCTAATCTGATAGTTTTTAACATTGGGTTTATCTATCAGGTTGTGGATCATAAGCTGTATGGCAGCCGCGCAGAGTTTGATAGCACTATAGATAAAGTTCTGGAGGAGTTTGGTGTTGAACTGGTTTGTCTGGCTGGATTCATGAGAATCCTCACTGGATCTTTCGTCAGGAAGTGGAACGGTAAACATCTGCTCAAACTAAATGATTGTACATTTCTGTTAAAAGAAAAGGATTTCCAGGATTTATCTCAATATCAGCATATTGAGCTTAAAAAATAAAAGTGCATTGTGAGAATGATTCATGTGACATGCTTTTGTCTTCTCTTAAACAGGAAAGATGTTGAACATTCATCCGTCACTGCTGCCGTCTTTTAAAGGTGTCAACGCTCAAAAGCAGGCGCTCCAGGCTGGGGTTCGGGTCACGGGATGTACTGTGCACTTTGTGGCCGTAAGATTTCTTCATTTCTATCTATCACCATAGAAACTACTGAGGATTTTGTCTTTCATGAGTAAATCAAAAGGCTGAATCATCAGAAATCACAAGAAAACTCCCACCTGATGATTTTATATCACGTGTTTCTAATAATAGTTTGACTGTGAATATTACAGTAATGTAAATCATGTCTGTAGGAGGAAGTGGACGCCGGAGCGATCGTCGTACAGGAGGCGGTTCCTATCTTGGTGAATGACACAGAAGAGAGCCTATCAGAGCGAATTCGTGAGGCGGAGCATCATGCCTTCCCAGCGGCTTTAGAACTCGTGGCCAGGGGTGCGGTGAAGCTCCGAGATGATGGACGGATCACGTGGAATCAGTCTGTTCAGTGATAACACGTTACTGTCATTCATTTCAGCTATGACTATAAGGTTAAAACACTATGCCGTCATGTGATTATAAACATAAAACATTATATAATCTAGTCATGTGATAGTTTGATTCAGACATTCCACATTTATCTTCTCATGCAGGCTGTTACAGACATCACATACTGTTACATTACCTAAACTTTCTTCACATCTCTCTGTATGAATACTGAAGTGTGTTTTCAGAAATAATGAACGTAATGTTTGTGATCGAGTACAGGACGAACTTTATTCTCTGCATGTAACATCATACTGTATGAACGTTTGCTTTTACATTAAATCTGAATGGCAATGTTTGAGTTTGTCTTTTTCTCCTAAGATCATCTTTCTCATTCAGATATATTACCCATATGGAAAAAAATAAATTTCTTTAGCCAAATATATGTTTTAAATATGCTAAATACATTTTGTATAAAGTAAAGCTTAATTAAATAATATATTTTCAAATTTGAAATTATTAGTTTAAACCTTCATATATTAACATTTATTTAAAAATGTATTTCAAGGGCAACAAATTTCATCACAAACAGCAAGAAATACATTTTTCCTGGGCCTAATATAAAGTTTGTATAAAAAGTATAAAATTATATTTTTGCTGTTAAAAATATTTAATTTTAATATTTTTCAAACTGTTTACAGGTTTGTAACATACAACATTTGTCTTCCAATGAAAATTGAATATAACGCTTTAAAAAATATTGGTAAAAAATACATCTTTGTAAACGTTTCAAAACATCGTATTTAAAAAAAAAATTGAGTACATATATTTTTAAGATATTTTGAAATATTTTCAAAATTATACTTGAAATGTGTTCTTGCCGTATGCTTCGAAATACTAAGAACGAACAAAGGTGTTTTATTCACAGATTTAAGACCTAAAGTGTGATTCATGTCCTTAATAATGTAAGAGTGGTGGAGAGATTAACTAAACCTAGTTAGGAGAAAACTGAAGACCACCCATGTGTTGGATTATATAATGATAGGGAGTTAAAACAATACAGGTTTGATTATTCTCTCTGTGATTGACCAAGAAATTAATTTTCAATTCTATAAAACTACAGAAATTTGATATTTAAATAAACAGAATAACAAAGTTCAAATGCATTATTAAAATCCCATCAAATAAATTCAGAAATGTTTCTTTCTAAATCAATGTTTTAATATGAGGTGGCATCATATAAAATTTGAATAAAAACAACTGGACAAAAAACATAAAGTTTTGATGCAAATGCAGTTGTACGTCCTGCTTTTCAGTGTTGTATTTTTTCAATACATTTTTTTTTTGTATAGCGCTTTTCTCAGTTTTCACTGTTGCAATGCAGTAAACTTAATCACAGACAAAATTTAAGAAGTGCATAAAGAAAGGAGTTCAGGATGGTGTTATATGAAGTCCCTCCCATGGTTTTATAAACTGTCAGAGAAAACTGAATAAAAATACTTTACACCTCAGGGATTTGTGTACATGACAGAGACGAGACACTGAATTCGCAGTTACACTGAAAAAAAAAACAATACCTTACAATACAATATACATATTATTGTTTAATGTTGTGATCAGGGCAATGCATTGTTTGTACTAAACTAAAAAAGTAAAAAAAGTGATCTCAAATAAAAAGATTTTTGACTCAATAATTCTGAGTTTTTGAACCTCACCAACCCTGAAGATTTAACATGAAACACAAACCTAAAGGTCTTTTATTACACATACAGAAAAAACACATTATACATCCATGCATTCAATACATTGATGATGACCTATAGGTTTATTTTGACCCATCTGTCACACTATAAGTGTGTTCAGTGATGCTTTACAGAAAAACAAACGACCGATGGTTTACCAGCAGTTCTTGTGTTAAAACAGTAAAAGAGTTTGGTTTATATAGTGATGCTCATAAAAGAATTTAATTTTGTACATTTAGAAGGAAATGAGTTTTTACTGTGCACCTGTTTAAAGAAATCCCTCAGATGAGAAATACAATATATTCACACACACACACACGTGTGCTTTACAGTCTTCATGTGCTAATGATCCTCTCATCTATTAAAGCGCAGGATGAAAAGTTTCTCTCGTCCAGCCTGACGGGACAAACACACTTCTCCCTTCAGCCCCAATTCTCCTAAAAGAGCCACGATCTCTTCTAGATGAGGCAAAAACACAACAATCAAAACTGTAAGAAAAGCACAAAGTTTAAAGCAACTGACTTAAAGAAATAACCCGAGGTATTAAAAAGTACAAATAGTGTGTTGCCTTACCTGGGTTATTATCAGATACAGTCACCAGATAAAACACCCCATGATCAGACAACAGCTGTGGAATCATGGGAAAAAATCTGTCCATCACCTCTCGACCCCGAAAACCACCGGCCCAGGACGCTTCAATGCCACGGCTGCCCACCTGTGTGCACAAAACATGACATTAATATAAGCTGTGTGTCTGCTCACAACTGACATTTTCTCTTTACAAATATAAGATTATAAAAATGACAGCGTTAAATACAGCTTTACCTCTTCTGAAGGTGTGACGACATACGGCGGATTAAAAACGAGCACGTCCACTTTTCCATTTAATCTGGGCAAGAGACAATCTACCTGTGACACACAACACAATAAACACACTTGTGTATATACAGTATTTACTCACCAAAAACACCCCACAGACAACATCAGACAGACAAATGTGTGTGAAATAAAATGAAGCAAAAGTTTGGTTTATCCTCTGTCATTTTTACACATTTGATGTCATTTGTAAATACTGAATCAAATCTTTAAAAGTCTGGATTCACAAAGAGATTTTCTATGATGATTTTCTGTAATGTGTGCTGTGATATAAAATGTCCAGATTTTCCACGACCATGGGAATGCTGTGTATTTACCTTTATGAACAGATGGATTATCTAATGCATCACATTTCTGTCAAATACTGTGGTCACGTGTGTTCAGAGCGATGTGTTCTTTTTCATGTATTTAATATGAGCTGTAGGAGGGTTTATCTCACCAGGTCAGTGGCGATGGGCTGCAGCTGTAAGCCGTTCCGCTGAGACGTCTCGAGCGTGCAATGAGCCGCAGTCAGGTTCAGATCTGTGCATCTATACAACAAACACCACAATAAAATCAAACCATTAAAACAACACAACTCTAATTTTGATGAAATCTCTCTCATATACTCACAGATAAACAGCATCTGACCCAATGACTGATGCCAGGAAAGCCGATACGACCCCAGAGCCGCTACCCACCTCCAGACACACAGAGGCTCTGACGACACAAAACAATACTTCACTTTTGTGACAAAACCAGTTTCAGTCCACTTCTCTAACTCATTAGTAAAGCCAATAACCACACTGCATATCAACACTAAACTTACTTTAATTCTCTCAAATGTGTGTTACAGTACTGCCATTTTATAAGTGCACTATTAAGTGAATGAAAACTGTAAAAATCAGAATTAGTCAGAATGCACAGCGTTAAACCTCTTTCATAAGTGAAGTGTGTATAAACAGAAGTGAATTTACCTCTAAACACGACTGACATTCTGATGAAGTGTGAATGTAGCTCATGAATCACATGATGCAGGTCCTCACCTGATTCCCTTCAGTCTGTCAGCATCTTTCTCCAGAGCATCAAGGAGAAGAAATGAATCTTCAGCCGGTTCATACACATCAGAGAAAGGTCCACGGCCCGCGTGAGAGCAAAGAGGTGTCGGGTACATGAGGACAGGGACTGATGATAGGACAAAAACTACACCGAAGAGAAAAAGACACTGGAGTTTAGTTAAAGACACATGAGGAGGACATATGATCTATCTTTCTTAACCTACACCAAAGAAGTTCATAGACACTATAGACCACACAATCTTACACAATAGAAAACGATGGTGGCATCAGTGGTAAGGTGTTAGCCTGGTTTTGATCATATTTAAACAACTGCTATTACTTATGTAAATGAAGAAAAGTCATGTCACTCTCAGGTTAAATATGGCATACCGCAGGGATCTGTTCTAGGCCCTATCCTTTTCTCATTATATATGCTGCCTCTAGGAGACATTATCAGGAAACATAACATCAGTTTTCATTGCTATGCAGATGATACACAGCTTTACATATAAAAGCTCACACCCTATCAAAACCCACCAGTTTCTAAGCTAACAGACACAGTATCTGTAAAAAAAAAAGTACACATGAGAAATATAAAATAATAAATGCTAAGAAAAACTGCACAAAAACATGCAATATGTTTAAGTTAAAGTTGCACTATAAAAACAAATTCAACACGTACAGAACCTACTTTAGTATTATAATAAATATAACAAAGAAAAGTGTGTTTTATTTTAAGAAAGCACAATGTTTATTATAAACTGGTCTTTGTATGGGTGGCCTCATATATTTAATGAACCACAGATCAGACAAACTGGGCACAAACTGGTTTTAAATGTCTGTTCACACGCAACAGGGGTTGATGAGGTTTTATGGTTTTATTTTCTGTGTTTTGGCACTCAATAGTGTGAATGTTTAAAAGCCCGGAGCTGCCCTAAAAACCAGAAGACTAAGAGAAGTCAAATTTACAATGTTTTAATGAAGTCTATAAATCTGACACGTCCACATGAGGTTTATTTTAACAAAACCAGTCCATCAAATAAACATCTTTCTACATGTTTCTGCAATAATGACCCCGTAAGTTCATTGAGTTTCATACATTCATAACCATTTAGCTGACTTACAAAAGACCATTGTGTCTGTACCATAGTTCAGTGATGTATCAGGTGGTAATACCATGATAGGATATAACGTTATACTTTCTGTTGAGCTAACTTGCTACAATAATAAACTAACGTGTAACGGTATTGCAAAGTGCTTCAAAAAATGTCCATGATACTATCATTGAGTCCAAAAGTATATCTAACCAGGACATTAAATCAACCTACCAGATAAACACGGCATGAGTCTAAGTAAATACTGTGGTAAAGGATGTGATGAACTTACAAGTATAAAAATGACACGTAAGTTAAATACCAAAATATATTAGATGTAACGTTAAGTTAGTCAAATCTTGAGAGACAGCAAGCGCAAAATGCGGCAGCGGCATCTCGTAGCGGCACTTCCGGCGTCAACTCCAGCAGCCAGTGACGTTCTCCGGCATTTCGGAGCGGCATCTCGCGCAGCCAGTGAATTTCTTTCGCAGTGTGGCTGTTGGTAGCAACTTCCGCGGGCCAATTACATAATTTCACTTTAAAACTACATTTGAACTTTCATTTTATCATGAAATTTGTTAATAGAGTAGTAGTATTAATCTCCAGCAGCCATGGACTTTTATCCGGCAGTCCGTGACTTTCTCCAGCAGATGTCGCTCTCTCTGTCTGTGTGTGGATATATATATATATATATATATATATATATATATATATATATATATATATATATATATATATATATATATGTATATATATATATATATATATGTATATATATATATATATATATGTATATATATATATATATATATGTATATATATATATATATATATGTATATATATATATATATATGTATATATATATATATATATATTAGGGATGTCCCGATCCGATCACGTGATCGGAAATCGGCCCCGATCACGTGGTTTCAGACTCGATCGGAATCGGACGTTACCTCCCGATCAGGACTCGGATACATATGCAGGGTTTAAAATCCATTAAGGTCTCGCTCTGCTCCGCGCCAGTGTACGCGCTGCGCTGGTGCGTGTGAACTGATGAGAAGAGAAAAGGCTTGTTCGACTTCATGCGGCGCCGCAGCAACCGGCAGCCGGATGACGTCTAAGTTCCGCGAGAGCGATTTAAAAGTAAACTCCTCCGTATGATTTCGCGGATCACCCTCGCGGTGGTTTGGCGTCGCCCGGCTGTCGATTGTTGCGGCGCCGCGTGAAGGCGAGCAGGCCTATTGACGTGCTTTCAAATTAATTCATAGGCTTCACACTCGTGCGTGCAAGGAACCCACGACAAGGAAAGGAAGGAACCGCTCATTTAAA
Organism: Misgurnus anguillicaudatus; assembly: GCF_027580225.2. Taxonomy (NCBI): domain Eukaryota; kingdom Metazoa; phylum Chordata; class Actinopteri; order Cypriniformes; family Cobitidae; genus Misgurnus; species Misgurnus anguillicaudatus. Next base: position 48,358,808 of record NC_073339.2, read on the forward strand.
CGACGCGTTGATCGTTTTTGTCACCATGTGCTCAGACGCAGCTCCGCGTCTCACTCAGAACCTCAAGAACGCGCATTCGCGCAGGATACTGTAGAGATGAGAGATAGAGAGAGAGGTAAGAATGGTGCCCACGTGGAGAAAACTTAATAGAAGTCTAGAAACAAAGTATTAAAGTATGTCTAGCCATGTCACTCATCTCATTGCAACTAGATAACTGGATACAACTGATTGTATAGTTTAATAAAATAATGTATTTTGATTATACAGATTAATTACGACCTAACTATAGGTATTTTATAACTAACTGCTGACCATCTTAGGGAATCTCTATGGCTAATTTATAAGATATATTGCTGAATCAGTATGATGTTTTTCTTGTTAATTGAGTCTGGGTAGCCTATCTTATGCCTAGAATTAGTCAAGGAGGTTGATTCTTATAACTTCCTTCAAAGTTTGATCAATTGTGCATAATGACATGTGCAACAAATGCATATAGGGTGTCAGACACATAGATTTGCATAATTTAAAGTTCAGGTTTTAAAGTTTGGGTCAACATGTGGCACAGCTTTAAAGCTGAAAGTTATAAAATCTTATCAGAGGTCCAAAATGTCATTGAAACACACCAGTGGCTTTGCTGTCATCAGGATTAAACATGTTACCCCTCGAACCCTTCCTCCCAACAGAGCATCCCCACAAAACAAATCCCAATTTAACCCCTGTACATATACTATATATATTCTCATTATTTTTTAACACATCTGTAGTTATGCGCTGGCACAGAGTTAGACTCTTTTGACTCCACACAGAAACAGCAATGCGTGCGGCATGACATAAGGAACATCCTGGTTCTGTTTTTTCGCTTTTATTTATTCTTTTTTTATGTATTATAGAAGTATCGGATCGGGACTCGGTATCGGCAGATACTCAAAATCAAATGACTCGGACTCGGACTCGAGGGCAAAAAAACCTGATCGGGACATCCCTAATATATATGTATATATATATATATATATATGTATATATATATATATATATATATATATATATATATATATATATATATATGTATATATATATATATATATGTATATATATATATATATATATATATATATACATATATATATATATATATACATATATATATATATATATATATATATATTATGTATATATATATATATATGGATATGCAACATAATGAAACGTTTTTATAGTAAAAATTAAAGGATTGCAGTAATGAAGACACCCTTCAGCTCTTGCTGTTGTTCACTGTTTATTAAATAAGGTTTAATTTGTAGCCTAATTGTGTACAAAATATAAAGCATGAATCGCTGCTCATCAATTCTGGCAAAAATATGTAGTTCCTTTAATCTACAAGTTCACAGCATAACTTTTCAAAGTCCTTTCATTTTCTTAAAGACAAACGTAAAAAGTTTGGCTGGAGAACTTTTATTCATCCTTCCAGCTGAGCAGCTTGGGTGATCGAAAGGATGTCTGCCAGCCAGGGATCGGGTAGAAAAGAATATCGGTGGGTAGGGGAGATGATGCAAAAATGTTTTAGGGCGAAATGCAAATGAACCTGACATTCTAATGTAATGTTAATGCAATGTTACACTGTTTAATTATAAATAATAAAATATAACAAATAAATATAATTAAATGTGTTTTATTAAAAATGTCTCTATTTCACTTTGCGGTTGTAGCCTGAAAAATGGGTCAGCTAAACTTTCAAAACCTGTAGGCCGAACAATTATATTTTATTACATCAAATCAACATATAAATATTAAAAATATAAGAAAACAGTTAAATGCGTACATGGGTTATTTTGTGTCCCAAGCGAATAACCAAAAAGTGGGCCAATTTATGCCCAATTGCATAATTTATGTGTGTTATGTGTGGTCGCATTTGCTCCTAAAATCGAATTGGCGCGAGCTCAAATTTTGGAAGCCTTTGTGCTAATGCAAATATTTTTTGTGGTGCCACCTGTTTTAATTTCTTTACGAAACAATCACATATAAGCCTACTGTGGAACAATGACAGAGACCAATAATACTTTACACGGATGACTCAGTTTCGTGCTGTTTCATTAAGAAATGCGATCGTCAAAAACACACTGACAAACCCTTAAAATAAATGTCTGTAAACGTAATGAGGTTGAATATATATATATATATATATATATGCAAAATGTACTTTTAAAATATTAAAAATAGTGATATTAAATTATATTCATTTATTTCATAACCCTCAAAAGATTTGTACTTTCATTTTTAATTTAGTTTTGTTATGCAACACTTAAAAAATAATGTTTTTGTATAATATATTTTTTATTTGATTATTTAAAAAAATATAATTATGAATTCAGTTTATTAAACATGCCGTTTGAGACGTGAAATGTAATTAACCAATAAGTAAAATTAAAAGTTAAAATTCTGAATCTAGAAATTAAAAAAAAACAAACTAAAACAGAAAAATGGAATTTGTGAAAATAAAAACTGAATTTAAAACAATGATTTAAATCTTCATTTAAAATAAAAGTTAAAACATTTTTAGGGCCCCATGAATCTACACATTTTAAGTACATAAAATAATTTAAGATCAAATTTGAATGTTCAAGCTTTTAATCTTCAGGATGATGAAGTTAGCGTGCTCTTATAATTTTCAATGGATGATCCAAAATTTTGCTGATGCTCCTAACATTTACATTTGGGAGCAGCACCAATATACTAAACAGTAAATCTCGAGGCATGATAGTGCAGCAGCCTGTATATCAATACACAAAACAGAATAACTTTCTCTGATGTAGTGCAGCAACAGAATGTTTTAGGCCGGCGAGCGGCGACAGTTGCTAAACAGCCACGGCTGCGAAGTTATCTGGCTGCTGGAGATACAGCTCGGATTCATATTAACTTAGGCCTACTCATATTAACCGAATAACAGCTTATATTCATATGTTATAGCATTTATTAAAGCATGTGATTTATAAGTTTGATTTAGTCTGCAACTAACTGTGATTGATTGAATCAGAAAGTGTAGTAATTCAGCACACACGCGCGTAGCGCATATACCTGCAGCGCTAACTTTCTCTGATGTACAGGCAACAGAAACTCACTTACAAATTTCATAATGAATGCTTACAAATGACAATATATAATATTGTATATTGCTAACAGTAACGGCTGATATCCCTGGCTGCTCGAGATGCCGCTGCGAGATGCCCCTGTAGAGTTAAAGCGGCCGGTTAAAGTCCCTGGCTGCTTAAGATGCCGCTGTAGCGGCCGGTTAAAGTCATTGACTGCCCGACATGCCCCTATAGAGTAAGCGGCTAGTTAAAGTCACTGACTGCCCGAGATGCCGCTCCGAGATGCCCCTATAGAGTCAAGCGGCCGGTTGCTAAAGTCACTGGCTACTCGAGAAGCCGCACGAGATGCCCCTGTAGGCTTCCAAATATATTTTGAGCTCGCGCCAATTCGATTCCAGGAGCAAACGCGACCACACATAACACACACAAATTATGCAACTTGGCACAAATTGGCCCACTTTTTGGTTATTCGCTTGGGACACAAAATAATGTACGCATGTTTTCTTATATTTTTAATAATTATATGTTGATTTGATGCAACAAAATACAATTGTTCGGCCCACAGGTTTTGAAAGTTTAGCTGACCCATTTTTTTAAACATTGTTTTTAAGTTAAAATGGGCCAGGCCCAGTAGGCTACAACCGCAAAGTGAAACAGAGACATCTCTAACAAAACACATTTAATTATATTTATTTGCTACATTTTATCATTTACAATCAAACAGTGCAACATTGCATTTACACCACACCAGAACGTCAGGTTCATCCGCCCCTCGCATCAAAACACTTCCTTTTATAAGTGTCTATCAACTGTCTCCCTATTTGGCCAATGCTCCTCTCATCATCTCCCCTACCCACCGATATTCTTTTCTACCCGATCCCTGGCTGGCAGACACCTTTCGATCACCCAAGCTGCTCAGCTGGAAGGATGAATAAAAGTTCTCCAGCCAAACTTTTTACGTTAAACCTTATTTAATAAACAGTGAACAACAGCAAGAGCTGAAGGGTGTCTTCGTTACTGCAATCCTTTAATTTTTACTATAAAAACGTTTCATTATGTTGCATATCCATATCCATATCCATATATATATATATCCACACACAGACAGAGAGAGCGACATCTGCTGGAGAAAGTCACGGACTGCCGGATAAAAGTCCATGGCTGCTGGAGATTAATACTACTATATTAACAAATTTCATGATAAAATGAAAGTTCAAATGTAGTTTTAAAGTGAAATTATGTAATTGGCCCGCGGAAGTTGCTACCAACAGCCACACTGCGAAAGAAATTCTCTGGCTGCGCGGGATGCCGCTGCGGGGTGCCGGGGAGCGTCACTGGCTGCTGGAGTTGACGCCGGAAGTGCCGCTACGAGATGCCGCTGCCGCATTTTGCGCTTGTAGAGTAAGCGGCCGGTTAAAGTCACTGACTGCCCGTGATGCCGCTCTGAGATGCCCCTGTAGAGTAAGCGGCTGCTTAAAGTCACTGACTGCCCGAGATGCCCCTGTAGAGTAAGCGGCCGGTTAAAGTCACTGTCTGCTCGAAATGGCGCGCGAGATGCCCCTGTATCGGCCGGTTAAAGTCATTGACTGCCCGAGAGAAGCGGCTGGTTAAAGTCACTGGCTGCTCGAAATGCCCCTATAGCAGCCAGCCGGATAAAGTCCCTGAATGCCCGAGATGCCGCTACAAAATCCTACAATATATTAACAATTTCATGATAAATGCTTACAAATGGCAGTATATAATATTATTTTGTTTTTAAATGTAGTTTTAAAGTGAAATATTACATTGATTTATGTAACTGGCGAGCAAAAGTTGCTACAAACAGACACGGCTGCTACAAAAAAGCCTCTGGCTGCTCAAGATGCCGCTACAAGATGACACGAGATGACGCTGTACTGGCTGGTGCCGGAAAAAAGTCCCTGGCTGCTGGAGATGCCGCCGGAAGTGCCGTTGCGAGATGCCGCTGCCGCATTTGTTGCGAGATGCCGCTGCCGCATTTTGCGCCAGCCCTTACTGCAAATCTTTACATTTTACTATAGTACAGATAGCAATTGTACGGCAAATCATGTAAGCATTAAACTTACGCTATATTTAAAAATAGAATTAGATTTAGCATTTGAATATAAGTTAGATTCATGCTTAATAATAACACAATTCTTACCCTCCCTGCGTCCAGCGCATTATTTTAAAACAGTACCGCGTGGATACGGCGATATTTACTTCCGGTTACTGTTATATGTCCCGCGGTGCATTGTGGGAGTTGAAGTTTTCTTTATTCAATAAAGTAAAATAAACGTGAACGTCTTTAATTTTGACGGTGAGACATCTCAAAGCTGCTTGAGGAAATGACAAGAGTACATTTCTGCAAATTCCTCTCAAAGAGGTGATTACACTGATGTTATTAAAGCAGTTTTGGTTTTTTTTTTATTCACATAAAATTCCCATAATTCCCAAAGTACTTTCACAAGTCTTTTTTAAGATGTCCAATAAATCTTTGGTGTCCCCAGAGTATGTATATAAAGTTTTAGCTTAAAATACCCCACAGATAATTTATTATAGAATGTTAAAATTGTCACTTTGTAGATGTGAGGAAAAATGTGCCGGTTTGTGGGTGTGTCCTTTAAAAAGCAAATAAGCTGATGTCTGCACTAAATGTCAGTGCCGTGGTTGCAGATTAAGGGGTGGTATTATTATAATAAGATCCCCTTCTGACATCACAAGGGGAGCCAATTTTCAATTAGCTAATTGTTCACATCCTTTCTAGAGAATGGTTAACCAAAACAAAGTCAGATTTTTGTTCCCTTTAAACTTAATGTAGGTAACCTTTATAGATTTAACTGTAGAGCTCAATAAAGTAATGTTATGTCTGACTGCACATGTGACGATGAATTGGCAAATTATTAGACAGCAGCAAACCTCTTATTTTAGGTAAATACATTTTATGGAAAAAGTAATAAAGAACTTAATAAGGAAAAACTGTGTCAAACAAACAAACAAAAATAATAGTTTCCTTTATTTTCTCTATATAACTTTTTTCCAGATGGCATTTGTTAAATCTGCTTATTAACAATCCTGCTCGTTCTGAGACAGAAGAGACTTATATAAAAGAGCAGCAATAAAAACCTATAATGACTGCATGTGGTGAACAATAAGCTGAAGGACTTGTTGAATTTCAGACATTCCTGGAAGGACCCGAGACAAGACCACAGGAGCCAGAACACAAGAGGGCGGAGCTTAAGCTGCTCAGGTGGGTGGAGCTTGAAGTGGTCACTCATTTATTTTTTATCAAATAAATAATTTAATTGTTTTTTGCTTTTAGGTAAGTGGCTTTAACTTTCAATAGATGGCAGCATTGATCTGTTGCTCTGTGTTTCCTTATAGTCCATATTTTATATCTGATGGTACAGTAAATGCCAATATCAATTTGTATGGTTGTTTTATGTATCTAGACGTTTCTTATAATTCAGCTGCATTTTGAAATCAATCCTGCCTATTTTGTTTTATTTACAACTAATGAGATCAATAAATATATTCTTAAACTGATTTACTCTTCTTCAATGTATTTCTTTTTTGTAGAAGAAAGGCTTTTCACAGCTAGCAATGCCAAATATAAATATTTTGAACCCAATGCTGGGAAATATTAGACAGAACACATGTTTGTTTATACAGTAAATAACCCTTATGCTGGGTTGTTGTTAACCGAACCATGAGTTAAAACAACGCAGCACTGCATTAAAACAACCCAGCATTGGTTTATTTATTAACCCAACATGTGTTCTGTACAATATTGACCCATGCATGTAAACCTGATATGATATTAATAATCATTTCAAACTAAATGTTGGCTCTTATAGTGATTCTGAGATACAATATTTGTTCTGCGTTAAAGGAAAACTCACTGCTTAAAGACTCTGAAGGGTTCTTGTATGATCTTCTGAGATATCTTGACTCATGTTTTCTTAATCAGTTCAGGATTAAGACTGCATGACAGACAGTGACCTGCCTTTAACCTACCAGAGGAAATATTTAACAACACTTCCCAGCTTCTCTTTCTCTCTGAGAGTCAATGTGAGGGTGGATATCTGTACCATCAAACCCTTCATACAAACCCCATTAAAGTAGTGCATGTAGGTTATAAACTTGGGTATAGTGCACAGGTCATAAATACTTTAATGATGATGATACTTTTATTGTTTACTATATACACAAGAGCAACATGAAACACAAAGATGAGTAAATATTGAAAGAATTCTCATTTTTGGAAGAGCTTTTGTTTTAAACATTCATCATCTGTGCACTTGATCTGTAAGAATCTGTGCTGTTTTCTGTTGAGCCAAATGTTCAGTTTCTGATGAAGTAAATCAAGAAAGTGACGGTACCGTTCAAGCATCAGAAGATGTGAGTATTCATTGAAGCCAGCTGTATGGATGTGTGAGAGGGTTTTGTTCAGGATGTTCTGATCTTAAGAGACCATCGGCTCTCAGTGAAGAAACGGCTGGTGCGGTCAGAAACACACACGCTTCTTCACACCTCAAGAAGTGCCCGTGACATTGAAGAAAACACTGAATGTTAACGTTGTCATGTTTTGGGTTGTGTGTAAGATTAACAATTGTTTGTATATTTCTTCATCTAAAACTGACACAACTAACACCACTGATTTCACACAACAGTACAGTTACAGTTTAAGAGCTATATTTATATCTTAAACGTGTTTATTACTACATAGAATGCTCAATTCAAGAAGCATAAACGCAATTAGATTTTTTGATTTGAGAAAGAATGATATATTGCATCAGTTATGTTTAAAAAAACTGCTGTTGGCTATATTTTTAAAATATATAAAAGTAGAATTGGAAGTCGAATGTTTTATTTTAAAGCATTTGCTTTGATGTACACTGTAAAAAGTGAAAAGTTGGTTTAACTTAAAAAACATACTTGGTAATTGGTAACACAGAAAAAATGTAAGTTTATTCAACTTTTCACCGAAAGTAAAATTTTAAGTTAAAATAACTTACATTTTTTAGATTTTACTAGATGAAGTATTTTTTAAGTTGATCCAACTTTTCACTTTTTACAGTGTAACTGAGGCCCAGAAATGACAATAAACCCCAGTGACCCTCATGGCTTGACAAATATAAACCACAAATAAAAGTCTGTCCTGACAAGTTTCTTTATCGCAGCTCTGCGTTCATAAATGTCAGTGCTGTAGAAATATGAGTGAAATCTTCCACAATTGTTGCACGAAATCTCCAAAGAATTCCAAGGAACGTCATTATAGTGACAGATGTGCTGGAGAGAGAAATTCACACTGGAAACACATTTGAAGGAATTAAATAACATTTTACAACAGCTTGATATAAAAACCATTAGACAGATGATTGCGATGATTGTTGATAGAGGAGTTTTCACAGGTGTTGTGTCTCTGGTTTCTGTGAATGAGATGCACTCAGGTGTGCTTGTGTAGAAATAATATCTCAACAGAGCTTTTCCAGCAGGCATATGACCTTTAACGTTGAAATATGATTAAAATAACATCAGTTTTTGTTTCAATGTTGAAACAACAATTAATGCTAAACAGTTGCAAAAGGTGAATAAAATGCTTAAAAATCAACATTGAAATTTGGTTGAAATAATGTCAGTTGTTTGTTCAACATTGATATAACGTTCATACAGCGGTTAATGCTAAAGCGATATCAATGTTGATTCAATTAGCAAAAACAATGTATATATCAATGTTCAAAACGTAATTCACCCATATTGAAAGTGAGATGTTGAAACAATGATGCGATATCAACGTTGATTTCATTGGCAAAAATTTAAAGGTTATTCAATGTTGATTCAACCTTGTCCTTGACGTTGATTTAACGATGAATCAACATTGAAATGCCGTCTGGGATACTTCCACAAGAGTTTGTAATGTAAGAAACAGGAACAACATATACTATTAATTCATCAGAAAGATGCCATAAGAGCGTCTGGATTTATCACTCTCTCATGTCTAATCCCATCAGTCCCAACTGAAAAGACAGATGCAAACATATCATGTGTACATGATGTGTGCATATTTTCTCTATATATTTATTTATTTAGTAAAAACAGACACTTTCAGATGCATAAAATGTATCTCAGCTTGATCACAAACCCACTTGATCATTGCTGATATTTTTGTTTTGATGAAGACAGAAGAGAAACAGGCAGATGAAGTAGATTTATTTCTCTATAGGGTCAAAGGCTCATGTGAGGTTGAATGTTCTCACCTCTCGACACACAGCTGTGGTGCGTTAATGTCAAGCTTGCGTTAAACTACCGCTGAGACTGTGAATGGAGAGCTGAGAGACGACTAAAACTGCCTCTATAAAGTCAGATTCAGTCACATTCAACACAGGACTCATAAAGCACACAATGTGTTGTTTTCATTGGTAATGATGGGATGGAAGACCAGAGGTTGGGCAACTTATATCAGCTGACACCAGAGATTGAATGTAATAAAGTATCAGTCATCTTCAGTGCCGAAACCACGGGACCCCCCGGCATCTGACTGGCCACCCCAAATTTAATGCGCTGGTTTCACTTCCTCCAATAATTCACTTTTCGTTCATCAAAGTGCTTATTTTGACATGCGGTAACGCAGCACATTGTTAAAAATAGTTAAAAACAAATATTAAGAAAATATTAATGTACATTGCAAATACTACATAATGATTTATCGTAGGCTGTGTAATATTTCTGTGGAATGAAGAAAGTCTGCTTTTATAATAAAGATTGGCCTTTCTTTTTCTGTTTACACTGTTTTTACAGCAAAACTAAATTCAGTGTTTATTATTCTTGAAGTGATTTTCTCAACCAATCAGAATAAAGCATTCAACAGGCCCAGTATAAATTGTGATAGCTAAGATTAATTTAAAAAAAAAAGAATTATTAAAATGTACTTTTTATACTGTTTTTGTTCCTCAACACTGCCTGGATCACATTTGGAAATACAAGAGATAAGATCCAGCACATGAGATATGGACAGGTGGTTTGGGATCATACAGGATCTCTGAGATCACTCATGGTTATTTATGGGATTGAGCAAGTCTTGGCCTGCATGTGGCACTGAAGTTTTCTGTGTTTTGGTGCTGAGATGAGCACAACCCAAACTCAAGCAAAGCCGTCAGAAGATCCAGACATCAAATCTGACCTGGTTTGGGCGTCTGTGAGAACAGTCCATAAATGCTTCTCTTATTGGTTTCTTGGATAGCGCTTTATAAAAACTTGGATGTGATTTATAAAAATGTCTGTGTTTTACTTGAAAATTATTCAAAAAATTAAAATGATGTAATTTCGGATTTGTTGAAGTTATTTTTCTGCATGTGTTCTTTTGGCAGAGTTAACTGTGTGTCTTATCAGTTTGGATACACGACCCATTTGAGGCTTTGTGGATTGAGACGAGCTGTTCTCTTTCACTTAGACTCGTTCAGTGTGTTCCTCACAGATCTTTCCATCAAGAAAACTCCTTTATATCAGAACACAGATGAAATCTGGAAAGAACAACAACGCATTTCCTTCAGAAATAATTTAATAAAGCACACGAGCACTACAGACGTCATCTTTCTGGAGTTGATGAAAGTCAAGGATGTGGTATGTAGGGCGTTTTGATACTCGGGCCAAAACACAACTCTAGATCTTTCATTTTAATCACTCAGTGTCTCTTCTCATTTGCATAATGTTTAATGTGGACTGGGGGACTTCTTACATATTCAGAGGCTATGCAAACCATCATGCTGATGTGTATATTAAAAATAAAATGACTTCTACTCACCTTATCACATATAAACTAAAAACTTATAAGATTTTAGACTCTTAACTCTTGTCGGTCATGTGTATGAGAGTGAACAGAAGATTTGATCTTTTGATTATAGTAAAAACATCACACATTTCATTATCAGAAGCTATTTCTGTGCTCAAAACTCACACAAGCACTTAAGATCCTTACCACAAATGTGCTGAAGCTGATATTTATCCTCTAAAAGAGAGCTCTCAGTAATAAACTCAATATAATAAAGGCAACAGTTGACCTCAGACAGACGCTTTCCGGCTCCTCTGATGAGAACGGCACATTTTTCACTCATTTCTTAGCAGTCTGGATGTTTAGTAGGGAAGTTTGTGGGCGATGCTCTCTCATTAGTACCACATCAGTTACAGAAGACTGGTTTAACTCTTGACCAGACAAAATTCAATTAAACTTTTACAACTTCTGTGGATGAGAAATGATGTGTCCACATATTGATAGATTCAACCTAAATCTATTCTGCAAACAACTAGAAATAAAGAAAATAAGAAAAAGGCTGATTTTTGTTTAATCTTAATCTTTTATCTATGGAACCAACATTTAACAATATACAATATTAAGGATATCAAACTGGAATATGAAAAAAATATTCTTTCTTTCTTTCTTTCTTTCTTTCTTTCTTTCTTTCTTTCTTTCTTTCTTTCTCTCTTTCTTTCTGGGTGTCTTCAGTCTTCAGAGTAAGATTGTTCTTCTGCGTTCAGTGTTATTGTGGTTTGTGGTTCTGTTCTCACCCAGACCTCCAGGACCCTCGGGGAGAACATGTGTGAGCCAAATGTGTCCATAGCGCAGCACACATACATGAGATGTGAGGAGACTAAACAGAGACAATAAACTAACAGGAAACATTTATATAAAAGATCTGTATGTACAGTGCTGTATTAAGTTTTTTACATTGTGCTTCATCAAACAGCTGAATTGTTTTGTATAATGATACATCTAGTGGCAGCTGGTGACTTTTTTTTCCAAAGGGTGCCAATTCAAAATATGTGTTTGTTGCGTCATGTGAACCATGCATCATGTGTCTTGTCAAAATAAGTGCCTGCTGCACATGCGCCAAAACAGTTTATGATTAAAGAGACCTTCACATTCACAAAATACATGCAAGACACTAAATTAACACTAAACTCTCATTACACATGAGATTATGAGAGTATCTGGCAAATCATAAACCCTTTAGGCATTTATTTTGACAAGATGTGTGACAAGTTCACATAAGTTCAAGATAAGCACATAAGTTCACATGACGCCCCGAACCCATATTTTAAAAATGACAAATGACACACATGACAGGCTTAATACATGTTGTGACGAGCTTTGCATCGTGCGCCCTTGAAAAAAAGAGTCACAGGCTGCCACTGGATGAATACCCCAATACAATCATAAAATGTTTATATTAGACCCAACAATGATTAAAACAACCCAGCATACTATATTTTAAATTACAACCCAATAGGTTCATCTTTAATGACTCAGTGCTGGTTTAAAAACAAGAGTATGATCTCAAATGTGTCCCAAACTGAGCTCAAGATTTTCAAAATAATGATTCTTAAAGGGTTCTTTGGAGCGATGCCATTGAAGAACCAGTTTTGGTTCTCCAAAACATTTAATGCCGATGGTTCTGAAATTATCATATGTTTCTAGATATAAATACAGTTTTGTGCAATAGATGTTGAAGGTTCTTTTTGGAGCCATACTAAGAGTCTGCAATGAATTCAAAGATCTCACTTTGAAGAGCAAATGATCTGAACTGACTTATACTGTATGTCAACAAGTGTCTATGGATCTGTTTTAGGAGAAACATCTGAAACTTAATCAGTTAAACTAATTTATCAGAAAATAAAGCTGGTTGTGTTGAAACTTTGCATCTCCTGGTGTAATGCCACACAAACACTGCAGGAGAGAAAACTCAATGTCCTGAACATTCTTACAGTTTCTGTCCTGATGTCATGGACAAGTTGAATTTGAGCTCAGTGATTCACGAGATTTTCCAAAATATGACACCCAACAGTGATTACTCCACCGCCGTGGTCATATTCAATTTACACTGATATTACACAAACACATGAGTGTACGTGCCCACTGAAGATGTGTTTGTGTTGTGTTGAAGCGTGCTGTTTGTTGTATTGATTTGGGACCAACTACAGCTCAAAGATCTGAGATAAACTCTTCGTTTAGTGCAGCTGCTGTTTTCTATTTTCCAGACAATTTCACATGCTGACAAACTTTACTGACTGTTACCAATAAAGATAACTCAAGGTGTTTATCTGTGTGTGTGTGTGTGTGTGTGTGTGTGTGTGTGTGTGTGTGTGTGTGTGTGTGTGTGTGTGCAGGGGCGTCATGCACCAATTTTTTTTAAGGGGGCACAGTATGCAAAGCTCACAGAAATTTGTGCATACACATACATCAAACGAATTATATTATAGAGCTTTCAGTCTTTTCCATGGCACTTACATTTCTAACATTCTAAACGCCCCTGCCATAGTGCAAAAACCTCCAAAATAAAAGTGTTGACTAACTTTCATATCAAATACTATTCAATCGGATTAATGAAAAATTGGCATCATATTTACATCTGAAACGGCATGTGTCTTATTTACGTTTTGTTTAATGACTTGTTTAATTCTGTCATTAATGCATTTTTCACAACAACTGGCAAAAATTCTTCGTACAAGAAGGCCATTCTCAAATAACGAATCTATAACCACATATGTGTACATACTCCACCAACCTGTACAAAATCATACTACGATTGCAAGGATGTACACTTACTGACAACAATACGGAAGCAATGCAAATGAAAAACAACAATAGAACAATAGAAATCATGGTTATTTAAAATGCTTTTCAAATAATTCTTAACTACAACTCCAGCAACACATAAACTAAAACAAAATAATATCAAAACAAAACATACTATGACATCCCTTCAAATCTTGTCACGACAACCGCCAAAACCACTAAACACACAATAAAGAATTTTAAATGATGTGATAGAGCACACATATCCAACTAAAACACTAAATAAAACTCTTAGTATAACAGAGCTAAATGCAAAAACAAGTCTTACCTTTTGTCGTCGTGCAGTTTTTATTCCACAAGTGGACAAAAATGCGCGCAACAATTCCCAGTGGAAGAGAACATGTTTATTTATCCACAGAGCAAATCATTACTTCTGGAATATGCAATATGCAAAGCGCGAGTGTGGGGGAGAACCATGAGTTTGTTTAAATGTTAAAACAAAAAAAAAGGATTTTACTTGCGAAAATACAGATTATAAAAGCAGCGGTCAACATGAGACCTCCTGCAGCGCGAAACTCACTATAGATTGTGTTCGACTTCAAGCTGCGCAGCAAGAACGACAGGCTGATGACGTCAAAGTACCGCGAGGGTGAGTCGAGGAATCATCAGAAGAGTTTGATTTCAAACCGCTTTCGCGGCACGTTGATGTCATCCGCTTGTCGGTTCCAGTGTTATAGCATGAAGTCGAACACACGTGTAAATGATCCTTATTAGTGATGTACCAATGTTTAGATATGTTCTACTGAAAATATTTAAAATGATCTTTAATGAGCATCATTATAGCCTGTTGATTTCTGGTGTTTTGTCTGAATGCTAGGGTATGGTAACTGCCATACCCTGCCATACGCAAACGCCGCCCCTGCTACTAATATAGGTCGAGACGGTCACATTTTAAACCATACAATTTCTACACAGAGGAGGTTAACAACACATTACCGTACTGGGGATTTGGAAATGTTGTGAGCGTGTCTTACACGTTTTAATTCCTAAGATAGCCAAATGCAGCCAGCAGCAACAGCTAAGCTCGTGAACGCGCGCCGACTGCAGCGCCTGACGCCAGAATAAAGTAATGTACACGATCAAAACATTATCAAAACTCTGAAAAGTGACACGGATGCAGCACAAAATTGACAATTTGGGCATTTTAAACAGATTAAAAGATTAATGGACTCTTTTTTATTTTTGAGGTTGCTTGCAAAATCCATTTGGCTCAAAAATCCGAGGGGGCAGCTGCCCCCTTAGTTTCAATGGGCATGACGCCTCTGTGTGTGTGTGTGTGTGTGTGTGTGTGTGTGTGTGTGTGTGTGTGTGTGTGTGTGTGTGTGTGTGTGTGTAACTGGTAATTATCATTTTGTGGGGACAAATTGTCCCCACAAAGATAGGAATACCAGTGTTTTTGTGACCTTGTGGGGACATTTTGATGTCCCCATGAGGAAACAAGCTTATAAATCAAACAGAATGATGTTTCTTGAAAATGTGAAGTAGTAGAAGGGTTTCTGTGATGGTTGGGGTTAGGGAATGGGGTAGGTAAGGGGAATAGAATATACAGTTTGTATGGTATAAAATGCATTACGTCTATGGAATGTCCCCGAAAAACATGGAAACCGGAATGTGTGTGTGTGTGTGTGTGTGTGTGTGTGTGTGCGTGCGTGTGTGTGTGTGCGCGTGTGTGTGTCTGGATTGAGTTTGCAAAACATGCAAAACATCTCTCTGACACTTATAAAAGACCGTTTTATATAGTACTGACAAGAACAAAGTTTAATAATAATAATCGAGTGCTCGTATCACGTTAAGAATAAATGAGAAAGCAATAGTAACGTTACACAAGTATAGTTTTATTAACTTTTACCTCGCGCCAAAACAATAACAACACAAAAGACACTAAATGTGAATTAAAAAACAAGTAATAGTTTGATCATGACACCAAATACTGCTGATTTGATCTCATTTTGACCATCATAAACAAACAAGGCCAACATGAGAGCCAGGGTATCTCTGTCAGAGATGTAGCCCAGAGACGGAGGTGGTCAGCGGGGCGAGTGAACACTGATGTCCGCTCATGCTTTGGTTCTCATTCGTACCGAATCTCACTAAGCAAACGTTCAAACAGGCGCTATCTTTACTAATCGACTGCAGATTTAAATATAATACATATATATTCTCGACTGAACTAATCTTAAAACTACACTTTGTGACCAAGAAACGGTAATATAAAGTAACGGCTTTTCCGTCCATTGAGTTGTTATGAGCTTCAAAGCAGCCGAAAGTTTTACCTGTCATTCTGGCTGCCCTCAAATCCGTGGCGGAAGAAGTAGTTCTCAAACGAAGAGGCTTTTAAAATAACTCCGTTGTTGTTTTCTAGTTTTCGTTTTTCAAACGTGTGCCGTCGAACTGTTGTATAAAAGCAATATCGCTCTCGGAGTCGTGTGATATAGCTCTATATCATCACGGCTGTGATTGACTCCGGCCTAATCACAGCCGTGATGATATAGAGCTATATCACACTCCTACTCGAGCGATATTGCTTAAATATATTTCAAAATATACAAAAATGCCAAGAAATACCTTTGCCGAAATATATTTTGGAATATGTTTTACTAATATATTTTTTGGCCATTTTTGTAAATTTTTAAAGATATTTTAAACATAAATATATTTTAAAGCATTTAACATCTATGTCATCCTCCATATTTTATTTTAAACCATGGATATATATTCACATCTCATTAAAAAAACACTTTGTTTTTTGTTTATGTTACAAAAATATTTGTAACTTTTAAATTACAAAAATATTTAAAATGAACTTAAAATATATTTGGCCATACATTTCTTGCCATACGGGTTGCAATTGCTTGTCTTTGAAATACACTTTGAAATATGATGTTTATATATCAATTTTAAAACAAAAATATTTAATTAAGCTTTACTTTCTACAAAATGTATTTCGCATATATTTAAAACATATTTTTGGCCAAATAAAAGTATTGTTTGCCGTATGGGATGAGAGAGAGATCCGACTGTAAATACAAAGCATGCTAAAAAATGAATACACTGCACCTGTATGTGACAGATATCTAGAGATCAGATTATAAATATTACAGGTGTCCTTATAATTATAAATGTAACAAGTATTTTCATGCTAGACCAAACACACTTGCTTTCAATGACAGCAGATCTACAAACTAACATCTGAGCTAAAATCCTTTCAATGCAGGATACCTGTTTAACACATAACAGATAAAGTCATCTCATATGGATGATATGGGGTTAAATCCACACTATATGAAGATGAGTTAAGATTCTGTTTTCCTGTTGGTCAAGAGCGAACAGGGTGATTCTTGTCAAAGTGTCTGTACATTATCATCATCTAAGAGGAAAAATGACATCTCAGCAGATACTAAAGTGTGAACGCGTGTGTTTGGATTTCTGCTTGTGATTGTGTTTAGAATCATAATTGGATGTGCATGCATTGTGTGTATGACATTTATCTCTGTATATATACAGTACATTTGTCCGCTTACCGCTTGAATTCATGTTCCAGATGTGCAGAAGTGTGCGTGGGCCATCTGGACACACATACAGGACTAAAGTGTAAAGCCAAAGCAGGTAAACAAAGAGAGCTCTCATCCCACGCCGGCCTTCGGTTTTCATTCGTCTCACAAACGTCTGCTGCGAGCCCGGTGGCAATTCAATCCCGCCGGGAGACGACACTTAAGCTATCTGTGTTTTCTTTGGCTTTTAAGACTTTTGGCCTCTTATGAGAACAGTAAAGCTGCCTATGAGATTTTTAGGTCAGATATGAAAGAGTTACTAAAATATTGATCATTTAACACCAACTATGAGTTCACATTGTATGTTCATGAGAAAGTGTTGTTGTAAATATTGTCATAAAGCTGAACAGGTCACCTATCAGTATTTGGGTAAAGTCTGTGCAGTCTCTCAGTAAACAGTGGAAAATTTTCCTCTGAATCAAATGAACACAGTTTGTTTTTATCCTCCCCAGATAAATATTTCATAAGTATGTGATGAGGGCAAATATTTTCCCACAGAAGTGTTTTTGCCAACATACCAACTGGAATGGTGAGAGTAGATGGTAAATAAACTAATATCAAAATAATTCTATGGTAGATACTGAACAGTGTGTGCTTTGAGAAAAAATATGCATTGTTAAAGAGATCACACAAAAATGATGAATCTGTCACCATTTACTCACTTTACTCACAGAAGCACCATTGACTTCTATAGTAAGATCATAAGAATGCTGTGAAAGTCTATATGGGGTTTGTGATCGGTTTGGTTACAATCATTCCTCAAAGTATCTTCATGTTCATCAGAACAAAGACATTTAGACAGGTTTGTAACAACATTAAAGTGAGTAAATGATGACAGAATATTCATTTTTGGGTGAACTATTCCTTTAAATTGAATTTCTCTTTTCATTTCATATATAACTATAAAACAGTATGAAGATCATTGACCAATAACTCAACCAATGAACAACAACAACTGCATGAATATGAATGATGTCCCTTATTATAAAAACAATTATGGACTTAATATCTGGTAAACACTCTGAATGAATAATGAGATGAAGGATGATCCTGTCATAGGGCAGACATACAAACATTATGAAATCAAGTTTGTTTTGAAACACAAAGCTCCATACGGCTCATTCAGTTCCTGGAAGATTGTGCGATCGGTCGAGTTAATCCTGATGTTGTGCTCAAATTAAATCTTGGATTTTCCACAGATCCATTACTTAGGAGTGTCAGACATTTATATCTGAGCTCCTGAATCCTTCAGGACCTCCTACAAAACTGTGGTGATGATGGTCATCTTACTGCAGACTATAAACACATTTCTGAGGTTATCACACTGCAATACTCTCTCTCTCTCTCTCTCTCTCTCTCTCTCTCTCTCTCTCTCTCTCTCTCTCTCTCTCTCTCTCTCTCTCTCTCTCTCTCATATTAATATTTTCCATGGTCTTTCTGTGGAAATGTGCTATTTATGTGCGGTGTGTGTGTAGTGATATAATAACAGGATACATTAATTACATACACTAGACCTTAACATGATTTTTATGTACACATTTTGATTTGTCATTTAAATATTTGTATGAATTTCAGCCAATACACAAGCTCACAAGTGAGTGATTACATTAAACTTAAAAGTATAAACCCCAGATGTACTGTGATGGACTTATATGTGCATTATGTATATTCAAAGCTTCCACCATTAACCTGACGAGTGATCAAATTCAGCAGTACATGTAAAAATAAATTTTTAACATAGCATTAGTATAAATTCATGATGTCTGTATCAGATCATCTGTCTCTCTGATGGTCTGTTATTATATAAAACATTGTTACATTGCAGATGAACAGATCTACAGCAGCTGAGAGAGATTTGCGGTTGCATGTGAGAACAAGAAATAAAGCGTTTCTTCATGTTCCTACTTTTCTTAAGAGATTTACTGTTTTGTCTCGGTGCAGCGTGTTAGTGAAACTCGACTCTGCTGTGACGTCAGGACACTCGATGTGTTTGGGAAATCAAACTGGATTGAAGTCTTTCTGAATCTCAGCTACTGGGTTAGAAATAAACCATTAGACCAAGATCTGTATTGATGGATTCAAGTTTTTCATTACCAACAGCCAGATGAACATACAGCTGAAACTAACCATGAATCTTGGGAAATATCTGCTAGTTAGTGATGGTTTATTTATAGGGCTTGTCAGAGGTGGGGATATGTCACACATGGTCAAGTCCAATGTCCATTTGAAAACATGTGCAAATGATAAACTTTTCCTATTTAAATTTGCGTGTCAATCCGAATCGAATTACATAAGAGCCAAACCGTGTGTTGTGCCTCTTGACCATGGATCACCTGCAAGCAAAAAGCTTTAAATTTTCCACACAAACACTTGAAAATGTGCACATTTAATACAGACATTATCCTACATGTAATATTGAGCGGCCCGCTTATTTTAAGATGCCAATCAACATAAAAATTCAGGCAACCATGGCCAAATTATGACAAACAGGAAAGATTAATTTATTACATTAGTAATCGTTATAGAGTGAAACTGACTATAAAGAGATGACTTTCTTTCCTTATGGTTCTTGTGGTTGTCCTGTCGGATATTCTTGCGTTGCATATTTTGCATCTGGCAAATCTTTTTTTATTGGCACCTGACATATTTGGCACGGTTTGAGTTTTGCAGCGTTAAAGGCATAGACACTGATTAGTGGTGCTGACGTCACAATAATACATTTTATTTTAATGAATTTATTGTTTGTTTATTATAAGTTCAAGTCATTGTCGAGTCTTCCCCTTCAAGTCAAGTAAAGTCTCAAGTAACTTGTTCTCAAGTCAAAGTCATGTCATTTTCATACTTTAATCAAACAAGTCGCAAGTCTTGAAAATTGTGACTCGAGTCAGACTCAAATGAAGTCATGTGACTCGAGTCCCCCACCTCTGCGGCTTGTTTGCTCTATTGTTTCACAGCAAGAGTCGTCTAAGTGCTCTCTAGAGTAGCGTTCCTTTCATTTGATTTGTCACACCACTGCATATACAATCCTGAAAATGTCTTTCTATGGTTGTTTGTACACATCCAGACAAGATATAAATAGATTTGAGATTAGTGTTTGAATAGTTGTGAATTGAGTTCACGCTGAAAGCACAGAGACTTCACATTGCAGTAATTGAGAGCACATGGACTCCTTTCAAAGAAACTAGTTAAAAGTCTGACCTAGTTTCTAGAGCACATGAGCAGCTGAAGTTCCCAGACAAGACTTCTTTAAGGATTAAATCAGGACATGTGGTAGATGACCAGCAGTCCTGTGAACCCAACTGAGAAGACCATCGTGAAACTGACATCACATCTCATCCTATAACATTTCACTACTGTCACGACACATCTCACTTCTATCACATCTCACTCTTATCACATCCTACTCCTATCATGACACATCTCACTCCTATCACATCTCACTCCTATCACATTTCACTCCTATTACATCTCACTCCTATCTCCTATAACATTTCACTACTGTCACGACACATCTCACATCCACAATGTCTCACTCTTATCACATCTCACTCTTATCACATCTCACTCCTATCAGGACACATCTCACTTCTATCACATCTCACTCTTATCACATTTCACTCATATTACATCTCACTTCTATCTCCTATAACATTTCACTACTGTGACGACACATCTCACGTCCACCATGTCTCATTCTTATCACACCTATCTCCTATAACATTTCACTACTGTCACGACACATCTCACATCCACCATGTCTCACTCTTATCACATTTCACCCCTATTACATCTCACTCCAATCTCCTATAACATTTCACTACTGTCACGACACATCTCACTCCTATCACATCTCACTCCTATTGAATCTCACTCTTATCACATCTCACTCTTATCACATCTCACTCTTATTACATCTCACTCCTATCTCCTATAACATTTCACTACTGCCATGACACATATCACATCCACCATGTCTCACACTTATCACATCTCACTCCTATCACATCTCACTCTTATCACATCTCACTCCTATCTCCTATAACATTTCACTACTGTCATGACACATCTCACATCCACCGTGTCTCCCTCTTATCACATCTCACTCCTATCACGACACATCTCACTCCTATCACATCTTACTCTTATCACATCTCACTCCTATCAGGACACATCTCACTTCTATCACATCTCACTCTTATCACATTTCACTCATATAACATCTCACTTCTATCTCCTATAACATTTCACTACTGTGACGACACATCTTACGTCCACCATGTCTCATTCTTATCACACCTATCTCCTATAACATTTCACTACTGTCACGACACATCTCACATCCACCATGTCTCACTCTTATCACATTTCACCCCTATTACATCTCACTCCAATCTCCTATAACATTTCACTACTGTCACGACACATCTCACTCCTATCACATCTCACTCTTATCACATT
Organism: Misgurnus anguillicaudatus; assembly: GCF_027580225.2. Lineage (NCBI taxonomy): Eukaryota > Metazoa > Chordata > Actinopteri > Cypriniformes > Cobitidae > Misgurnus > Misgurnus anguillicaudatus. Next base: position 48,380,533 of record NC_073339.2, read on the forward strand.
TCACCCCTATTACATCTCACTCCAATCTCCTATAACATTTCACTACTGTCACGACACATCTCACTCCTATCACATCTCACTCTTATCACATCTCACTCTTATCACATCTCACTCCTATCTCCTATAACATTTCACTACTGCCATGACACATATCACATCCACCATGTCTCACACTTATCACATCTCACTCCTATCTCCTATAACATTTCACTACTGCCATGACACATATCACATCCACCATGTCTCACACTTATCACATCTCACTCTTATCACATCTCACTCCTATCTCCTATAACATTTCACTACTGTCATGACACATCTCACATCCACCGTGTCTCCCTCTTATCACATCTCACTCCTATCACGACACATCTCACTCCTATCACATCTCACTCCTATCACATTTCACTCCTATCACATTTCACTCCTATTACATCTCACTCCTATTACATCTCACTCCTATCTCCTATAACATTTCACTACTGTCATGACACATCTCACATCCACCATGTCTCACTCTTATCACATTTCACCCCTATAACATCTCACTCCTATCTCCTATAACATTTCACTACTGTCATGACACATCTCACATCCACCATGTCTCACTCTTATCACATCTCACTCTTGCCACAACATGTCTCACTCCTATCACATCTCACTCCTATCACATCTCACTCTTATCACATCTCACTCTTATCACATCTCACTCCTATCTCCTATAACATTTCACTACTGCCATGACACATATCACATCCACCATGTCTCACACTTATCACATCTCACTCCTATCACATCTCACTCTTATCACATCTCACTCCTATCTCCTATAACATTTCACTACTGTCATGACACATCTCACATCCACCGTGTCTCCCTCTTATCACATCTCACTCCTATCACGACACATCTCACTCCTATCACATCTCACTCCTATCACATTTCACTCCAATCACATTTCACTCCTTTTATATCTCAGTCCTATTACATTTCACTCCTATCTCCTATAACATTTCACTACTGTAACAACACATCTCACATCCACCATGTCTCACTCTTATCACATTTCACCCCTATTACATCTCACTCCTATCTCCTATCACATTTCACTCCAATCACATTTCACTCCTTTTATATCTCACTCCTATTACATCTCACTCCTATCTCCTATAACATTTCACTACTGTCACGGCACATCTCACATCCACAATGTCTCACTCTTAACACATTTCACTCCTATTGAATCTCACTCCTATCTCACTACTGTCACGACACATCTCACATCCACAATGTCTCACTCTTATCACATCTGACTCTTATCACATTTCACTCCTATTACATCTCACTTCTATCTCACATGACATTTCAATACTGTCACGACACATCTCATATCCGCCATGTCTCACTCTTATCACATCTCAGTCTTATCACATTTCACTCCTATCACGACACATCTCACTCCTATCACATCTCACTCTTATCACATCTCAAACCTATCACATCTCCTATCACATCTCACACATATCACATCTCACCACTGTCACATCTCACTCCCATCACACCTCACATCACATCTCAGTTACTTCCAGAGTCACATGGATCCAACCTTCACATCACAGCCAGTCTGAGCAACCAGAAAGGTTTATTTTAATCTGAAGCACATTGAGAAGGCAAGGAACCCACAATCCCGACATGCTGTAGCTCTAAAGGCGGAAATCAGTCTGGCAAAGAAGTGTAACAGTGACTAATAGACGGAAATTACCGTACTGCATTTTGTTTTTCCACTCTTTCATCAAATAAGAGAGCCAAACCTGTTTGACGTGGAATATTGAAGATACACTTCAGAGCAATACTGGGCAGAAGATCTGAATCATTTGGTGCACACACCAACATTCATAGCAGTATTTTTCATTTAACCTGTGGGAAACAAGACAGAACAGCTGCAGCTCATGGCTCCATCAAAACATTCAGACATGGCTGATAAAGATCTTTACTAATCTTCTGTAATGTCAGTTTAATGACAATCATTTAAAAATGATCATATTGAAATGTAGTACTTAAATAAATCCTGCAAAGTGTTATATAAAGGTCAAAACAAGCAAAACCTATTTAAAGGAAGATGTTTAATACTATTTTCACATTTGGGATGTGAGATTATGTCTGTAAACCTTATAACACTCATAATTATCCACCTGCCATTTAATTCCAGTAAAGAATATGAATGACATGTTATAATAACACTGAAGCATTAGTCAGAATGAAAGTCTGTGTTTATTAAATATAGACTGTGAACTTTCCGTGTTAGCTGACAGTAATGAGTTTTGGATCTGGCTCTTTGTTTTACACATGGCTTTACTTTAAAATCCCATGTTTAACATTTGTTTACGTTGCCCTGGAATTGCTCGACTTTTGTCAAATAATGTTCATGCTACTTCTTTCACCTGCTCACATAAAATGAATGTTTTGATTTAAACTTATTTTTTCATCACTAACCACTATGACAGAACAACACTAAGGGCAGAAAAATACTCATTACATTTACATTTAGGCATTAAGCAGACACTTTTTCCAAAGTGATTCGTCTGAAGGAGGTAATAATATGCAAAGTGCTAAACAAATTTATGTTTAGTATACAAAGCTTCAGCAGTAGCAGGACCAGAATTTGAGTACAAAGAAAATAAAATTGCAATTTTAAGTTGACTTGTTACATGACGTCTCTACTGTCACTGTTGTGAATTTCATTCAGTCTTTATATGTCTGAACACTCCATGCAGGGCTTTTGTGAAAGAAACAGCTTCGGGTTTCCAATCCGGTGTTGTTTTCTTTGCCAAGCAGGTCAGGAGGAAAATCCCTCAATGCCTTTAAAGAATTAAGGGATTATAAAGCAAGCACAAATAAATCACATCTAAATATCTAACTAATCTAACATGTTCAGCTATTTTTAAATATATGTTGGTATAGAATACTACTTTATCATATACAGTATAACAGAAATGAATAAATTTAAACAAGTGATGCACTGATGTACAGTATATGAATATTAAAGATAAAATGTTACATTAAATTTACATTTAGACATTTAGCAGATGCTTTTATCCCAAGTGAAGAGTGAAGAAAACAACAAAATGATTCATCTAAGCAGTTCATTTTTTTATAAATAAAGCAAAGGTAACTTTCATATATCATACAATATTCATCAGCTTCAGTGACTCGTCATGTAAACTTCTGTGCATCACGCATCATATCAAAATAAGTGCCTGCTGTAGACGCTTCCAAGGGGTTTATGATAAAAGAGACGCTCACATTTGCCAGATACTCGCTTATTCTCATGTGTAATCAGAGATTTGTGTTAAGTTTAGTGACCCAACAAACACATATTTTGACATGATGAGCAACACACATAACACTCCAAACACATATTTTGAATTTGCACCTCTCAGAAGAGAAGTCACCAGCCGCCACTATTTATTCCACTGGAGCCTCTTCATCTGCACAATCCTGCGTTCATCTTGCAATATTTGCACCAGATGCAACAGTGCTTCTGTGTTTTGATGGCTATAATGATATGTTCATGGGACTGTAACAGTAGCTGTACTTTAAATCACTTTATGGGTTCGTTATTATAATAGTTTAAGCAGACAGACTCATACATGTCCTCTTTACAAAATCAGCCTGCAAGTCACTGTAAAGTAGAGATACACCGATACATCTGCTTATTATCAGAAGATAAAAAGTCCCTACTATCAGACAAAACAGGCAATGATCAGGGCAGATTATATCTTGAGGGGTGGATCAGGACTGTGTGATTATTTTAAAATGGGTCACAATGACAACAGAACACTGAACTTTCCACATTGTTGCACTTTAATTTTTTAGTTTAATCAACTTGACTAGTGAGGAGTTGGTATAAATTATAAAAATAAAGTGGAAATAGCTAAGCTAATTTAACTTATTTTTTTATAATTTATCCTCACTAGTCAAGAAAGTTGTAAATACAAGTTGATTAAACTTAAAAATTTAAGTACAACAAGGAATATTTTACAGTGTACAGTGTAAAGAAATTTTTGTTGATTAAACTTAAAGGTGTAACAAAGGATTTTCTCGAATTTTAGAAAAGAACCGCCTCCACCACTTTTTAAAAAAATGCAATTGCGCAACACTCCTGATTGACAACTAGGAGGACCAATAGTCTTGATGATCCACCCGGAAAAAAAAATCCTCCGCAATACCTTTAAACCTCATTCACACAACACTTTGGTCCCAGAAAATTTCCATAAAATTTTCAGAGAGGCTTCGGTGTGAACACAAACATGTCCTATAAATTATCTGGGATTGCTCCGTAAAGAGGACCTACAGTAGTAACATTGCCGTAACATTCCCTGAAAAGCATTCTGTGTGAACAAGACGCAGAAACAATGCCGTAATTTAATATTGATATTGACAGAGAAATTTTGTATCAGTGCATCACTACCGTGTTTTTTTAGTATTCAGTTATTACAATTACTTTGAAGCTATAATTTTTCAATCCATATAAACATTTATTTTACAAAGTCCTTTCTTGTTTCATAAGGTTGCATATAAATAAATCTTTCCCAGGTTATGAGAGCGCAGGCCCTCAAACAATATGTTGCTTTTCACATCTAATACAGTTTGCAGAGTCTTTCTGAAGGGTTGTGATCTTAATAACCAACTAGGCATAACCTACCAAAGCTATATCAAAGATTTATAATCGGATCTGATTGGATGCAAACAAGCATTTCAACCGAGCATCATCAATGTCTCATTACACCCACAGCACTGAATGATGAAATACATCATCCTGATCGATTCTAGACTTTATTCAACACCTCAAACCTGGACTTCCCCAAACCTTGTGCAACATTGTACTGTAGTCAGGTCTGTGTAAGATATTTTCCCCGGCTCAGATGAAAGCCAGCCATCGGTAAGTGGGCCATTAAACCGCAGGAAGGAAAAACCCCTGGCTCCGGCTCTCAGAATAACCTACGTCCCATCCCATCCCTGTTCCTCTACTCACCGGCCTTTAACAACTGGAACAGGAAGACGTTTTAAGGCAAACCCCAGTAACAGCAGGTGGGAATGACGTGGATGGAGAGAAAGGGAAACGTTCTGTCTGTCAGCATCTGAGCTGAATCCAATGACTGCAGAAATAAAAGCTGCTGAGATGATATTCCCAAATGTGTTTCATTTCTACTGAGTCATGCTAATAAAGACAGCATGAGAATCGAAGGAAGCAGGCGTTTCTTTTTCAGAGACCTCGGTCACACAACTGCTGCTCATATCAGAGGAGGAAGAGGAGAACGCTGCTCTATTCATTCTGAGGAAGATGTAGTGATCACTTTCTGTCTCAAAACCCTGTGAGCTTACTACATCACACAAGCATAACCATTGCTATACAGACCGAAAGACTGAAAATGTGCCCTATGAAAGTAAACAGAGTCCATTTAGATTTCATGGTGACTTTAATATGCCACGACTGGTGTATCTTAACTTGTTCTGGATACAAATACAAAGTTATTGAGTCTTTTTACCTTAAAGGACAAGTTGGGTATTTTACACTTAAAGCCCTGTTTTCAGATTGTTTATGATGAAATAGAACGGTTTTGACTGAAATTTGGACATATGATGCTGGTCCGAGAATTTTCGGGTGTTTCTTGTATCACCTCCCACCTCTACAATGGCTGCATAGGTGCACAGGAAGAATCCTTCCTAAAATGCATTAATCTTTCGTTTACAAAGACGTGAAACTCACCGAGTGGTCAGGGGTGTTCACTGATATGATCACACAAAAATCGCTCCAAAAGATGCTTTCCATGCTGGCGAGATCATCAATAAAAGCTCTGGCTGCCCTGCCAACGATGCTAAAGAAAAGTTGTAGTGGACGCTCTGACGCTCGAATGCATTCTCTGAACTCCTCTCAGGCGGAGTTTTCCGTTTTCCGATTGGTTGCGCCGAACATTTCAACCTTCCGCTTGGTTGTCGACGAACCGCGTCATATTTCATTACCATAAAGTTGAGCTTATTTCAACTCACCGGAGCTCGTCACCGGCTCTCATTGAAAATGAATGACTTCCGGCCACTTTGACGCTCTGAATGCACAGTTAGGCATTGTAGAAAATTGAAATGTTTTTAACTCCACGTGGTTCGGACGCACCTGTAAAAAACGTCGCTTCCATTATGAGCGTGCATACTGCGCGCCTATATTTAAATGAAAAAACTTGAGCGCGAAAAAGAAACGAAATGTGAATTGCCCCTTAAACTGTCGGAAGTAGTGACTGTCTTTCCATATCATGCCGTATATCGGAGTGAAAAAGTAGGGCGGCACTTGGTTTCATCCATCGATAACTGATTGCATCGTTGGGCTATGTTCCTCATTACTAATCGCTGTAATCTTTTCCCTGACAAAAATTAATCTCCCATAGCCCCACCCTCATGACAGGAAATAAAGTGAGATCATTTCGACAAGGTTTTTGATTAAATATTATGAGGGCACATGAAGTGCACTAAGAAGATATTTATAAAAAACACTATAATATTTCAGAAAATGTACGTTTTTAGCATCTCTACACGTCTGTGGTGTGATCACTTTTTTAAATGATTGGCGGACCACAACATTTGTATGATAAAAGCTTTTATCTATAGCAGATGTTCACCAAGGGAACACAAAAGCAAATTTAAAACTGCAGTGAAGTGCTGAGACGACAGAAAGCGTTATTTGAGCTGTGATGGGATGAATGATCAAAAGTGATCTGTTTTCATGGAGAACATCCAGAACTCAAACTCCAGAGCCAATATTAGCTGTAGGTCTCAGGTTCCCTTTAGGACACCATCATCAGACCATGAAAGAACGACGTCTGATATTTCAAAGCCTACCGACCGACAAGATTAATCCCTGCTTAAATCCTTTATTTACCAAGCAGTGTCACTTGTGTCATTTTGACACAAATTTTCCTTTCTGGCAGGATGAAATCATAGCACAAATAATGACTCAAATCAAACTAACACCAAGCCAAAGGTCTAGAAAACTGTGTTGGTGTATTTGCAGACAGGGGAAAAACTGACCAGAACTGGGTCACATTTACATGTTGCAGTGGATTTTGTAACAAATCAATGCTGTTTTATAATCTTATAAGACATGCAGTGTCAATGAAAGACACTTAACTGTGTGTTTAGATCCGTTCAGGTGGCCTAAACATTTTCCCCTTCCTTAAAATCACATCAATTCATCTTAATGCCGCTCGAACCCTTGGTATGAAATTGAAGAACTGGACACCATCAGATTCTTCAACTGGTTTAACAGCAGGATTTAATTGCATATGAAGTCCTGATTCGATACACTATTAAAATAATCATCATTCCATCTGTCTAACATTGAAATGAACTTACTGTTCATGAGACCTGTCAGATGGCCTGTGTCTTATAGATGACAGATAAAAACAGTCATGCTTGAGGTTTATTATTTGTGTTTAGTATTGTCAGAATCCATCCATCGCTCTGTGCAGTCCAGCAGCTGTGTGATGCTGTAAATGTGAATGTGTGCTCAATGTTTTCCCTGGAGCTTTACCCTGACCGACTGACCTGAAAAGTCAAAGCTTGGTGAAAGCTGAAGGAAATCTGAATTGCTTTGCAATAGCTGAGAGGAAACTTCACAATAAATCTCTTGCATTTATGACCTGCACATTTACATCATATCACTCCATTCAACCAAAGTCACCATGTTTCCTTTAACTGTACCACTCCTGTACATCTTTTCTAACGACAGGAAACCCCCTATTGTTTAATAACACCCAGACTAACTTGCGACACGATGAAATAGATTTTTATGTGCGTTTGTAGGTGGAGTAGGCGCAGTATGTTCCTGGAACAGTTTTGACAAACGTGGATAAGGAAGCCAAGCTGAAGAAAGCACAACCTTGGGAAGCAGGAACACTTTGAGGAAGTACATCATCGTCATCACTACTTGAGAAGCCAGAATCCTGTGAGTAACAGTTACTGCAAGTTAGACTTTAGGGTGGGACTTTAATAAAAGTTGCTTATGTAAGATGTTAAAACAAGTTGTGGACTCATGTAAGGTCAGAAGGTCTTGGACACAAAACATCAGTTACTGTGTTTGGTCACATGCATAATAAAGATGCTTACAGTTAAAGGTTCTTCACAGCGATCAAAGGACATTTAAAAAATTATCTTTCTTTATAATCTGAAAAACCGGTTCACCACAAAGAAGATTTTAAGGTTCTTTATGGAACCATTAAGCCAAAAATGGTTCTTGTATGGCATCATGATGCATCTTTATTTTACAACTTTAAAACAGTTCAAGACAAGACTCGAATGGGTCTCCGGTCAGAGATCTCTACGCTTTGTCAGGTCAAGTAAGTGAGGAAATTAACACAAATGGGCTTCTTTTGATCTCTGTATGTTCAGGAACTCACAAAAGCTCTGATAGCATCACAAAACAACACTGGGGTCATTTACTGTACCCCTAATCTTTTATCAGACTCTTAAACCTCATTCACACAGCACTTTGGTCCCAGAAAAAATCGTAAAATTGTCAGAGAGGCTTCTGTGTGAACACAAACACGTCCTGTAAATGTTCTCAGATTGCTCCCGTAAAGAGGACCTACAGTAGTAACATTGCTGTAACATTTCCCGAAAAGCATTCTGTGTGAATAAGACGCAGAAGACGCGCGTGTCATCACAACAAGAAGTTATGATTCAGCTCTTTAAAATGAGGAATTTAAATGCAGATCAACAATCATGTCGAGAAATGTCAGCAAACTGGACTGAAGCAGAGATCTTGGAGCTCATCACTATCAGAGATCATTCACCAGCATAAAATAATAGTGCGTCACATGCTCCTTATGATCTTATCATAAACTATAATGCACATGCGTGGTACCAAGTGCAGGACTTTAAATGTGTCACGTGTCTTTACGGGATCTTTACATTATGTTTGTAAATGCACACACAGATTCCAGAAAATCATTGGTTGTGTGAATGAACCAAAAATCAAACAATAACACAAGGTGTAAAAACACCTTATCTACCCATTCACACATTTCAGAGAGAAACAAGAAAGTCTGATCTTGAGTGGAAGAATTTAGACTTGAACAGATTCTGGTTTTGTCAGTTCATGTATAATGGAGCACATCAGAGGTTCAGGGGCATCTGTGACTCACAAAAGAGTTTTAAGCACCCGTCAGCATATTTGACAGAGTCTGTGACCGTAACACGCTGGAACTCAATGAAGTAAATCCAATTACTCCTGGAGACCACTGTGATGGCAACATCACATCTATAAAATACCATCTGATTCTCCTCCAAAACAAGATGTGATTCCCCTTCAGTGGCTTATATTTGATAGATCAAGGATCTTCACCAGCAGACCACATCTTTGGCTCCAACACACATTTTCATTTTCCAGAGCGATGGAAGGTTTGAGGTCAACTTCTCAGAAAGCTCATTTCATCCTTCATTGCCATCAGATCATACAGTATGTGGGATCAGACAAACAGATTAATCAGACTGTCGTGAAACACGGCTATCCCCGTGGAGAATCACCACAGTTGAAGTTCACTTTCATAAGGGATAAACTTGCGTGGCTTTCCTAGAATCTCAGATGTGTCTCAGACATTTTCCAAGAAATAGCAATTATGGGAGTTTTTCTTGAAAAAATTGTGATTGTGTTAGTTATGCATGAGGCACCCACACAATAATGATGTTTTATTTATGAACTAGAACATTTTAATAAATATATGCATTGTGGACCATATTGGAGCCCCCATGAGCCTAAAACTTCTGTGCTTTAAATCAAACTGAATTAGGCTTGATTTTGCCATTTCATTGTGCCCGCTGCATCATGCAGTTCTATTTTTTTCACTGGTGGGTACAGCAGTGCCATCTTATCGTGCCCGCTGCATCATACAGGTCTCTCGTTTTCATTGGTGGGTACAGTGGTGCCATCTCATCGTGCCCACTGCATCACACAGCTCTATGGTTTTCATTGGTGGGTACAGTGGTGCCATCTCATCGTGCCCACTGCATCACGCAGTTCTCTTGTTTTCATTGGTGGGTACAGTGGTGCCATCTCATCGTGCCCAGTGCATCACACAGCTCTATGGTTTTCATTGGTGGGTACAGCGGTGCCATCTTATCATGCCCGCTGCATCATGCAGTTCACTTGTTTACATAGATGAGTACAGCGGTGCCATCTTATCGTGCCCGCTGCATCATGCAGTACACTTGCTTTCATAGATGAGTACAGTGGTGCCATCTCATCATGCCCGCTGCATCACACAGTTCTCTTGTTTTTATTGGTGGGTACAGCTGTCATCTTATTGTGCCTGCTGCATCACAGAGGTCTCTCGTTTTCGTTGGTGGGTACAGTGGTGCCATCTCATCATGCTCGTTGCAACACATGTCTCTCGTTTTAATTGGTTGGTACAGTGGTGCCATCTCATCATGCCCGCTGCATCACACAGCTCTCTTGTTTTTATTGGTGGGTACAGTGGAACCTAAAGCCAGAAGGCTAAATGTGGAAAGTGGATCTTCTGGTCTCGGGCCACGGCAGCTGTCCACAATCCTGGCATCAAAACAGCCCTTACCTGTCTGTTCAGTTTGAGTTCTAACAGCTGGGAAATGGCCAATCTGGCAACCGCACCATTATACGTCGACACTGCAGACAAGATCCTATTCATCCGGTCAGTGAGCGGCGCCTCCCCTGCTGGGGTGTTGTTGGTAAGCTGAGGCGGTGCACGGCTCGTGTCCTTCTTTGAATTTGGAGTCTGGTGGTCTCATTATTGGCTGGAAATAAAGGAAGTGGGCGGGGTTTCCTGTAGGAAGGAAGTGAATGCTGTAGATGGGCGTACAGCCCCTGGTGAACAGATCACACACACACCCTGAACCCAACACACTCCACCTTTCTCTGGCCTGGTATCACCCCAAACTTTCCAGAACTTTCCTCGATCACGCTGAGACACCCCAGACCTGAACTGTTCAAATGGAAACATGAAATGCAAATGATTTTCTCTCTAAATGTTATTTGTTCTGAGAGACACTCAATGCCAAAATTTACTTTTTTTTAGTAAAATACAGAAAATGCATATTTATATTAGAAAACTTTCAGTTGTAATTAAGGTGCTCAGATGCAAAAGCCTCTAAATGTCAACAATAACTGAATGCTCTCGAAACATAGTATACCTTCATCAAATACTTCAAATTCACTTAATCCCAGCCTTAGGTCATTTAGAAAGACGACTTTGTTGGCAGAATCCATTAAGAGTCTGAATGAAATGCTCATTTACAAGAACTGACATGTTTTCTTTTAAATTAGCATTTTTTTCAGACTCTTAATGGATTCTGCCAACAAAGTCGTAGGCTGCTTTAACACTGCATGTTTGAAGTGACTCAATTCCGATTTTCCCCTCATGTGGCGCAGATCGGATATGACCCACGCATGTGTAAGCAGGAAAAAAGCACATTGATTCTCCGATCGGTTTCAGGCCTCATTCATATGTGGAAAAAAAACAGAAGAGTCGTATACATGCATTTGCGTCCGCAATGTAAGTGAACAGATCGGATATTCCCAGGTCAAGGCGTGTCGTGCATCACTAAAAATGTGATGCATTTGATATGAACTCAGGTAGACACCACCCGCGATCACATGACTCTTCTTAGTAGTTTCAGGTCAGTATGCCTACCGTGAAATGTTTTGCCAAGTGTTTAGTGTAAATGCTTTTATTTGATATGAGTCCCTTTTAAAAGATGATGTAAGTGGGTCGTCAAAAAATAGGATACATGATTGGAATTGGGCATCAAGATTTGAGTGTAAATCGTTTGCATTTTAAGTTGTTTTATTAGCATTTAATGTTATACAATCACAAATGAGATTTCAGATATCTTTTAGACAGTAATGAGATTAAACGGAGAGAAATGGAGATGAAATCTAAATAAGCACAGTCTGTAGAAAACAGTAAACCACAGAAAACAGAATGACTTTCACTGACTTTACCAAAAAGCATCCAGTTTTTATACATATTACACAATTGTTAATTTTAAACCCTGTCCATGTCTGTGCCAACTTGAGCTTCAGAAGTTACAGTGCACATGAAATTGGACTCATTTTTTTGTGTGTATTTTGTGTATTGTAAAGCCATCAGATGGTGGGCGTGAGGAGGAAGAATCTCTCGTTGTACTTTATGATTCTAACAGAGACTCTTTAGTTAAACTGAGCCAGAGAGGAAAAAATGGTTCATGTACATCAGTCAAGCAGAGAAAGACAAACTGTAAACCTGTTTAGGTCTAAACTGTTTAACTCATCTGAGTTGAGCCCGTCACAGTTTTAAAGGGACAGGACACCTAAAAAACCCATAAGACACTGCTTGTAGAAGTGTGGAATCAACAAGTCTGCTGTAAAAATGTATCATGTTACCTCAAAAATAAGCTTAGGAGAAATTGCCCAGTAATAACAAACCGGGTTAGTTTAGAAAGCTGCCAGCATACTAGCTAGCAAATGTAAACATTACAATAATAATTAATATAATTCATTTTAATAGTGGGCATGCACAAAAAAGTGTTTAAATGCGACTGAAAAATGCCAGGTGGACGCCGACTGTGGGCACTTGCCAGCGTTTTTAAGCTCAGCGCTTTGGTTGCGATACTTCTCCTTGTTTATCAGTCGTTGAGTGTGGATAAAACGCTGAGCGCCTGTGAAATAAACCGCCAGCTGCTTGAGTTTTTCAAAAGTGTGGTGCTTCCATTGGAAACAATTGAAAACATACGCCAACCACCAATGTAAACGCCTTGGTGCACACGCCTCCTTAGGCATAGTCATTTTAATTAAGATTTTCAATTGAAGGTTTTAGATTTGTGGAAAAAAAATCTGTCAAGATTCTCCTAATGCGTGTGCTGCAACTAGATTTCACAATCATAAAAACCTGTAGTGTGAGCAAACCTGTGATCACTGGTGTAGAATATAAATCTGAATCATTCAAAAGTCATAAAGTTAAAAAGTCAGATTCAAAAATCATAAAGTGAAAAATGTAATTAATGTTGACAAAAACTTGAATAATGCTATTTTATAATCTCCACGCCCTTCAATTAGGATAAAAACTCTATAACAATCAATCAATCAATCCATCCATCATTGAAGCTGCTCAATACAACTCATCATATAAACCTTCTAATGTTACATTTCAAACCAATTGTTTGTTTGTGTTCTAAAAATGAATCAGAACAAGTTAATTGACTCATACTTAGCCACTTATTTCTCATGTATCTAATGGTGCTAAACTTCTGCAAAAGAGTTCCAGAACAACAATTACACATAATATATTGCAACATCATCAGCCAATAAGATGCCAGTCTGTACTGGTTTTATTAATCTGTTAATTTTATGCAACAATGTTATGTTGGCTGAACAAGTAAAGCTGACAAGAGATAATTTTTTGTTGAATTAACTCAATTAAATTAAGTTCACAATGTTAAATAGATTTTTGAGTAATCTAGTAAAATTTGCAAAATTGAAAGTTCATTGTTTTGAATCTGTACTGTATATTCTCATACTTGTGAAGAGTTGAATTTAGGACAATATTGAATAATAAACATTGATCTCAGTGAGATCATCAGCATATGTGTGTGTGAAGTGTAAGAGCGTTTGTATAAACGTCTCAGATCTCTACAGATTTATAATGTTTCACTGTGACAGCAAGCATTTGCTCTCATGTTTATTTCATTATCTGTGAGGTCATTACTGTACATAAACTTCTATTGATTTTATTTCAAGCTAAGTCTCACAGAAACATGTGCATGCCATTACATATAAAATCCAAACACAATCTGGCCTTTTTATCTAGTGTGGAGCAGTAAAATTTCGTAGTCTTATTAGTGAGGATATTTGGCTTTCAGAAATAAAACTAAACCTTCACACACACACACACACACACAGACAGTAATTCCACTGAAAGACTCCAAACCTGTCCTTTGAAAGACCTCGTCACCAGTCAAAGCCTCGGACATGAAAGCATTTCAGCCGCTGATAGAAGAGCCAAATGAAAGTCTGTACAACGCTTGTCATCGTTTTCTAGACTTGAGAAGACCGAACGCTCTAATCTTCAGACAGACTCCTTATTCTCAAACACATTGGCTGGCTCTACAGAATAACTGAGGATTATGGGTAATTAGGACAGAAAGCTTTGTTCATGGAGAGGTGAGCAGAACTTCAGGTTTGAACCTGCCTGTTCTCAGATCAGCTGTCTTGTTACGCAATCATTTATGTCAGAAAACTTTCATATTCATTTCCCATGTTTGTAATTAAAGCAAGCAACAGAATATCTGTGACCTGATTCATTACCAATATATTCAACCATCTCTGTATATATTTTCCTAAACCCCTGATGATAGAGTCCAGACTTCAGAAAAATATCAATCTTTACTCATGTTTGCGTTATAGATGAGTTTTTAGAGACAACATACCTTGTAGGAACTGTGAATTAAAATGCATAAACCAGAAGCAATAATACCCAACAAATTGAAAAGGGACGACCCTTTAAAGAACAAATAATATTTATTTTCATTTTCATGCGTGCATTTATGAGGAGGAAACAACCGTATGAGTGGTACAAGCAGCTTCTGAAAGCTAGCTGGAAATTCATTTTTAGAAATGGTTGAAAATGTAAACAGTCCTTGCATTGGTGTTTAAGCCAGTAAATATTGACAGCTGTGATTTGCATGGACCTAGATTGCTATTTGACAGCTCCTTGATGTCTTGCTCTTGATCAGTGATTTATTCAGACATTAGAGGGCAGTCTAACTCTATAGACAGCGTCTCCTCACTCCCGTCTGTCTGTCTGCGAGTCTGTATGTCTGTGTTGTCTTTGGATTCTTGCAGATGTCAAACAGCTGCGACCAGACGCTCTCCGCTAACACCAGGTCACGACCGAGACTCTTCTCTTACATCATCCAGTGAAACATTTCTTGGATCTGTTGGATGCTTTCTGTGAATGTTTGTTTATTTGCTGCCCTTGAACAATCGTGATTAAAGCTTGGGACGCTGGGATATATTAGACCAACTGCATGCCAGACACAATCTTATAAACACGTGAACCCTCTTTGAAGCAACAAAAAATAAATGATTCTGTCCACATTAATATATCACAGCATATTTTATAAGACAAAATGAAGGCTGACAGTGTAGCTCTTGTCCAAAACCTGTCTACTGTCAACATTGGCAGCAAACGTTTTTAAGACAACATCATAGCTGTCTAATAAAAACTCTTGTATAACATGCAGAAGTGTGAATCAGATGCAGTGCAGAAGTGTCTCTTCTACAAAACGTCTGTCATTTTTAGGGTTGAATGGTTTCTTTTATATAAACTCTATAGCAGGCATCATCTTTGATCTTCTCTATATTGAGTTTGTTATGGAAGTGTAGTTTTTTTATTTCTGTGAATGACTTGATTGTTCTTGTGTTCCTCTCATGCACATGCAGAATCACACGACTCTCTCAAAAAACAAAATATGACCTTGGAAACCAATGAAGTTACATTACCGATTGCTTTGATCAGTTTACTGTGTCACATTCAATTAGATGTATTGGCCAGCATCTGTGTGTGTCACATAAGTCATGAAACCTTTGCCAACTTTTCCATTGTTTGAATCCAGATCTGAGCTCAAAAACCGCCTCATGGCCCTGATCCACTAATGAACCCATTTTAATTGCTCACTAATCCATTTAGTGTAAAATCTTTGATGCTGATTCATTTTACAAATATTTAAGCATTTGAGTTCTTCACTGCGATGTCCAAAAATGACAAAAGACATGAAAAACATTCACTAAAATACATTTGAAAAGTAATTGTTGTCTGGACTAAATATCAATTGTCATCATCATAAATGTATTATTCTGTGCTAATGAATTCTGCAGAAAGAATTAATCATGAGCATATTTCTACAATTATTAAAATTTAGATAAAAAAACTTCAAGATCAAAAATTCTTACACATCACTGCATTAAATACTAGTCTTAATGACCCTCAAACTAAATAAATTGCACTAGCACTAAAGTTATATTCATCTTTTCAATATATAGGTCCATTATTCACCAAAAACGTCAAATAGTTGATAAACAACACTAGCTAAATTGTTACAGACCAGACGTGAGACATGTGAGGTGAATGTAAACACACATTTCGCAATCTTATGCATGTTATAAAGAGTTAGAGTCTAGGTTAAAAGCAGAGGTCAGAGGTCACAGGTGAAAGGTTAAAACAGGTTCAAGTCTTACGTAGGATAAATACTTTGGTTATTGAGTCATAAAAAGCTTCAATGAACAGAATGCAGAATCCTTAGCAAAAAGAGGCCGTCCGACTGTCAATTATCTCTCCTTGACGTACATTTTCCCAGAAATGGCGCACGAGAGACCATGAAAGACAGAAAAAGGGCAAACGTGGTCAACGTCAATGTCAAGATATGAACGTCTACGTGAAGCTGGACTGAGGTGGAGAGGGAATGTTCACTATCACTGTTACAGCTTTACAGGACGGGATTTACTATGATACTAGAATAGTCGATATATAAGAGACCTGGCCTTTCAATGTGGCTGCCAATGGACAAACACTATAAATAAACTCTCAAACGCTAAAGCATACTAAAAAAAAAAAACTCTAAACAAACTCACAAAAACTCAAAACAAAATCTAAAACAAACTCCCAAATACTCAAAACAAACACTAAAACATGCTCAAAAATACTCAAAACAAACTCTAAAACAAACTCCCCAATACTTAAAACAAACACTAAAACATACTCACAAATATGTTAAACAAACTCCCAAATACTAAAACAAACCCACAAATACTCAAAACAAACACTAAAACATACTCCAAAATACTCAAAACAAACACTAAAACATACTCACAAATATGCTAAACAAACTCTAAAACAAACTCCCAAATACTCAAAACAAACACTAAAACAAACTCCCAAATACTCAAAACAAACACTAAAACATGCTCCAAAATAAAAACAAAACTAATACTCCAAAATACTCAAAACAAACACTAAAACATACTCACAAATATGCTAAACAAACTCCCAAATACTAAAACAAACCCACAAATACTCAAAACAAACACTAAAACAAACTCCCAAATACTCAAAACAAACACTAAAACATGCTCCAAAATACTCAAAACAAAATCTAAAACAAACTCCCCAATACTTAAAACAAACACTTAAACATACTCCAAAATACTCAAAACAAACTTTAAAACAAACTCCCCAATACTTAAACCAAACACTAAAACAAACTCACAAATACTCAAAACAAACACTAAAACAAACTCACAAATATTCAAAACAAACTGTTTTAAACTCAAAACAAACACTAAAACAATCTCACAAAAACTCAAAATAAACACTAAAACAAACTCACAAATATGCGAAACAAACTCCCAAACACGAAAACAAACCCCCAAATACTCAAAATAAACACTAAAACAAACCCACAAATACTCAAAACAAACTTTAAAACAAACTCCCCAATACTTAAAACAAACACTAAAACATACTCCAAAATACTCAAAACAAACACTAAAACATACTCACAAATATGCTAAACAAACTCCCAAATACTAAAACAAACCCACAAATACTCAAAACAAACACTAAAACAAACTCCCAAATACTCAAAACAAACACTAAAACATGCTTCAAAATACTCAAAACAAACTTTCAAACAAACTCCCCAATATTTAAACCAAACACTAAAACAAACTCACAAATACTCAAAACAAACTCTTTTAAAACTCAAAACAAACACTAAAACAAACTCCCAAAAACTCAAAACAAACACTAAAACAAACTCACAAATATGTGAAACAAACTCCCAAACACTAAAACAAACCCCCAAATACTCAAAATAAACACTAAAACAAACTCCCAAATACTCAAAACAAACACTAAAACAACCCCCGCCCCAAATACTCAAAACAAACTCCCCAATACTCAAAACAAACAGTACAACAAAGGTCTAAATATTTAAAACAAGCACTGAACAAGCTCATAAATACTTAAAACAAACACTAAACTCTCAAATACTCAACCTTCCAAACCATCAAAACAAACTACCAAATACAGTTAACAATCATCCAAACTAACAGACCATTCCCTTCTCTTTAAATATAGAGGAGTGACCTACTGTACAGTACTGTAGGCATCTCTGTTTGACAGATCATACTGCAGGCAAAAATTGCTTCCTATAAAAACTGGCAATAAATCTTTTTCTAATTATTTGAATGAGGAATTCTTTATCCATAATTAAATCAGCATTTGTCTCCGAGGACTCGACTTTGGTTTATCTTCTGCAAACAAGCATGACTGACTTTTTTCTCATTGAATCAGATGAAGAATGTTTTGACTGACTAAAACAAACATCATTACAGATTTCTGATTGCTTTCATAGCCGCTCCTGCTCATTAGGACCTATTAAAGAATCCTGACAGTTTGTTTTCTTACTTTATGATGGTTGAGAGAATAAACTTCAGATATTGTCTTTGGATTCAGTTCTGAATTCGAATCAGCGATTGGCCAAACATTTCTTGAAAGTGTGGACGAATGTTTGCATCTTACATTTCAGGCCTTTATGTCATTAGCATGAGCAGTGAAAGTTTATTGTACTCCAATAATTATATTTCATTAGCAAACGTACTACAATAACTAGTCACATCACTCACCGTAACTTCTGATTGGTCTTTTCACAGTCAATAAAATGTAATTGGTCACAAATGCGGTCATTCATCCATGTGAGGATATAGTTCGCCTTTGACTCTTGAGTAAAATATACCTGTACTTTAACTTTTAACACCTGTTAGCATGAGAGTTAACTTACATGCCTGAATGTGTTTCAGTCCATAAACAAACCACAGCACTTCTTAAAGAGACAGACATTTAAAACATTTGAAAATCTTCTTTGCTCTAGAACTTTCACATGAGAGTTTTAAACATATTATTTATTTCATGTTTGTCCCTATCACACATACAAAGCTTAACATGTGCACACGATTACTTAAAGGTTACCTAAGAATTTATTATTCTGCCATGCTACATCAGTTCAGGGATGAGGCTGTAAACATTCAACCAAAACATGGACATCAAGGCCAAACACGTCCTTCATGAAAGCTTCTCGTTCTTCTCCACACCTGAGTAAGTTTGACAACTGTTGCTAGACAACCACATCACAAATCCAGCCCATAATTAGATTGAAAATATGTAGCTTCAAAGAGTTTGTAAACTTTTTCCCATAGTGTCACAACATTATAGCTGTTCATATCAAGATGCAACAAGCATTATGTCCAAGTTCATTTGATTAAAACACGTGTTTGCTCAGAGCATCATGATAATGCAGGTCAAATTAAGACTTGATGCACTTTTATCCATTTCACTAAAGAGATATGGGTCTAAAATCATTTCTGATCAGAACACAGTCGGTCTGAAGCTCTGTCGACAAGCTTTGGCCGAAGGGTTGTCATTAAGATGAAAGCACCGTCCTTCACTTGTAAAAAACAGCTGGCTGAGGTGTGGAAACCTGACAGATTACAGAGCCACTGCTCTCCATTTGTTTTTCCAAAGACAAATCTCAGGAGATGAGCTTTTATTCTTCAGAACAGATGTTCAGCTCAGGTCTCTTCTTCTTGGTTTATAAACCCTGACCTTTGCTCTATAGGCATCTGCATGCAGGACATAAGAGGTAAATGACTCTTCATCATCTTCATCACTAATACGATCTTACTTATGCAAGTAAACTCTCTCTAATAGAAAATCAAACTTTACATGTAAGTAATTTTCTAGGATTCTCTGAAATAACCTTTAACTCTTCCCCTGCCAGTCTTTAGTTTAATCAGATTTATAAAAGCAAGATTAGCTTTGAAGAAAAAATGAAGAAGGAGGAGTTACTACCGCGGGAGGAGCGAGTACAAGTCATACAACACTATACAACACTTATATCTTATGATTCACTACATGTTTGGGTCATTTATATAATATGCACGTGCCTACTTCCAACATAAGACAGAAGTCTTACTTACCGCATGCAACTCCCGGTTGGGACTTTTCAATGAAATCCAGCACATCAAACACAGACACAAATCTCCACTGCTACCATATATTGTATGTTTATATATTTATAGATTCTCGAAGGCATTAAACTTTTTTAAAAATGCTGGCGGAGTCGGAGCCGATGGTGTAGCGGACAGTGCTTTGAAATATGGTGCAGATGTACTTCCTTTGATCTGAGTTTGCATCCCGGCTCCATCCTTTGCCGATCCCATACCCATTTCTGCTTCCTGTCCTTTCCTTAATAATCTCAAACAAAGGCAAAAATGGTCCAAAAATAACAAAAAACACTGTTTTTAATAGTAACATACTACTATTTACATTTGTGCACTGGCAGACTTTATAGCTATAGCTATAATCTCCACATTGATCAGTATGTGTGTTCTCTTGGATCAAACCCATGACCTTTGTGTTGCTACAGTAACATAACGCTGTAACCACTGAGCCACAGGAACATTACTATTGTGCAATAAATGCTATGAAGAAAGCATTTTTGTGGCATGTAATCTCATTGTTTGTACAACAATTGAAAAAATAAAACGACCGTCATCTAAGTAAGAGAAAAATCCTGACCGATCTGAGAAGTTTGGCTGTAAGAAAATCATTGAGCTCACTGCATTAATAAGAGGTACAGTATGTATTGTATGGGCCTGTGGGCTCCAGGGACTGATTACGGTCATTATAGAGGCCCTACGACACACGTGCGGTGTATACGGACTCACCGAGTGAAGGAAGGATTACTGTAAAAACTGATGCGGAGCAGCGCGGCCAAACCGTGTTTACACAGAGACAGAATATTGAATTAAAGCCCACCTCTGACGTGGGTGACTGAGGGGAGTGAAGTCCCATTGACCTCAGGGGAAAACCCTTTTGACGTCAAGACGGGCCCCGACGCCCCCCCTCCACTGTTTTCATACCAGCTTAAAGAGGTCAGATTACAGGAGACGAGGGGAAATTACAACCGCTGGAGGAGCAGAACCCGTAACCCCCTCCATCCAAAACGCCCCTCCTCACGCTTAAACCTTCAAGTTAATTTTAGTGAAACAAGATCTCACAGCTGGATCAGTTGAACGTAGGAACAGCGGGAACATGCCGTATGTCTGCACGCTCAAACACTCCTGTTTCCTAAACACAGGTCGAGGGTTGAGAGACTCACATAAAAAGATATTTCTTAAAAGTTAAGTGATGCAATATTGCATTGCATTACTTTTTATAAACGCGCACGCGGATGCAGACACACTCGTACTGTATGTTTACATGTATGAACATGACAAACACACACACACACACACACGTGGCACACGTCTAACATGAGGAGATCGGTGTTAAAGACAGTGATCAATGAAACGGATGTGTTTATACAGACAAATGCTTCCAATCTACACTTGTGTGTGAATGTGTAATTATGGTTATGTTGTGTGTCTGTCATTATCAACACACATCTGAAACAAGGGAAGTAAACACAGGATGAAAGCTGTCAATATACAGTTGCAGAAATGCAGGTCATGCATTTTGGAGAATTAACTTTAATTCTGGATTTACCTTTTGGTATTTCCCTGATAGTGTTACAGTGCTGTACCATGTTGATAAACCATTTTTACCAAAGACTTCATGACTTGCAACTACAGCAACACCTGAGCAACCACATAACATTGTGTCATTGTGTTTTAAACCGAGAAAATGAATGCGTTCTTGTGTATAGGTGCATTTGATCTGATATACTTATAAACATATGCAGCAATACACAATCAAAGTGACGATGTCTAATTATAATCTATAATCTATTTATGAGGACAATAAAATTAGCCATAACACTATTTATACCAAGGGGCTGTTAGTACTTTA